>NC_141327.1:440000-597500 GCF_037954235.1 Aulostomus chinensis | reverse complement strand
TTAATCAACAATCAACTGAAGTAGAGCTCCTTTCCCCACACTTAGACTGGGAATTACTCACTCACTGGGAATGACCGCTGACATAGTTCAGAAACATAGACTAGTTCTGTTTCTGTGCTAGGATGAACCTGGAACCTGACTGAATCCTCCAATCAGCTGTTGCTGTGGAGAAGTCACAGAGCTGTTTAGCAGCTGCTTTCTCCAGAACCTTGGAGAGAAAAGGAAGATGTGATGTTGGTCTGTAGTTGGTAGAACTTCTGGATCCAGGCTTGTTTTTGAGGAGGGTTTAATTCCTACTACTTTAAAGGACTGAGGGACGGAACCAGATATATTTTGACATGTATAATATCAAAATATATTTGGGAGTGTATTAGTTTTAGAACTTACAAAACCAGGGATGGGGGCTGACCTCCTTGATGCTGATCGAACTGGGGGCCCTGACCACGGGCTGCTGGCTGGGGGTTCCGCTGTGCACTGGGGGCCTGGGCCCTCCCTGCCCTCTGACTGCACGGTGGTGGACCCTCTGCCCGGATCTCCGGACAGTGCCCCTTGGTGCTCCAATCTGACCTCTGAACCAGGGAGGCTAGACTCCCTGTCGGCTTGTTGCAGTGGTGACGGGGTGGTCAGCGGGGCCAGTCTGGAAGTTGGCCCCCTGCAGGTCTGGCCCTTTCCTCAGCCCCTCTCATTGCCTCTCTGTCCCATCACATCACATCTTAAGTGTCACTAGGCCTTGAGGGGCTGGACCCCCCAATTTTAATCACATCGTAGACATTTAGGGCTTGGGGGAGTGCATGAGGATGTACTGGGAGACTCTGCTGTCTGCAACCGGCAGGGCTCCCATGCCCAGGGTGCCTCCGCCAATTTTAACCACATTCTAGTCATCCACATCATCACATCTACATTCCCATGCACAGCACGCATCCTGCACCATGTTGGGATGGGGGGGCAGCTGGGGCAGGGAGTGGGTCCAGTGCTGCCTCCTTTGCTAACTGCACCATTGCAGGCTCGGGGGTCTGGCCGGGGGCCTGGCCGGGGCTCTTTGGGGGGGGGGGGGGTGGTCCTCTTCCCGGCGTGGTGGTTTGGCTGGGGTTGGTCAAGGGCCCTGCTGTTGTTCGGTGGATCGCTCGCTGGTGGGTTCACTAAGTCTGAGGTGCCCTGGACCGTATCAGCATCTATGGTGTTCTCAGCCCCTGTATGGAGGAAGATGAGAGTATGATTGTTTTGTCCAGGGGTGGCGGTCCTGGGCGTGTGTGCCTTCGACTCACCCCGGCGGGTGGGCTGGGCCTCTCTGGGGAGTGGGGGGTCCCGGCTGGCTGGCTGGTGGTGCCCTATAGCCTGAAGCCTGCCAGCTTTGGGGGGAGGGGGAGAACAGGGGATGAGTAGAGGGGATGGGGATCGAGGGTTGGGGGGGGGGGGTAGCTCTGTTCGGGGGCGGTGGGCCTGGTCATTGTGGTGGGCTGTGGCTGCCCCGCCTGGGTGTGGGGTGTGGGTGGGTGTCGGCCTCGCCGCTGGCGGACCCCTTGGGGGGCTCTGGTCGGGTCTCGGGCCAGAGGAGCCCTGTGCCCCTGGGCTCTGCTCATGCTGTGGGGGGGGAGTGCCCGGTGGGACCGGGGTCATCTCTGCCCCGTCTCTCTGTGGGTTGCTTCCGGGTGGGGGTTGCTGCTCCGATGCTTTCCTACGGGTCCTGGCATGGGTTGGGCCTGTGGCTGTTTCCTGGGGTAGGGGTGGCCTGGTGCTCCCCGTGTCCTGGGGGTTTCTGGGTGCCCTGGTTGCCTGGTCCTGACCTGCCTGCTATCCTGGACTGGGGGTGCGATGTCCTGGCCCCCCACATCAGCTACAGCCAGCTACACACAGCATCCAAGACAAACCGTTGCACACACACATACACATACACACGCGTATACACACATACACGCATGGAGCACACAACTGACCCATAAACACACACTCAGACATTTATCTTAAAATTATATTAAACCAAATGGTAACCCTGCACCGGAAATTCTGCAACCAATGTTTTTCTTTCTTTTTTTTGTTGTTACTTTTTCTTTGTTTGTTTATTTGGTTTTTGTTTGTTTTTTTTGTTTGTTTTTTGTGTTTTTTGTGTTCTTCCCTATCCTGTCCCTGTTCTCTCTTCCTATCCACTCCTGTCCTCAGTCTGGTAGCTTCATCAATGAACCAACACCATTCCAAATAAAGTTAAACATAAATGGCAATAGGAGGAGTTTATCAGGTTCCTCCTATGCAGAATAAAACTGCTTCAGTACAACAAGGCAGCAGGAACATGGATGCTGCTACTGAACAGGACAGGTTTAAAAAAGAACTTACAAAACCAGTAAAAAATGTTATTCTTTTAAACTTGCATCATCTGTTGATCAGATGATGATAAAAGAAAACTATCAAACTGATTACATCTTGGTCGTCCAATGTGGTCCAGTTCATTAATTTCAGTCAAGTTGATGCAGAAGCAAATAACCAGTGGACTTCGTTTTTCCGAGCATTTAAATGACAATGATAATTTACCAACAGCAAGCAGACACACAATCCATTATCAACCAACTCGCCTCCGATGCAGGGACATCAGCTCTCCGTCCACTGGCTCCCACACAAACACCTCCTGCTGCTGTCGCTGCTACATCAGAGTTTGTAGCAACCAAGTGCATAAACATGTGCTGCCATTTGACGAGAGCTGGTTGTGACTGGCAAGTAAGAGGCGGGACTAATGTGAATGCTTGTGAGTGTGCTCGCCTGTGTGGCCCATGGAGCGTGCGCACTCCATCCATCCACCAAACCAATTCATTTAAAAATTGGTTCTGATCACTGCAGGGAAAATACAAGGTTGCAAAAAAGATTCTTGATAATGTGACCAGGTGGCAACATCTGTTGTTGTTGAACGCAGCACTGCTTCGTCTCTGTCCTCCTTCGTGGGAAGCATGTGAACAGGGAAGTCACATCAGAATCAGAATCAGTTTTATTGGCCAAGAATGTTCACAACAGACAGGGAATTTGACTCTGGCCGTTGGTGTCACTCATGAAATTCGCAGAGGAAACATAAAATAAACAATAATGGTAGAAAGTACATACATCTATAAAGAGAGGATATGTACAAAATGTGATCAGTGCAAAAACACAGTTGGTGCCAGGTCCACAATGTAGTGCAGACTTGAGTGGGTGTCCAGTTGAACATGAGTGTGTGACCACTCAGCAGTGCAGCAGGTTAACAGATCAGCTGTTCAGTAGAGTCATGGCAGTGGGAAAGAAACTGTTCTTCAGTCTTGTTGTTTTGTGTGCAGGGCTCTGTAGCTCCTGCCAGAGGGGAGGAGTGGGAACACTTTGTGTCCAGGGTGAGAAGGGTCTCTGATGATGTTCCCTGCCCTCTTCCTGACTCTGGAGGAGTACAGTTCCTGAATGGAGGGCAGGGGGGCTCCAGTGAGTCTTTGGGCAGTCCTAACTGTGCGCTGCAGTCTGTTCCTCTCCTGCTGGGTGGCTCCTCTAAACCATACGGTGATGGAGGTGCACAGGACAGACTCGATGACAGCGGTGTAGAACTGGATCAACAGCTCCTGAGGCAGACCGTGTCTCTTCAGCTGTCGCAGGAAGTACATCCTCTGCTGGGCCTTCTTCAGGATGCAGTGGATGTTCGTCTCCCACTTCAGGTTCTGAGAGATTGTAGTTCCCAAGAACTTGAAGGACTCGACGGCTGACACAGGGCTGTTGCTGATGGTGAGGGGGAGCGGTGGCCAGGGCTGTCTTCTGAAGTCCACTGTCATCTCCACAGTCTTGAGCGTGTTCAGCTCCAAGTTGTTCTGACTGCACCAGAACACCAGCCGCTCAACCTCCTGCCGGGATGCAGACTCGTCTCCGTCCTGGATCAGGCCGATGACCGTTGTGTCGTCTGCGTACTTCAAGAGCTTCACAGCTGGGTGCTTGGAGGTGCAGTCGTTGGTATAGAGGGAGAAGAGCAGGGGGACAGGACACACCCCTAGGGGGCGCCAGTGCTGACAGTCCGGGTTGTTGAGGTGAAATCTCCCAGCCTCACCTGCTGACTGTCAGGAAGCTGGTGGTCCACTGACAGATGGACGGCTGCACGTTGAGGTGGGAGAGTTTGGAGGAGAGGAGTTCAGGGATGATCGTGTTGAATGCTGAGCTAAAGTCCACAAACAGGATCCTTGCGTAGCTCCCTGGGCTGTCAAGATGCTGCAGGATGTAGTGCAGTCCCAGATTGACAGCATCATCCACCGACCTGTTTGCCTGGTAGGCAAACTGCAGGGGGTCCAGCAGGGGTCCTGTAACAGTCCTCAGATGGCTCAACACCAGTCTTTCAAAGGACTTCATAACCATAGACGTCAGGGCCACCGGTCTGTAGTCGTTCAGTCCAGTGATGGAGGGGTTCTTTGGGACCGGGATGATGGTGGAGTGTTTGAAGATGGCGGGGACTTCACACTTCTCCAGGGGGCTGTTGAAGATCCTGGTGAAGACTGGAGCCAGCTGGTCGGTACAGGCTTTCAGACAGGATGGTGACACTCTGTCTGGGCCTGGTGCTTTCTTGATTTTCACATCTAAGGAGACTGGGGTTTCGTCTGAGCCAGGTTCAGTCCCAGGATTATGGTGTGTGAGGCAGTTCCAATGGAGGAGTTCAGATGGTAACGAAATGTTAAGTGATGTCACTGAGTTTGAGGATGGGAACTCATATATGCAAGGATGCTTCTTCACCACACGTGATGATGAATGATGGTTCTCTTGGTTCAGCTGCTGTAGAAGGTCTAAAATGTCAGGAACTGACACCCACATCTGTTAGGACCAGGGGTGCCCAAACCTTTCCCAATAGTGCGACAAAACTCAAACATAACAATCGGTGTTAACCACAGGGTATTTCATTTTATCATTATTCTGAAACCCTTCTCTCCTGAGGACAATGAGTCATAGAGGCTGGAGTGAGTCAAGCACACATTCTGAGCTGTTAACGTTAGTCTAAAACTCAACCTGAGCTGTTAGTGTTAGTCTAAAACTCAACCTGAGCTGTTAACCTCAATCTAAAACTCAATCGGAGCTGTTAACCTCAGTCTAAAACTCAATCGGAGCTGTTAACCTTAGTCTAAAACTCAATCGGAGCTGTTAAGCTCAGTCTAAAACTCAATCGGAGCTGTTAACCTCAGTCTAAAACTCAATCGGAGCTGTTAACCTCAGTCTAAAACTCAATCGGAGCTGTTAAGCTCAGTCTAAAACTCAATCGGAGCTGTTAACCTCAGTCTAAAACTCCATTTGAGCTGTTCATGTTAGTCTTAGACTCCCTCTGATCTGTTAACATTACTCAAAATGTTAATCTGAGGCTGTTAACATTTATCTAAACCTTAATATGAAGCTCCATCAATAATCGATAATGCCTCCCTCCATCCATCCTTCCATCCATCCACCCCTCCATCCCTCCCTCCATCCCTCCATGTTCTCCCTCTTCTCCTGTTCAGGGTGGTGGGGGTGGAGCCTATCCCAGCAGCCTTCCCCCTGGACAGGTCACCAGTCCATGGCAGGGCCAACACATAGAGACAGACAACCATTGGCTCTCCCAGCCACGCCTACGGTCAATTTAGAGTCTGGATTAACCTGGTCCCTCTTGATGTCTTTGGACTGTGGAGGAAGCTGGAGTACCAGAGAGAACCCAGCAGGAACAGGGAGAACATGGAGACTCACCCAGAAAGACCCCGTGCTGCAGCCGGGGCTCCACCCACAACCTTCTTGATGGGGGGCCACAGTGAGGACCACTGCTCCACCGGGAAGCCTGTCAATCTGAAACTGTAAGTGGTAGTCAATCTAAAGCTCAATTTGAACTGTAAACATTTGTCTAAAACTCAATCTGAGGCTGGTAACATTAATCTTAAACTAGAGCCGAGCTGTTAACGTTAATCTAAAGCAAAATCTGAGGCTGGTAACGTTAATGGAGTCTAAAGCAACGTCAGAAGCGTAGGAGAGGTAAATGTTAAAACCACACAAGAGGCTGCGAGTCGTCTTCCTGTCAGCGTGCTGCTATTTTAGGACTACATGTCAGGATGCAGTGGATCGTCTTTGCTCTAAGATGAAAGAGCAAATGATGGAGCAGCAGAGAGAGAGACCAGGAGCGCTGCCATACGCACAACATCATGGTTGACAGGCATGATGATGTCACAACCAGTCAATTTACTGGACCAGGCATTTTAGTTCTGTGAGATTACTGTGAGAGAGTTCGTAAAGGTCAACCATATGCGGTCTGTCAAATGAAATCCAAACGATCGGCTTCCACGGTTCCACCTGAGGGCAGTTTATTCTTTCAGCAATGGGAACCAAGCACGGTCATGATCATGCCAGTGCTTGTTCCAGTGCTTCTTCCAGTGCCGGTTCCAGTGCCGGTTCCAGCATCTGTACTGGTACCATTCTTCTACACTGAACCTTTAAGCGGTGCTGTGTGTCAACTTTGACTTTTCCAGGGGAGGTCTTGCATTTCCAGCACAGCTGTCACTGCTGGTCACAGGAGCAAAGCCTGGCATGTGAGGGGCCTGGGAGGGTGGAGCCTGAGGGGAGGGGGGCAGCTTTACATTCAGGGGCCCCTTCAGCAGCATGGATAAGCAGCATGTGAGACCACACCACAGGCCAGGAGACAAGCTACCCCCTCCCGCTACCCTCTGGCCCCCACCGAAGGTGTTCACACACACTTGAAGAGGATCTTAATTGGGTTGGGGGGGCAGTGAGGTATGAGGAGGAGAGAGGAGAGGCTTAATTGATCCCTGGTGGTATCTGGAGCAATTGGTACCTGTCAGGTACATGTCTGTGTGTGTGTGTGTGTGTGTGTGTGGTGGTGGTGCTGGTGGTGGTGCTGGTGGGGGGAGGGGGGGTCTGCACTACCAGCTCCACTGAAGACGGAACAGTTGAGGAGGTGTGTTCCACTGTTCTATAACCCAAAATACAACAACCTGACAACATGCTTCCTTTGGCGGACAGAGATAATGAGATGAATAGGCCCCGCCCATGACACGAACAGAACTTAAGAGGACTACATCAATTTGTGTGGACAGTAGCTATACAACACACAAAAATGTCACAAGGGTGTATGAAAGGGTCCTCACCCATTAATGGGACATGGCTAAACACAAAAGCGAAGGCATTGTCCATTGAGAGGACACACCATCTATGTGGACAGTTTGTTTTACACAACACACAATGTAACGGACCGTGCATTGCAAGGACATACCTGATTTGTTCGGACCCATTTTAACCCTAACCCTAGCCCACATAAATAGGACTTATTTCATATAATTATTACCTTTTTATGGCAAGGCAAGGCAGTTTTCTTTGTAGCCTGTTTCCACCACCAGTTTGTCTCCTGGCTTCATGGCATCATAACAACATCCTCTGCCCTCAGAGCCTCACATCGACTGAGGAGAAACTCCATAGAAAACCTTGAACAGGGAAAAATGGGACAAACCTCAGGGTGAGGAGGGGAGGAGGATCCCTCACCAGGAGGGACAGACGTGCAGGAGATGTTGGTACAGAGAAGAAAACAGTTTATAACACAGAATGGAGGAAACATGGAAATGTTAATAACAGCTGAAGAAGGAAGCTTCTGGTAGGGGAGGCAGGGAGAGCAAGCCAGCTTGATGGGGGACTGGATGGTAGACTGGTTCATGGAAGGGGAGGCAGGGAGAGCAAGCCAGCTTGATGGGGGACTGGATGGTAGACTGGTTCATGGGAGGGGAGGCAGGGAGAGCAAGCCAGCTTGATGGGGGACTGGATGGTAGACTGGTTCATGGGAGGGGAGGCAGGGAGGGCAAGCCAGCTTGATGGAGGACTGGATGGTAGACTGGTTCATGGGAGGGGAGGCAGGGAGGGCAAGCCAGCTTGATGGGGGACTGGATGGTAGACTGGTTCATGGAAGGGGAGGCAGGGAGAGCAAGCCAGCTTGATGGGGGACTGGATGGCAGACTGGTTCATGGGAGGGGAGGCAGGGAGGGCAAGCCAGCTTGATGGGGGACTGGATGGTAGACTGGTTCATGGGAGGGGAGGCAGGGAGAGCAAGCCAGCTTGATGGAGGACTGGATGGTAGACTGGTTCATGGGAGGGGAGGCAGGGAGAGCAAGCCAGCTTGATGGGGGACTGGATGGTAGACTGGTTCATGGGAGGGGAGGCAGGGAGAGCAAGCCAGCTTGATGGGGGACTGGATGGTAGACTGGTTCATGGGAGGGGAGGCAGGGAGAGCAAGCCAGCTTGATGGGGGACTGGATGGTAGACTGGTTCATGGGAGGGGAGGCAGGGAGAGCAAGCCAGCTTGATGGGGGACTGGATGGTGGACTGGTTCATGGGAGGGGAGCGCAGGCCGGTGTGACAGTAGGGAATAAGGGGGGGGGTGGGGGGCGATGCAGGTGGCGGTTGGGGCTCTGGTGGATCTGTGGAAACACAGAGAGACTGCGAGACACCAAGGCCAAACTACAAAGTGCAACAAGTAGTGGTACTGACAGTTCCAAAAATGTGCAGGGAGGAGAGGAGGAGAGAGGGGGAGAGGAGAGGAGAGGAGGAGAGAGGGGGAGAGGAGAGGAGGGGAGGAGAGAGGGGGAGAGGAGAGGAGAGGAGAGGAGAGGAGGGAAGGGCTCCATGTAACCTGACGTGTCCCCCAGCAGTCTAAGCCTGTAGCAGCATAGCTATCAATGGTTCAGAGCTACCTGAACCAGTCCTGACTGAAGGCTCTGTCATAGAGGAAGGTCTTAAGCCTGGACTTAAACGTAGTTAAAGTGTCTGCCTCTCTGACCCATGGAGAGATGCTGGTTCCACTGTAGAGGAACCGGTACCTGAAGGCTCTACCTCCCAGTCTGTTTTAGAGATACTGGGAGTCACTAAAAGACCTGCATTCTGGGAGCGGAGTGCTCTGGTGGGACAGGAGGGACTAATGAGCTCTTTCAGAGAGGATGGAGCTTCATCATTGGCTGCAACCTATTTGTTCTTTTCATCCATTGTTTTGCTGGTGCCTTTGGGCTGGACGTTCCAGTGAGGCTGCTCTTAAATGCAGGGTTTCTTAATGCACCAGTTACTACAGTCTCAATTTCTACTGCAACACCGCTGACACACACACAGATGCAGCACTTGGTCTGCAGCAGTTCTGTCATTCGTTACCAAATACATGGGATCCCTCCTCTGCTGCTAACCCTGAGGTGGCTCCCATTCTTTTTGGGGGTTTCTTCCTCAGTGAATGTGAGGGTCTGAGGGCATTGGATGTTGTTCTTATGCTGTGTATGCTGTGAGACAAACACCAGTCAGTGCGCAGTGAGACACTTTTATTGCAGCAGAACATCTCAGCTTGAACATTTTTCCAAAACAAACTCCCAACTTCGGCTTTTTACAGCTAACTTAGCTTTTTACATCTTTTTTTTTTACAAAAAACAAACAATTGACATCTTTTTCACACTTAAGTGTCTCTGTTTTTTAGATTCACATCCCAATTATTTTTTTTCACTCCAAGTCCCTGATGTTAGAAGAGAGACACTTTTTAGGGCAGGGTGCTCAGCTTTTTTTGTATTGCTGCTGTGAGCCAGACCCTGAATCTGCTTTCACCACCTGTGGGGAAACGAACAGGAGACTGGAGATCAGGAGTTGAAGGAGCAACTCAGACTGTTTTACTACTTCACATACACACACACACACAAGCACACATACACACACAAGCACACATACACACAAGCACACATACACACACACAAGCACACATACACACACACAAGCACACATACACATACACACATACACACACAAGCACACACACACACACACAGGCACACATACACACACAAGCACACATACACACACAAGCACACATACACACACACAAGCACACATTCACATACACACACATACACACAAGCACACATGCACAAACACATCCACACATACACACTAACACATACACACAAGCACACATACACATACACACATACACACAAGCACACATGCACAAACACATCCACACATACACACACACAAGCACACATACACACACAAGCACACATACACATACACACAAGCACACATACACCCACACACATAAGCACACATACACATACACACACAAGCACACATTCACATACACACACAAACACACAAGCACACATGCACAAACACATCCACACATACACATACACACTAACACATACACTCAAACATATACACACATACATACATAAACACATACACAAACATACACACAAACACGCACACACAAACACACACACAAACACATACACACAAACACATACACACAAACACACATACACACTAACACATACACATACACAAACACATACACAAACACATACACACACAAACACACAGACACAAACACACAAACACATACACACACATACACACAAACACACACACACAAACACATACACACATACAAAAACACATACACACATATACACACTAACCCCTACACACACAAACACATGTACACACACATATACACACACATACACAAAGACATACACACTAACATACACACACAAACACACACACATACACAAACACACACAAACACACACATACTAACACATACACACACATATACACACACACAAACACATACAAAAACACATTCATACACACATACACACACATACACACTAACACATACACACACATATACACACACACAAACACACATACAAAAACACATTCACACACACATGCACACATACACAAACACATCCACACTAAAACATGCACACACAAGCACACACACACACAAACACATTTACACACACATACACACACGTACACAAACATACACACTAACACATACACACACAAACACACATACACATACACACATACACACATACACAAACACATACACTAACACATACACACACAAACATACAGACACATACACACACAAACACATACACACACATACACACTAACACATACACACAAACACACACATAAACACATACACACATACAAATACACATACACACATATACACACTAACCCCTACACACACAAACACATGTACACACACATATACACACACATACACAAAGACATACACACACACATACACACACAAACACATACACAAACACATACACAAACACACACACACTAACACATATACACACATACACAAACACATACACACAAACACATACACACACAAAAACATACACACACAAACACACATACACACAAACACAAACACATACACACATACACACTAACACATACACACACACAAACACAAACACAGACATACACAAACACATTCACACACACATACACACACACACAAACACATGCACACATACACAAACACACACACACACACAGACACATACACACACAAACACATACACACACATACACACACACATACACTACCTGGGACTACCTGGCACTACCTGGGCCTACCTGGCACTACCTGGCACTACCTGGGCCTACCTGGCACTACCTGGCACTACCTGGCACTACCTGGGACTACCTGGCACTACCTGGGACTACCTGGCACTACCTGGCACTACCTGGCACTACCTGGGACTACCTGGCACTACCTGGGACTACCTGGCACTACCTGGCACTACCTGGGACTACTTGGCACTACCTGGCACTACCTGGCACTACCTGGGACTGCCTGGTCCCGTGTGTCTAGTCTCACGTCCCCCACAGAACTCGGCTCTAATCAGCCACTTAACTGGGCCGTTGAGGGGGAAAAACAAGTTCCCTTTTTCCATCAAAGGCAAAATCAAACGAGTGCAGAGAGGAGCGTCTCCTGTGGGGCGGCAGCGCTGAAATCTCATCATGTGAACAGGTACTCATCTGGCCTGGTCTCAATGGTTCCCACAACAAAAAAATCCCATTACACAGTGACACACAAATAACCTTCTTTTGCGAGATGCTCCGCTCTGGCTCCCACTTACACGCTCCCATTATTCTCTGCCTCATCCTCTGATCCACTTGTCAGAACTTTTCCAGGTAGATGCATCACACCTCCTCGCAGCTCCCCTTCCTGCCTGCGTCTCAGATTATATTCTTATCACAGGGTTTATATCTAATCCCTTCAAAATACCCCTTTTATCTACCACTCTTCCTCTGCCTCTCCACTCTCCCTGTCCTCCACCTCTCCAGCCTTTCCCACCTCATCATTACTTTCAATTATTTAATAATTTTATCTCCCCTGCAGCTCCACCCTTCGTCATCCTGCCTCCTCCTCTTCCTCACATCCAGACAAACTTTACACCATGGATAACTACCTCTCTGTACTTCACTATCACTGCTGATAATATTGCAGTACTATAATGAAGATATTTTGTGGTACTTCTTCTTCATTTGTTCAACACCAATGTGCCCTCGCAGCACCAGAGTGAGTTAGCTGTCATGTGACTGAACAAGAGGCTGGTGAACGTCAACATGTGCAAATGATTTTCTACGATTCTGATGTACTCTCTCCATCGTCAATAAAGCTCCTTCTTCTTATCCATCCATCATCCATCTATCATCAATCGTTCATCCATCCATCCATTTTTTATACAGTTTATCCGTTAAGGGTCGGGGGTGGAGCCTATCCCAGCTGATGTTGGGTGAGAGGCGGGGTTCACCCTGGAGCGTCCCAGGGCCATCATGTTGTTGTTGTATAATCAACTGCACCGCCCTCTGCTCCCCCGATCGCTCCCCACAGGAAGAAATAAAGTTTTCTGGAAGTTTACTGAATTGATTTCACGGCCTCTTGTCACTGTTGCAGCAGTGATTTCCAGTCCAGCTGCTGTCCAAATCTGTTTCGCCATAGTGTTCCGCACTGATTGGTTGATGATTTCAGCCTAAATATGTCCATCATTTTCCATCAGGTAAAACCTTTTATATGTTTCTTTGAATAAACAAAAAGCTTCTTCAGTTCTAAAAACCTATGAGTTCAAAGTCTCAAACATTATCCGTTCAAACCCAGTGGGCCAGCAGACAGGTTATAAAAACAGAAAGTAGAGAACACGGTTCATCGATCCAGCGGTAGGTGTAGTGTAGTCACTATGACCTCTGGACGCCAAAGAAAGTGTGATCTGTGTATGCAGGTGGCGGGAGCGCTGCATTTGGATGCTGCAGGCTCTGATGATGAGTGGATACACACAGCTGATTTCACATCACCATGGTGACTTCTGACTTCCTGTCTCCATCAGCGACCAGCCTCTCCTCAGTCCAAACGAGCATCAGGCATGAGACCAGGTGTACAGGAAACAAAGCTGAGTGTCGGTTTCCTTGTTGTCTCTTTCAGAGGAGATCATCAGAATTCCTTATTTTCTGCCACGTCACTGTGGGATAGATAGGATCTGTAGTATCGATAGAACTGTCGAATGTACTTCCTCTGGTCCCTTGGAATAAGACTAGATAGCACCAGAAGTACAATATTTGTTTAATTTTGAGTAACTCACTAGGCTCAATATAGAGCAGCATCACTTAAGAAGCAGCATCTGTAGTAGGGGTGTTATGAAATTTTTGTATCATCAAATTTCGCGAAATGAAAAATGAAGGGATTAAATTTAAAGACGCACAGAATAAAAATCAATGTAACACAAATAAACAATGCGAAGTGGCGCCGTGCACCACTACCCTGATGATGTTTGACCCTCTGGCCTCCTGTATACACACATTAGAAGAAGAAGATTTGATTTTTCAACTCAACTTTATTTGAGAAATGTCGTTTCCACACTTAAAGCACGATTAAAAACAACACATTTAAAACACATTCTTTTTCTACAATTTGTCACTAATTTAGTTTTTTTAAAAATTCAGTAAAGTGTAAAATGTTGTTGTCTTTAATAGCGCATAAAATACCATTATGGCACCAGGTTTCGATAAAAGTTTGCAGGTCATCGGACATTTTATAAAAACCAAACTCCAGCCTCAGTCTGCACCTCACGTTGCAGCGCCACACAGAGGCCGCGTCCTGACCTGAACACGTATATGGCCAGCTTTGCTGTGCCAGACACAAAGTTGAGGAGCTGCCATTTCTTTTCCCTGATTTTCTTTCCTGAAACACCATAAATGAACGTGTTCTCTGAGAACTGACCGTTAAATCAGTTAAAAACCTGAGCTAAAAGAGTGAGGAAACCCGACAGTCTCTCACACTCGATAAAAACCTAAAAATTGTTTCAGGGTGACCACAAAATGGGCAGGCATTTGACACAGCAGGGTTAAAGACAGAGACCACGGCGTTGCAGGCAATGGCACCGTGTAGTATCCTCCACTGGAGGTCTGCCGTCTGGTTTTGGGGGGGGGGGAACTTTCCAGCATGGAGCTGCTCCATCTCCACTGAGCCTGTCACTCCATGCGCACATTGCCCTCTTGTCCAGTTCTCTCCTGCAGATCACCTTCATGCAATTGTAGTAGAGGGTCTTTTTGTTCTCTGTGTGGAGGGTTGTTGCTCTGGCCTTCTCCAGTAGTGGGCCGGAGGCTTCACCAAGCTGGGGATTCAGGTGGAGTTCAGGGAAAGGATCTCCTTGGTTTGGCTCTGTCCCTCTGCCATACCTTGCCAAGAGAAGCCTTTCTGCTTCTGTGAGCCTCCTTTTCCACAGCTCAAGGACTCTCTTCATGTTTCTGGTGGATCCCCCAGGAGCATCCCCAACGCCTCGGCAGTTTTCAGCGCCCGTCCAGCTGCATCCACCACCTGCTTCAACTGGAGAGTCCTGGTGCAGATCAGCGCTGTGGTCAAGCCCGGCATGGCCTCTCGGGAGATGTCTAGTCTGGCACCATGGATAAGGGGTTGATTTAAAAGCCCAAACAGAGAATTAGAGCTCTTACCTGAACTGCTCTTAAAAAGGGCCCATGGCATAAGAAGGCTTTTATAAAAAGGAGGTATCCAGCTACCAGGTAGTTTAAAATAGATTAAAACAGAGCAGCATCCAGTCCCAGGTTACTCACCCGTCTGAACATGCAGCTGGCCAGTTCTCTCCACATCAGATCTGCCGGACCTGTTAGACGCCTTTGAACAAACTGTACTGTGAAGGTGGCAGTTCTGCTGGCTACGTGGATGAGGCCCTGTCCCCCCTCCTCTCTCGGCAAAGATAAAACCCCCTTTGGAACCCAGTGTTTATTGTCCCAGAAGAAATCCACTAATAGTCTTTGAATTTTGTCTAAAAGTCCTGGTGGCGGCTCCAGACGTACCAGTCGGTGCCACAGCGTTGAAGCTACAATGTTGTTGGCCACCAGGACGCGACCTCCATAGGACATCTGGGGGCGCAACCATCTCCATTTCTTTATTTTTCCTTCAATCTTAGCCAGGATGTCTCCCCAGTTCTTTTCAATTTCCTTTGCGTCTCCCAGGAATACTCCCAGATATTTGAATCCTGACTTCTTCCAGAGCAGGTTCTGGAGCAGCACTGGGAGACCACCGCTCCACTGACCGACAGCAAGGGCTTCGCTTTTGTTCCAGTTTACCTTCGCAGTTGATAAAATATTAAAAGAGTTAATTAATTTATGTAAAATGTCAACATCTTTTTGATTTTTTTATCATTACTGTAATGTCGTCAGCATAAGCGGATAAAACAATGTTCTTATTAAAACCAGGTACAACCAAACCAGCAATGCTTGAACGTATCCTGCAGAGGAGGGGTTCCAGGGAGAGTGCATAAAGCATGCCGGACAGAGCGCAGCCCTGCCGGACGCCTCTACACACCCTGAAGGGAGCACACAGACTGCCGTTCAGCTTCAGTATAGACTCAATGCCTGCGTACAATGCCTGGATCTTGGCAATAAAACTCATGCCGAACCCAAACCTTGCCATGGTTTTCCATAGAAAGCGGTGTTCAACACGGTCAAATGCCTTTTCCTGGTCCAGCGAAATGCAAGGCAGTTTTCTTTGTAGCCTGTTTTCCCCACCAGTTTGTCTCCAGGCTTCATGGCATCATAACAACATCCTCTGCCCTCAGAGCCTCACATCGACTGAGGAGAAACTCCACAGAAAACCTTTAACAGGGAAAAATGGGAGAAACCTGAGGGTGAGGAGGGGAGGAGGATCCCTCACCAGGAGGGACAGACGTGCAGGAGATGTTGGTACAGACAAGAAAACAGTTTATAACACAGAATGGAGGAAACATGGAAATGTTAATAACAGCTGAGGAAGGAAGCTTCTGGAAGGGGAGGCAGGGAGAGCAAGCCAGCTTGATGGAGGACTGGATGGTAGACTGGTTCATGGAAGGGGAGGCAGGGAGAGCAAGCCAGCTTGATGGGGGACTGGATGGTAGACTGGTTCATGGAAGGGGAGGCAGGGAGAGCAAGCCAGCTTGATGGGGGACTGGATGGTAGACTGGTTCATGGGAGGGGAGGCAGGGAGAGCAAGCCAGCTTGATGGGGGACTGGATGGTAGACTGGTTCATGGAAGGGGAGGCAGGGAGAGCAAGCCAGCTTGATGGGGGACTGGATGGTAGACTGGTTCATGGGAGGGGAGGCAGGGAGAGCAAGCCAGCTTGATGGGGGACTGGATGGTAGACTGGTTCATGGAAGGGGAGGCAGGGAGAGCAAGCCAGCTTGATGGGGGACTGGATGGTAGACTGGTTCATGGAAGGGGAGGCAGGGAGAGCAAGCCAGCTTGATGGGGGACTGGATGGTCGACTGGTTCATGGAAGGGGAGGCAGGGAGAGCAAGCCAGCTTGATGGGGGACTGGATGGTAGACTGGTTCATGGAAGGGGAGCGCAGGCCGGTTTAACAGTAGGGAATAAAAGGGGGGGGGGGCGATGCAGGCGTTAGTTGGAGCTCTGGTGGATCTGTGGAAACACAGAGAGACTGCGAGACACCAAGGACAAACTACAAAGTGCAACAAGTAATGAGAGGAGAGGAGGAGAGAGGAGGGGAGGGCTCCATGTAACCTGATGTGTCCCCCAGCAGTCTCAGCCTGTAGCAGCATAGCTAGCAATGGTTCAGAGCTACACTGTAATAAATGATTCTGTGGTCATTTACATTTTACTTAATATATTTGATTAAATTTATTAAATATAAATTCGTCCTTGATTTTGAAGCAATTGTTTAAGTAACTTTCATACAAAAATGTTTGAAATAAAATCTACTCATTTTCGTTCCGTTAATTATAGCCTTTATGTTTATGTAATTCTAAATCAAGAGAATTTTGAATAAATCCAACTCAATAGAATCAGTCAGATTTTAATTGACAGGCACTTCCTGTTATTTTGTGCCTTTTTTCTTCTTTTGAATTCAGCAGGTTGTCGTCTCGTCACAAGACAAAGAAAGTGCAGATATCTGGTGCTCAGTTATCAAATTCACTTGGTTGACAAAGGTAAGGAGATTTATTCTGTTTATACTGTAATGTTAATGAAGACTTATGCGTGTGCGTGCTAGACGACGTTACAAAACGATATTCGCAGTCATCGTGGTACAGAGAGACACAGACATGGACGTGGCAGAAAAGTAAATTGTGCGTGTTATGTTAATGAAGACTATAGTGTGATGGCATTAAAGCAACGATATCAGGAAAATATCAAGATTATTTACCGTATTTACGCTTGCAAAACCATGGGCTTTTATTTTCAAAGTTACTGATTAGTACTTCCACTAAGAAGTTTTCAATATTGCTTAAGGAAAATATGTTATACAGACTCGCTGTCTCAGTAAATTGCGGTGGAAAGTAAATCGTGTTTATGTTGAAGGATTTTCGTTTCCATTCACGGGGGATTAAGGTGCTATCGAGGGATACCACGCTGTGTAAGACGAGGATTTTATTTTCTAAACGTGCTCACGGTAATTCCGTTGGCTTTACTTCCTCTTTGTGTCGGTCTTCTTACCGGGCAGGTAACGTATAATCAATTCTCCCAATATCATAAACGTTAACCAGAGTTATCTTACAAAAACGTTGGGTCAGTGTGTCAATGGTTTAACGTTTAAGAGCTGCATCTACTGTAACTGAAATGTAAAACGTGCAAACGCCGAGAGGAATCACTCGTTTGGGGGAAGGGACGCTAGCATTCAAAGTGGCGAGCGCGGAGCTCGTTTTCTCATTCAGCAGCAAAACGTAGATAAAGTGTATCGAATAATGCGAGGACAGAAACTGACTGTGACAGCGTCTTTAACCGTACTTTCGTAACGCAGCCGAGCATGACAGCTTTGAGCTTCGCGAGCACAATCTCGAGCTGTTAGCCCAGAGCTGCTAAGTCACACATTGACTGTGACTGTGAGACTTGCGCCAGCAGTCACCCGACACGGCCTCGCACATTACTGCTTTTCGCCTGCTGAAAAGCAGAAACTGCTCCTTTTTACTTCATCCCCTCTTATCAACTGTATTTCACTCACTAATTTATTCTTTCTGCATTGTCTTCCAGGTGTCGCCAGATGAGATGGCAGTGTAAAATCTGTGGATTCATAGAGACAACAAGGGGTAATCTTCTGACACATTACAGTCTACAGCACAGGACATTTGAAATTGGAAATTCGGTACCTTGTCTTGTTCATGATTGCCCATGCACCTTCAAAACTTTGAATGCCCTACACACACATCTTACAAGATACCATCCAGAAGATGAAACTAGAGGGCCAGGAGTCATATTCTGTTTTACATGTTTAATTTGCTCAACTAAACACCCCACTAAAAAATAATATTTCCTCCACATTGGTAATCACCTGAGAAGATATGAAACTGTAGAGTGTGTTTTTGTTGGGTGCACATTTGCCACCAATATATATGTCACATTTTTTTCGCACAAAAGCAGAAAGCACAGATGCCATTCCCTTGAAGACTTCAAGCCAGATGTCATTGGTGAACATCAAACTTTATCACATCAAACTGATCAATTAAGTGACAGTGATGATGAGGATACCAGTAGAAATCATCCAGTGGATATATCAAATGAAATCCACCAAAGAATTGGCTCACTTCTCTTGAAGTTGGAAAGTGTGCACAACGTTTCTGCTAAATGTATTGATGATTTGGTGGAGGAGCTCCATTTTGTATACACAGCATCTGCTCCAGTAATTTGTCAGCTAGTTGATACAAGTTTAAAAAATAATAATTGTGTTTTGGAGGAGGACATTGTCAACAAATTAGTCGAGGAACTTTGTAGGTCACACCCTATAAGCAAAGCCCTGGGACTGGATGGGCCTTTTGGCTCTGTGTATAAAAGAAGAAAATACTTTAAGGAGCAGTTTGAATTCATCGAGCCAGTGGAGTTCATCCTTGACTCACAAGAGAATCTCACCTTTCAATATGCGCCCCTTCTTCAGACTTTGCAAAATATACCCAGCAATGAGGATCTCGCAAATGAGGTTTTAAAAAAACAACCAAGCTCATCCACTCAGTATATCTCATTTCAAGATGGGGAATATTACAAAAAAAATCCATTCTTTGCTGTAGAGGAGCCCAGAATCTCCTTGTTTCTATACGTGGATGGTTTTGAGGTTTGTAACCCATTCGGGACGTCACGTAAAAAACACGAGATAACAGCCGTTTACTGGCTGCTGGCAAATCTACCACCTGGACTGCGCTCTACACTTAATGCAATAAATTTGGCCATTCTCTGCAAAGCTGTTGACGTGAAAAGGTTTGGCTACGATACCGTGTTAGAGCCTCTCTTGAAGGACTTGTCTGTCTTGGAGAAAGAAGGAGTTTTTGTTGCCTGTGCTGGAAAGAATATTAGAGGCACAGTATATTGTGTTGCAGCAGACAATCTTGGGGCACATTCTCGGTCTGAATACTCTCAAAAGGAAGTACGCTGCGGAGATTTCCACCTCGCACAGAGGAAGCCCATAACTTGCATCTCAAAACTCTTGAAGAGGATTCCAGCTTGCCACATTGCTACGGGGTCAGGAAGGCTTGCCCACTCACTAATAAGCTGAGTCACTTCAGTTTTGTTCGAGGTTACCCACCTGACCTTCTCCATGACCTTTTCGAAGGAATCATCCCTGTAGAACTAGCACACTGTCTGAAAACTTTCATCAGGAACAAATAATTTACATTATCTGAACTTAATACTTTAATCAAGCAGTTTCCTTTTAAGTTTGCAGACGATCTTGACCGTTCCCAGTCAATCCCTGCTAATTTTGCAAGCCGTGGTTCTGTAGGAGGATATGCTCATGAAAACTGGGCACTCATAAGATCACTACCACTGATCATTGGCTCAGGGATACCCCCTGATGATCAAGCGTGGCAAATTCTTTTGACCCTGAAGGACATTGTAGAGCTTTCAGTGGCCCCTCGACACTCCCTTGAAAGTCTTGCTTATCTTGACTCCAAAATATCTGAGCATCGTCATAGGTTGAAAGAAGTATTTCCTGAGCTGTGTTTGACACCCAAACACCATTTTTTGGAACACTATCCGGCGCTCATAAAAGCCTTCGGTCCTCTGGTGGGACTGTGGACGATGCGCTTTGAGGCCAAACACAGTTTCTTTAAACGTGTGGTGAGGTTCTCAAGCAATTTCAAGAATGTCTTGCTCTCACTGTCGACAAAACATCAGCTGATGATGGCTTACAATTGGCAAAGAAATGTGGCTAAGCCTGCCATGTTTGTCAGCAAAGTGTCATCTTTGCCTTTGGAAGTTCTGCATGTTGAAATTCAGGAGTCGATCAAGAAGCAGTTTCCTCAGCTAACAAGTGTACAGTTGTCTAACACTGTAACATACCATGGAACAAGATATTCAGCTGGGATGATCTTGCCATACGGTTTTACAGGAGGGCTTCCAGACTTTGTAGAGATCATCCAGATATTGATTTTGGAAAGAGATTTCTATTTTATTGTCAAGAGCTTGGTACCTGGAACACTTCAGATCTTTTCTATTGGAAAGCTGTAGGGAAATTATTCTTGTTCATCAGCACAGCGTTCCGGACGTCTATCCACTTACAGCTTACAGTCTTGCAGGGAAGCGTGTTGTTACATTGAAACGCTTTGTGTGTTGCACATTTTAGGTGACATCAAACTGTTGGGTGGGGATGGTTTTACATTGAAGTCTATTTTCAAAATCAGCTGCCCACCAATCACCCATTCACAGAGGATCAAACTTTTTTTGGTGTATAATAGTGGAATAACTACTGGACCTAAGAATTTTAAAGATTGTATTTTTTTTCCCTACTCGGCAACCGGACATGGATTCAGCAGTGCTCCGGGTGATTTTTGGACACAGAGTGGAGAAAGTGAAGCTTCTGTCTGGAATACCAGAGACTATTGAGGAGCTGAATTTAGCCATCAAACAGCAATTAAGCATCACTGGGGACTTCAGCCTGCAGTATTTAGATCCAGATTTTGAGGACTTTTTCACTCTCCACTCCACTGCTCAAATTCAAAACAGAGCAACAGTAAAGGTTGTGTCAATTGAACCAGTTGTTCTTAATTTGTATCCAGTGCCACACAATGAAAGCTATGCTGGAAGTTACACCTCAGAGCAATCCTTTGATCCACCCTCTACAAGCTCTACTGCACAGGAGTCCCTTGACTCGTCAGATTCATCAGCCCCAAGCACAATCATCTTATCACCAAACCGCAACCAACAGAGAAAGCCATGGCCAACTGAATTCATCATTCCAGAATGCTCTGTTGAAACTGAGATAGTTCTTGAAAGAGCCAATGAACTCTACAAAAAAGATGGCACATTGCTGACAACTCCAAACATCAGGTCTGACATACTTGAAAAGCTAGCTCATTCCATTTATACATACACTGCCTATCCATCATCCTTGCAAGTTCTCTCTGTTGCTGAAGCACTTATCAAGGCCCACCCATGTCTGAGGGATCCAGGGTACTCTTCAGGTCTCAGTGGATGGCTGACTCGCATTAAATATAAAATGAGTAACTACAGGACAAAGCTAAGAGGCTTTGGGATTCCAGAGGTTACATGCAATGTGCTGAAGCACAAATGTCCTGATGACCAGAAGTCTGCGAAAAATGTTAAAAAGGCAAGAAGGGCAGAGGTTAACTATCTCCCTCCCTACCCTGTTGGTGAAGATGAGCACAGCTTGGAAAAAACAAGAGAGGAACTAATCACTTAGTTCAAGAGGAAGAATAATGAAAAGAGGGTCAATGACAAAATGAGCCAAACATTTGCGCTCAGGCGACATGAAGTCATCAACCAATGTCCAAGTGTTCAAGCCATGAAGGACCGCTGGCCTGCCCTGTTCAGTTGTTCACAGGCAAGTTTACTCTTGCAATTGCGGTTAAGAGACAAAACATTAATGACAGCTGATAAATATGATGACAGTTCAATCAAGTTCTGTGAAAGCTGCTGAAAATATTGTATGTGAATGTATGAAACGTACAAGATTTGGTCTGAAACCTTTTCTCTTTTGTTGACTTTTCAGATCAGTGCAGAATTTCAGAGAATCACTACTGTGCCTGTGAGTTTCTCCTCAGTCGATGGGAGGGTCTAAGGGCAGAGGATGTTGTTATGATGCCATGTGAAGCCCTTTGAGACAAACTGTTTGTGAAAATGGGCTACAAATAAAATTGCCTTGCCTTGCCTTGCCTCTGGAGCCCCGATTATGGCTGCCTTGGACCTTCACACTCCAAAGTTACTCAGGCTGTTCCGTGCCAAAGGTGGAGCACTTGGACAAAGACTGAAAACCATCATGGAACTAATGGAGGTAAAATACTTTTTAAAATTAAAGACAGATTTATGTATGAGATTCCTAAGTTTTTTTTACAACTCAAGATGGCAAAAACTAGGAAAAGATATGCATCCAGATAATATTTTAGCATGATGTCTTTTTTTAAGTTTTGTGATTTTTACATGTATCTTTTGAGTGCTTTGTAGTTTAGGTGCTGGCACATAGTTGAGGTGTCCCTTTCTCATTGTGTAGGTCTGGTGGGCCACTTGGCCATTGACAGGCCAAAATATCATTGAATTTTCATTGATTTCAGAGTAATCATTGTTTGTTCCTGGTGGTATCTATGTGGCACTACTTTGCAAACACCTGCCCATGAGCTACGCTCTGACCTTTGTCTCTCTGGCTACCTCCGGCTTGTGTATAGCAAAAAATGGTGTCTTCAAATGCAGCCAAAGATCTCATACATCTTTATTTGAATGGCCTCAAATACCCATAGTTAAAATACATAGGCCAAACATGGGGCACTTTTAATAAATGTTAAACTATGGACAGTGTTACATTAACTTCTACAAGGACAGAATTTAAAACTTATGAAAAAAATGAACTTGTAATTCCAATTCATGATCCAAAGATCCCAAAGTTAAGTAGAAATGTAAAGTTCTGTTCATGCAGCATTTTTAATGACTATCAGAACACGAGAATGTAGTCATGAGGGTATTTTGCTGTCAGAAATTCTTTAACACCCCTAACCTTTAAATAAAAATCAAATCACAACTTGTGAGTGTAAAAATTGAAAATCCCCTTGACTATATTTTCTTTTCAATTAGCCACAAAAGTTTTCAAGCTGCAGCGTTTAAAACATTCAAAAAAGGGACAATACAGTGACTAACGCACTTTTTTTGCAGCAAGTTGGGACTATGCTGTAGGGTTATTCTCTGTGTGATTACTTTGTGATATGTATGGAAATAGCCAACCAAAAACCTTCATTCAGGCATGAGGAGTAAACCACTAAAATTTTAAAGCATGTACAAGTCTCAATCAGCACTGACCACTGGGTCTGGCCAAAGTTTTAAGGGAAATCCTGATGTTTGACTTTAGGCTCAATGTCAAGATACTACAGTTTTATCACCATGTGCATGATAGTATTATTAGAATGGGCACTGCCTTAGATTCAGTTGAAGTCTGTGTTTAGGGGTGTTTTAGAGAAACAAAGGGGTCGAAAAGGTATAGTGTGTTTAGTGTTCCATCTTAACAGAGTTATAGCACTCATTAGAGTTGATGTGTAGGAATGATAAAGGCATGAATGAATGAAGGAAGGGAGGAGAAGAGAATATAGCCATGACCTTAAGAATTAAGTCAATGGATTTTTTGCTCTTTTGTGAAGCAGTTTAGGTAAACACTGCCAAATTTAAAAGGACCATGATCAAAATCACAATAATGGTACCCAAGGTGTGCAGAAAGTGTTGTTTAATGTACATCTTCAGAGGGTTTTGTTTTCCTTTGTTTTTATGATTGGCTCATGAGTTGTGACTTTTCTCGCCAGGCGTCTTCACACTCTTCTGTTGAGAGGACCAGAGAGGTTGTCCTTCGGTGCCTGATAGAATATATTGGAGAAAACGGGGAACATCTGATCACAGATTCAATGTAGGTACACTTCATTTGCATTTACCCAATCAAAACATAAATGATCCGTGACACAGCTATGTCACAATTTTTTTTAACATATTTGTGATTTTTAGCCCCACAGTTCACAGGAGATTGTTAATGTCAGACATGTTCACAAACTCTGTGAAAAGTGCTTGGTTTTGTGAGAAGGAACACCTGACAGGAGGGAGACCAGGCCAGACAAGATGCAGAACATGATGCAGAAAGTTGCAGTTGTGTGTTGTTGTTTCTTTTGGTTTCCAACACAAATTTAACTCCCTTTTGAGAAATCATAGGATGTTTTCTCTTGCTTTACTGCTCGCTTTGCAGCGTTCAAACTGTTGCAGCTCACAGCAAGCATCAAACATTCATTTAATGCATTCATCAGACACACAAAGATAATATCATCTATGGTCATCCGTTAACCTCCTCCCTCAGCTGTGAATCCACAATACAGTTCCCTAATATTAATCACTGGTGGATATTTGAACTTGAGGTTTTGCTATTTCTTCTACCTTTACATTGATACAGGTGGCATCAAAACCCTATCACAAAAATCTTTGTGATACCGTTTTGTAATTGATGTGTTACAACGTTTTGATAGTTTAAAACCATGGCACTGATTACAGTTTCATGTTTCAGGACGCAGATGACTTGGAAGAACGTGGGCAGCTTGTGGTGGCCATCACTGTGATCATGAAGGCTGGACATTCCGCATGTGACAACTCAAAGGAAATTGGAGTTGTCATTGAGGGTACCGAAGTTATCACAGGACTTGGAGATATAGCCAGAGCTTGCTGTCTCCTCTTTGGCTTGACCTACACACTTAACCTCAATTATCCCAGGCAGCTTAAGTACACCTTTGAGGCATTCCAAAAACTTTTTATGGAACTGTCAAAGAAAGTCCAGTCCTTAAAGGGCAAACCTCTGGCTTGAAATAAGGCTGGGTCCACAGTTCAGAATGGACTGCTCCTGCAAAGCCTGAGAATGGTTTGGACTGACCTGGACTCTAAACCACAGACACTATTGAAATAGCGTACCAGTGCCCTTCTTTGTTTCATGTTATTGCACTGGCACTGCTAGAGGATGCTTCCTATACCTCAGGCACGATGTTTTCCTGTCACAGTGTTGAATTGAGTGTTTTCTTAAGAGCATTTAATTTACTGTTTTTACAACATATTTTGAACTTGATATTCTGTGTGTCTCAATGTTCAGATTCCACAGAGCTTGGAATTGCACATTTGAAAGTGCTAAGTTTGTCAGTGCTAGTTACCAAAAATGAAAGGGAAATTTCTGATATGGTTCGTTCCAAGTAAAAATGCTAACTTACTACATATTGAAAGAATTTTGTTGTTCTTCAAGACCAAAATTGCTAAAACTTGTGTCATTGAGGTAAGAAATGTGAGTAATGCTTTTAAAACTAATGTGAGTTATTGCTGATAAGTTTAAGATAAGCTTATATTTCAATTCTGCAGTGTTCTACTTCTCTAAAGCTTGAGGATTGAACATTTGAAAGTGCCAGGGTTAAATGTTAGTACCAATTTGGCCACATAATATCATTTTTCCCACTTTGTGTGAATATGTACTTGTTTCTTTTTATTTATTTTTATTGTGTGGCACACACACCAAAGTAGTATTTTTTTCTGTAGACAGGTAAATATTCTTTTAGTTTTTACCAGAACCACAACAGGTCTTACAGGAGTCTCATTTGAGACGGGCATTTTGGTTATTTGGAAATTTGAAAATGCTGTACCTTTAACAGTCCGATTACAAGTGTTACTTTTGTCAAGCATGAAATGCCATTGTACGTTACTTAAGTTATATTTATTCTGTATTTTCTGGTCGACCAACTCTAATCTCACACTAAAATGTAGGTCATAACACCAACATGCATATGTGCCCAAGAAACAATAATATTTACATTTTAATTGATTTTATTGAGAACAATTTTGAACATGCAATGAATAAAAAGATTAGTATTACTCAATTATATATCTTTTATGTATTGAATTTAATTAATTTATATAAGTACCTTTTACTAATTTAGACATTCCTCTTATTGACTTTTACTTAATATTTTTGTTTAAGTTTAATTCATTCATTTTTGTGCTTGATTTGAATCTACTCAACTTAAATGGGTAATTCTGAAGAGTCTGATTTGAGTTATATTTACTCAACTTTTAACATAGTGAAATTTACTTAATAATATTGTGTGCAATCTGTTGCCTCAATTTTATTGAGTAGTTATGGTGTATCTGTTTTTACAGTGTACCTGAACCAGTCCTGACTGAAGGCTCTGTCATAAAGGAAGGTCTTAAGCCTGGACTTAAAAGTAGTCAGAGTGTCTGCCTCTCTGACCCATGGAGAGATGCTGGTTCCACAGTAGAGGAACCGGTACCTGAAGACTCTACCTCCCAGTCTGGTTTAGAGATACTGGGAGTCACTAACAGACCTGCATTCTGGGAGCAGAGTGCTCTGGTAGGACAGGAGGGACTAATGAGTTCTTTCAGAGAGGATGGAGCTTCATCATTGAGAGCCTGATGAGTCAGCAGAAGGATTCTGAAGTCGATTCTAGATCCTACAGGAAGGAGAGAAGCTAAAGTGGAGAGATGTGTTCTCTCTTCTTAACTCCCATCAAAACCCTCGCTGCAGCGTTCTGGACCAGCTGGAGACTCTTTAGAGAGTTGTTGGGACATCCTGACAGGAGAGAGTTGCAGTGGTCCAGTGTTAATCCCCAAAAGGCTAGAGAGGTCCAAAACGTCTCGAATTAAGTGGACATTGTCCGCCATAGACCTGCCGGGTACACAGTAGGTCTGGTCACGGTGGATGACCTCCTCCATGGCTTCCCTTAGCCTGGTAGCTAGAGCTTTCGATAGTATCTTGTAGTCGATACAGAGCAGTGACACAAGGCGCCAGTTCCTGATCTCCTGTGGGTTGCCTTTCTTTGGCAGGTTGGCTATGACGGCCCTGCGGCAGAAAACCGGCAGTGTGCCTGCAGCCATGCTCTCATTAAAAACGTTTAAAATGTCAACTGCTAAAATGTCCCAGAAAGCTTTGTAGAACTCTACTGTGAGGCCATCGATGCCAGGAGCTCGCCGTCCCTGCATTTTCATCAGAGCGGCGTGCAGCTCCGGCTCTTGAAGCGGCCTGTCCAGTCGGTCACTTGCTGCCTCTGACACGCGAGGTAGATCGCCACAAAACCCCTCAAATAGGTCTTCCTTCTCCTCGTACTCACTCGAGTAGAGGGAGAAATAAAAACCCGTGGCGTGCTTTCTGAGCTGGCCAGGCTCTGTCAGCTCCTGCCCCGTGTCTGCCAGCAGGGAGTAAATATACTTGCTCTGTCCATGTTGCTTTTCCAGGCCAAAGAAGAAGCTGGAGGGGGCATCCATCTTGGTGATGTTCTGGACCCGTGACTGGACCAAAGAACCTTGTACTTTAGTACCTAGCAGGTCTTTTAAGGCCATTTTTTTGGACTTGAGGATTTCAATGTATCCTCGATTTTCTGTGGACGCACTCAATGTCTCCAAGTCCACGATCTCACTCTCCAGCTCTCGAATAGATCTGTATGCATCGCGTGTGACATTGAGAGAATACTGCTGACACAGGAGTTTGATTTTTGTCTTACAATGGTCCCACCACTGCCTAAGACATGTAAAATCAGTTTTCCTACGTCTAAAACTAGTCCAGAAATACTTAAAAGCCTCTCTAAAACCCTTATCAAAAGTTAAAACTGCCAGTAGGCACTCTTCGGTAAAATATTTTTTATAGAAACATTGCATGCAACCAAAGAATGATCTGTAAAACCAGCTGGCGTGATGCTGCAGCTTTTAAAAACATTAAAATGATTCTTAAAACAGTAAAAGCGGTCCAGCCATAGAAACCCTGCCATCTCCCAGGTGAGACCATGTGTCCTGCCGGCAGTCTGCATGCATCCGCCTCCACACATCCACGAGGCCGTGGGAGTGGACCAGCTGCTTCAGAAGGTGTTGGGACCCTGGATGAGGCTCTTCATGGTTTCAGTCCAACAAACCATTTTCTGTACAATTAAAATCCCCACCCAGGATCAAAAACTCCTCCGAGCCACAGCTGTTCAGTTTCATGCTAACTTTTTCTAAAAAGCTCTTCCTCTCTGTTCCACTAGTTGGGGCATAAATATTGATAAAAACCAAGGTCTGCTCATGAAAACGTGCTTTTACTAAAGGACGTCTCCCTGGTACGACAGGCTCTGCTACTGGCGATGAAGGGGTGAATGATCTTGATAGTAGGAGAGCCACCCCCCACTTGCAATACTGCGGTGGCTCAGGACCACCTGTCCCTCCCACTCCTTGTCCCAGTCAGGTGCGTTGCCCCCATCGCTGTGTGTCTCTTGTAAAAACAATACATCGATCTTTGTCCTTCTTGCTGTGTCCAACACCAAAGCCCACTTCTCTGCCACCCTGGCGCCAGTGACGTTCAACGTCCCCACTCGAAAAGAATCCACGAGGGAGAGGTTAAAAGCACTGGCACTAAAAAGATAAAAAAAATAAAATCAAGGCAGCCAAGTTTAAAAATCAAGTTCTTTTCTTGCCTTGCCCATCAATTTCTTTAATCTACAAACCTCCTGATTGGTCAGATCAGAGGTGGCCTTGTTCTTAATGACATTTTTTGCTGAATTTAGAAACTGTAGTTTGTCTGGGAAATATTTTTCTATGTTCAGGCCTTTTATGCCCTTTGTTTGTTGTAGGAACATTTTAAAATTTTTTCAGAGTACATTTTTTTCTCTTGACTTGCAGTGGTGATGTTAGACAGGTCACTGCAGTCAGACAGATACGCGTCTGCGTCACTGTCGCTGTCTGCAGCGGTGGCTGATGAGGCCTCCAGCCGCCCGGCTTTACAGCCCCCCACTGCAGACGGCATGCTCTTGCTCTTGCATAATGTTTATCTGCCATCTCACCTGTTTCACCAACTTTACCTGTCTCACTCACCATCTCGCCTGCCTCACCTGTCTCCTCCACCACCTCACCTGTCTCTTCCACTACCTCATCTGTCTCCCCCACCACCTCACCTGTCTCTTCCACCACCTCACCTGTCTCTTCCACCACCTCATCTGTCTCCCCCACCACCTCACCTGTCTATTCCACCACCTCATCTGTCTCCCCCACCACCTCACCTGTGTCACCTATCTTCCCGGTCTCACTCACCCCCTCCTCACTCACCTCCCTGTGCTCGCTCTGCTCCACCTGCCTCTCTCCCTCTGCTCCGTTCCGCCGTGCCGCAGGTGCAGGTTTGCCCCGCCTCAGCCGAGGTGGCCCGATTCAGACAAGCCCGGACAAGGTGTCCCTCCTCCCTGCAGCCGAAGCATTTTAACAGGGAGGAGGTGGTGAACAGTGGGTAGTCGAAGCCGTCCACCTGCACCATGAAGCGATAGTTAAACTCCTCTGCTCTGTTGTTTAATATCATGAACACTTGTCTGCGATGAGACACGACTGTTTCAACAACGGTGACTTACACCCAGAAAGCACCTTCCTCATGGGAGACACCACCTTCCCATGGCGGGACAGCTCATTGATGAGAAAACTATCGCTGATGAACGGCGGTTGGACAGGGTGATCCGGGTCGCAGGCTGCGTCAGCGGCAGCACCGGTTCGAACAGCCCGTTCACCGTGATCCCCGTTTCTACTAACCTGTTCGCCTGCTCCGCCTTCTCCAAAAAAAGTACCACCGCCTTGTTCATCCGGGCGGCAGACTTTACGGCGTTGTGCCCGACCAGCTCCCCCACAGCCAACGCCACCTCCTCCATGTAGTACACGGAGCCGGCGCCCACCTTGACGCCGTGACCTCTTTGACAAGCTGTCAGTCACCATGACGGCTCCTCACCAGTGCCCAGCCACAGGCCGGCGGGGACAAACACACCAACACAAGGACAAAGTTTACTGCAAACTAAACCAGTGCAACCACCAACACCACAAAACCACCACCAAAAGAATAAAGAGGAAAAAGATAGAAAAAAGGGAAAAGAAGCCAAAACTCTCTCTCCCGCTCTGCTCCTCCACTCTCACTCCTCTCACACAGGAAGAAGAAGAAGAAGAAGAAGAAGAAGAGCAAGCAACCAAACAATCGTGTCTAAGAGGAGGAAGATGAGGTGGAACAAGCAGCGGACGCTCCTCCATCAAACACATCGGTTGTGTGGACTTATTTTGTCCTCCATGTAAAAGACGAGGCAGCGGTGAGACGGCGGTGGATGAAACCAAAGCGGCGGTCAAACGACGAGGGTCCACAACGGCGAGCGATGCTAGCATGATAGAAGGACATGAAGCTGCTGGAGGCTCAGTGCTGCAGCTCCCTGAGCTCAGACCTTCTAGATCCTGATGAGACTGCAGCCCTGAGCCCCACAGGTTTGTTCTCCTTCCATCAGGAAGGGAGTCGTCCTCTTTGTTCACAGCAAAGCACTTTTAATGAAGTTTTATGTTTGGATTTGCATTGAAGTCTAAAAGAAATGACGTCTGAGGGATGGGGGCTGACCTCCTTGATGCTGATCGAACTGGGGGCCCTGACCACGGGCTGCTGGCTGGGGGTTCCGCTGTGCACTGGGGGCCTGGGCCCTCCCTGCCCTCTGACTGCACGGTGGTGGACCCTCTGCCCGGATCTCCAGACAGTGCCCCTTGGTGCTCCAATCTGACCTCTGGACCAGGGAGGCTAGACTCCCTGTCGGCTGGTTGCAGTGGTGACGGGGTGGTCAGCGGGGCCAGTCTGAAAGCTGACCCCCTGCAGACATAGACATTTAGGGCTTGGGGGAGTGCATGAGGATGTACTGGGAGACTCTGCTGTCTGCAACCGGCAGGGCTCCCATGCCCAGGGTGCCTCCACCAATTTTAACCACATTCTAGTCATCCACATCATCACATCTACATTCCCATGCACAGCACGCATCCTGCACCATGTTGGGATGGGGGGGCAGCTGGGGCAGGGAGTGGGTCCAGTGCTGCCTCCTTTGCTAACTGCACCATTGCGGGCCTGGGGGCCTGGCCGGGGCTCTTCGGGGGGGGGGGGGTGGTCCTCTTTCCGGCATGGTGGTTGGGCTGGGGTTGGTCAAGGGCCCTGCTGTTGTGCGGTGGATCGCTCCCTGGCGGTTTCACTATGTCTGAGGTGCCCTGGACCGTATCAGCATCTATGGTGTTCTCAGCCCCTGTATGGAGGAAGATGAGAGTATGATTGTTTTGTCCGGGGGTGGCGGTCCTGGGCGTGCGTGCCTTCGGCTCACCCCGGCGGGTGGGCTGGACCTTTCCGGGGAGCGGGGGGTCCCGGCTGGCTGGCTGGTGGTGCCCTATAGCCTGAAGCCCTCCTGCTCTGGGGGGAGGGGGAGAACAGGGGATGAGTAGAGGGGATGGGGATCGAGGGTTGGGGGGGGGGGGATAGCTCTGTTCGGGGGCGGTGGGCCTGGTCGTTGTGGTGGGCTGTGGCTGCCCCGCCTGGGTGTGGGGTGTGGGTGGGTGTCGGCCTCGCCGCTGGCGGACCCCTTGGGGGGCTCTGGTCGGGTCTCGGGCTGGGGGGCCCTGTGCCCCTGGGCTCTGCTCATGCTGTGGGGGGGGAGTGCCCGGCGGGACCGGGGTCATCTCTGCCCCGTCTCTCTGTGGGTTGCTTCCGGGTGGGGGTTGCTGCTCCTATGCTTTCCTACGGGTCCTGGCATGGGTTGGACCTGTGGCTGTTTCCTGGGGGAGGGGTGGCCTGGGGCTCCCCGTGTCCTGGGGATTTCGGGGTGCTCTGGTGACCTGGTCCTGACCTACCTGCCATCCTGGACTGGGGGTGCGATGTCCTGGCCCCCCACATCAGCTACAGCCAGCTACACACAGCATCCAAGATAAACCGTAGCACACACACATACACATACACATGCGTATACACACATACACGCATGGAGCACACAGCTGACCCATCATCACACACTCAGACATTTATCTTAAAATTATATTAAACCAAATGGTAACCCTGCACCGGAAATTCTGCAACCATTGTTTTGTTTTTGTTTGTTTGTTTTCTTTCTTTTTCTTTTGTTGTTGTTACTTTTTCTTTGTTTGTTTATTTGTTTGTTTTTTGTCTTTGTTTGTTTTAGTGTTTTTGTTGTTGTTGTTGTTGTTTTCTGCTATTGCTGTTGTAATTTTTTTGTCTCCCCACTCCCCCTTGTCTTCCCTGTCCTGTCCCTGTTCTCTCTCCTGTCCTCAGTCCGGTAGCTTCACCAATGAACCAACACCATTCCTAATAAAGTTAAACATAAATGGCAATAGGAGGAGTTTATCAGATTCCTCCTATGCAGAATAAAACTGCTTCAGTACAACAAGGCAGCAGGAACATGGATGCTGCTTGCCTCAGCTGCTGAACAGGACAGGTTTCAAAAAAAAAAAAAAAAAAACAAGTCTAAAAGAAAGAGAAAATACAGATATTTAGTTTTTCAAAGCAAAGAGCATTTTATTTTGTAGTGACGCAGTAAAAACTGCTCCGTCTGAAGGAAGAAAATAAAGAAGATTTAATTGTTGCATTTCTGATTTTTGGTTTTCTTTCATCTTTATTTCGTTTCGTGTTTGTGAGTGGACTATTTGGTTGCACCCCTAATCTGTAGTGTAATGAGTTGAGTTTTGACAAGCAATTCAAGGGAAAAGCAGGTGAGACATGGAGATGAGAGGAGAGCGACAACACGAGTCTTGTGTTCTTAAAGCCAGAGGACTGAGAGCTTCTCGACTGCTCCTGGAGAGATGAGCGTGTATGGACATCACATGTTGATGTGTGTTTGTATCTTTATGTGTGCTGATACGTCCAAGAGTGCTTAATCACTTCATACTTCACACTCAAGGTCCAATGGCCGTCTAAAAGTAAACAGAACATCAGGCGTTGATATAGAATAATTATGGTAATAAAAAATAATTATACAAAATATATTAAAAGTGATTATCTACGATCAGCCTACAAAATCCACCTATCAGTGAGCACGCTAGCACGGCTCGCCTTTTAATCAAGTCCCCTGTGAGTGAATGGCAGAGGACATGGAGGTTAATTAGTCTCCTGTAGCGTTAGCGACAGCCGCGCTGCATATCGTAGCATCAGCCATTATAGCCGTCCAGGCTCTCATAACAGACAGCTAATCCAAGTAGAGGGATGTCTGCTGCCTGACAATAACTCTGGAGAGGGAGACGGGTGAGGGAGGGGGGAGGGAGGCGAGGTCTGTGTACATCATATACCTCAGGGTGAGTCGCGCTTCACTGCTGCCGTCCTCTAGATAAGAAAATACAGTCGTTTGTATGCAGATGAAGTCAATGATGAGTGTCCTTGGTAGAACCCGGCATGGCTCGGGTCAGCTGGAACCTGCCGCACACATGCCCCCCTCCCTTAATGATCCGATGAAATCACACCCACTCTTTGTTCTGATGCCACAGGTACACCTGTGGGCTGACTGTCCATTTGCCTGTCCGTCCATTCATCTGTCCGTCCATTCCATTCTCTGTCCATCCATACGTCTTTCTGTTAATTTGTCCATCCGTTCATCCGTTTGTCCATTCATTTGTTCATCTATACGTCTGTCCATCAATTCATCTGTCACTCCATTCCTCTGTCCATCCATGTTTTTCTGTCAATTTGTCTGTCCATCCATACGTCTGTCCATCCACTAGTCTGTTCATTCATTTGTCTAACTGTCCATACGTCTTTCTGTTAATTTGTCCATCCGTTCATCTTTTTGTCCATTCATTTGTTCATCTATACGTCTGTCCATCAATTCATCTGTCCATCCATATGTTTTTCTGTCAATTTGTCTGTCCATCCATACGTCTGTCCGTCCACTAGTCTGTTCATTCATTTGTCTAACTGTCCATACGTCTTTCTGTTAATTTGTCCATCCGTTCATCTGTTTGTCCATTCATTTGTTCATCCATATGTCTGTCCGTCCATTCCTCTGTCAGTCCATTCATCTGTTTGTCCATTCATCAGGTCAAAGTCAGCATCGCCCCATATGAGGGCTGTACTGTCCCATAGTCCTCTCTTGATATCGTTCGAAGTTCTCCCAATAAAGTACAATCAACCACTTTTCTGGAGGACAAAGGTCAGTGGCACTGTTACAGAAACACAATGTGAAGGTGTGTGTGCTGTTACAACATCCCGTCCTTCACGACGCTCCACTGCTGTCCTGAAGTGGCGTCGCTGCCCATCACTGTCGCAGTCAGCAGATGCTGCGGCGGCGCCTCATCTCTCTTCGTGAACGTCTGTCCGGTGTTGACGATGTTCCTCTCAGCAGGTGCGAGTTGAGAAAACTTCAGCTTGTGTCAGCAGTGCACAGTCAAACACAGCTCAGCTACATTTCCATGTGCAAGAGGTTTGAATAGAAAAATCACCGCAATGATGAGCATTCAGATTCTGAGCATCGAGCCTCCAAATCAACTGATGATCACACCAGCGATGGGCACACACCAAGCGCGTGTGTCTCCACCTGCACGAGTGTGTCCGTGCTGCTGCGGAACTTTGAGGAACTGAGGGCTGATGTGCGACAGAATCACCATCTCACTCCTCAATTAGCAGTCGTCTACGGAGAGACACACTCCTCCATTCATCCTCTGCTGCTTAATTATGATAGATTTTCTTCCCATTCTCTTTCATTTACCCCTCACTCTCCTCTCGCCTGTTCCTCTTCTCTATAATGAAAACATAACTAGCTGAGTCATTTTTAATCAACCATGTTATTATGCATTTTTACCAAAAGGAGGATTTTTAGCTTACAACAGCAGCTTGAGACTTTTTTGTCCATCATCATTATCAGTTTAAGCCCTTAAGGCTCATTGTTGTCTACATGGAGACACACAGAAATCAAGGATTATTTTTGTCTCTGTCAACAGCAGTCGATGGTTATGTTCAGATGAAATCTGCTGTGTATTGAAGAATGATGTCTGGATTGTGTATTGCTCTGTGGAGGCGTCTGCGCGCGGAGCTCCCAGGAGCCGACCGTCTGATGAGAGTCTGTCCACCAGCAGACAGGTCTAGACCTGTCCAGGACCTGGCCAGCTTCTCTACGGGGGCGTGAGGAGAGATCCGTGGGCCACTCAACACATGCGCTCCATGAGCAGCTGGCAGCCATGCCGCAAACGATACTTGTGACAAGGCCAAAGTCCTGGAATCGCTTTTGTGCCCTCTTGTTAATCGGTGCAGCAGCTGACATGTAGCTACGTGAACACCACGCCATCCCGGGTGTCGGTCCAGACCATCACCTGGGTCATGATCCACATTGATGTGACGGATTATCTAGGATAAGACATTACACGTGAACCGTGATCATGTTTACATACACACTACGCCCCCCTTAAGGGGATATTCTGACTAAATTGATTTTCGGGCAGCTGTGGGAATATTTGCGTCCACATGAGCTGGAACAGTCTGAATAAACTCTTCTTTGCCTGTGGGAACATCACACGCAATAAGGCTAGACACCCGTGTGTTTCTATGTCCCTCATCCTCTCCACCTCCCCTATGACCTCTGACCTGGGTCCATGACAGGACACTGGGGTTCAGCCCATCTATTGCTCTCTAGCACGTCTCACAGGCCAGCTAGGTCTGGAGCGTCTGACCTGAACTTATTCTTGAGGTGGCGTTCTTTCACAAGGTCATTCTGTGAGCCAGTGTGCCTGAGCGGTGTTTTCTCCTACTCAAGGATCTTCTCACTTGTCCTGGTTCCGATTACTGCTCATAGCTACGATGCTCTGCTGATTGCCTACCAAGATGTAAGGAGACAGTCTGCACTCCACTCAAACCCCTTGCTGTCTGTCATCACATTACAAAATGTGCATCCAGTTTTGGCTACAAGGTCTTGTTTTTACTCTCCTGCTGCTCCAACAGGTTCAGTGGACTGAGCACACAGCCAGTTTTGTCTTGCAGCTTCAACGATATCCTGCATCTTTGGTCACTCCAGTATCTGCCAGGATGGAAGTCATGTTGTGGTGGACGGTGGAGTTGAACCTGACTGCGGAGATGGGAGCAGGCAGGACTTGATGAAATCACCAAAATAAAATAAAAGCTAAACTGGTAAATGACGTGGAAAACTAACCAAGGAAAACTGTAGAGGTCAAATTTTCAAGAGAAGGAACAGGCAGTGAGACAAGCACACGAAGACTGAGAAGAGACATCATGCACCGAGACACAGGTGCGAGAGGTGAGATTCAAAAAGGTGACAAACAGAAAAGGAAAAGGGAGTACCAGGAGTACACATAAAGGAAGTGAACTTCAAAATAAAACCAGACACAATGCAAGACCCATACTTAGGTATATATAAGTGGATATAGACTAATACTAAAAAATACTATAATCCTAATAGTACATACTAATGTAAAGTCATGGTCCAAAATTCAAGGTTCAAAATAATATTTGAATGAACTCAAAAATGGCCACTGTCCAGAGAGAACCGTCCATCCTCAAGGGACAGAACCCAGACTTTGTAGATAAACGTTTTAGGGTGGGTGGGTGGAGGGACAGGCAAGAGAGATTTGGGGAAATGAAAAGCATCCTGGAATGAATGTCCAGGGGACTCTCGGGAGTCTGGGGCTGAAAGCCCAGAGGACGGACAAAAGACAAGTCAGTCGACTTGGGAGGAACCAGACACCAGAGCCTCTCAGGCAGAAGGCCCAATGCTGGAGACTGTTGAGGTCTATGGTGAAGACAGAACGCCTCTGAAAGCCCGTGTAAAGCCAGAACAGGATATGGAGGTGATGATGTCCAAGCCAGAACAGGATCAGTTAATGACAGCTTAGGATCTGTTGAAGGACAATGATCCTGCACCGGCCCAACCAGCATCAAGAAGAACCATTGTTGATGGCTCAACCAAGTCAGAATAGGACCAGGCAAACTAACTAGAGAGCTGACTACCCCCATCGGTATCAGTATCCCAACCGCAGCAGGAACAGGATTTGGTGGGTGCTGTGTTGGCATCCCAACCACAGCAGGTTCAGCAGGTGGCAGTGGTGCAGAAATTGCAGCAGTCTCTGGATGTTGCTGCAGCCCAACCAGAACAGACACTGGGAAAGGCTGCAGAGGCTTCGTCCAGCCAGCTGGAACAGAAACAGAAGTCTCTGAGGGAGCGGGAGGAGGCACCGAGAGGTGTGGCAGAAAGGAAGGTAGGTAGGTATACGATCTCTGTCACGAGTGAAACCATCACCCTTTCTCCCAGAGATGTTGTGTCAAGGTTAACACGACTCTACAGGAGTGGAAAGGTGCCTCATTCAGCTACTAAGTGGCGGTACGAAAACAATCTCTCAGGAAAACAGACGTTACAAAGAGTCACAAACGTTACATCAAATGCCAGTAGGCTGCCATCCCCTCGGCACTCTTGTATTTGTAAGGATTTGTCATCTTTTGTATTGTCATCATTTCACTTTCTCCAGAAGGACATTGTGGGATGAAGGAGATTCATACAAGAATGCCTCAGTACTTCTTGATAGTTATTTCTTTATTCAAAGACCAAGAAGTGGAGCAGAACACACACACGCGTATCCAGCATCACTCTGGCACTGATCTGAGGAGCACAGGACAGACAGGGATGATGGAGTGGCGGCTTTCCTCTGAATATGTATATTGGTTGTGTGGAAACTCATCATAGTCACTCAAACACACACACGCACACACACTCACAAAATCACACACACACACACACACACACTCACAAAATCACACACACACACACACACACACACACACACACACACACGCACACCAAAACAAATGCCTGACAATTCCAGGTGAGCACACAACTTTAGATTGATGGTGTAGACAGAGCAGCATATGTGTTGTCATCGCTCTCTCCTTACTCTCTATTTCGCCTGTCGTCCGCACTGTTTCAGTTCAGTCCATTTGGATAAATCATCAAGCTCTCCACTCCTCCTCACTTCCTCTGCCCCCACAACTTTCCTCCCTCCACACAAGACACTCCTTTGTGATATATCACAGCCAATCTTTATTCCACAAGAATCCACTTAGCACAACGGGAACTAAACAAATGTGTGTGTCAAAGCCAGATGATGTGATCTTAGTGCTGGGGGGCACAGGGAGGGGAGATGCAGCATCAGGTATCAGGAGGGGATGGAGGCAAGAGTAGGACCACCAACAATACCACACTTGTCAGTGTGGATTTCAATACTCTGATAGTGTGAGGCAGCAGACTGACACACACGGTTCAGCCGAGTCTCAACAACTACAGATGAGATCCATACGATCTATCGAGGTTCATCACACATTTATGATCTGATGTTAGTTCATTTCATCTAATCATAATGGAAGCCAGTCATGTGACTTGTGTAATATCTTGATGATATCTTTTTATATTTGTATATTGTAGTATCAATTAAAATCAACCCATCAATCCAGTATATATATTGGCAAATGCTCACTGATGTAGAAACTATTTTACACAAGGTTCCATTCATGTTTGGGTTTCTGAGATGGGCGGCCTGGTGGAGCAGTGGTCGTCACTGTGGCCCCCATCAAGAAGGTTGTGGGTGGAGCCCCGGCTGCAGCACGGGGTCTTTCTGGGTGAGTCTCCATGTTCTCCCTGTTCCTGCTGGGTTCTCTCTGGTACTCCAGCTTCCTCCACAGTCCAAAGACATCAAGAGGGACCAGGTTAATCCAGACTCTAAATTGACCGTAGGCGTGGCTGGGAGAGCCAATGGTTGTCTGTCTCTATGTGTTGGCCCTGCCATTGACTGGTGACCTGTCCAGGGGGAAGGCTGCTGGGATGGATGAATGGATGAGGGATGGATGATGGATGGATGGATGGATGATGGATGGATGATGGATGAATGGATGGATGGATGGATGGAGGGATGGATGATGGATGGATGGATGGATGGATGATGGATGGATGAGGGATGGATGATGGATAGATGGATGATGGATGGATGATGGATGAATGGATGGATGGATGGATGGATGGAGGGATGGATGATGGATGGATGGATGGATGATGGATGGATGAGGGATGGATGGATGATGGATGGATGATGGATGGATGATGGATGAATGGATGGATGGATGGATGGATGATGGATGGATGATGGATGGATGATGGATGGATGGATGATGGATGGATGATGGATGAATGGATGGATGGATGGATGGATGGATGGATGATGGATGGATGGATGGATGATGGATGGATGGATGATGGATGGATGATGGATGGATGGATGATGGATGGATGGATGAGATGATGGATGAATGGATGGATGGATGGATGGATGGATGGATGATGGATGGATGGATGGATGATGGATGGATGGAGGGATGGATGATGGATGGATGAGATGATGGATGAATGGATGAATGGATGGATGGATGGATGGATGATGGATGGATGAGGGATGGATGGATGATGGATGGATGATGGATGAATGGATGGATGGATGGATGGATGGAGGGATGGATGATCGATGGATGGATGATGGATGGATGATGGATGAATGGATGGATGGATGGGTTCCTGAGTTATTCATCATGTGACTGATGCTAATCAGGCTTGCTGCTAGATTAGCAAGCTCGCTAATGGTGTAGATACCTTCATACCTCCACAGGTGAACAGAAACTAATGCCTGATCTTCTTTGCCCACTCTGTCCACACGTTACATCATCGCCAGGATTCTCTAGGGTTTGTCCAGGACTTGCAGCTCAGTCCACTCATTGAATTTCATGAATATTGTGAGTGTTTCCCTCCCTTTCTGGGGTACCCTGCAATTCTGGGACCACTGGGTCACCTTAGCTCCCAATATGGTAGCTAAGTGGTCCCTGGAGGAATAAAATTAAAATGATCTCGCCCCCTGGGCACCCGGAGAACAGGTGCGTCCTCACCCAAGCTGCTCCTGCTACAGAGGACCAGCTGCTCTCCTCACTTCTGCTGCTTAGCCATACTTCTACCAGCTAAGTGAAAACATTTTCTCCCAGCTTTTAATCCTTTGTTCTTTTTCAGACTTTTTGATCATCTTCCTCAGGCGGCTGGGCTGAATCCACTGTTGAGGAGGAGAACAAGGAAAAGGAGGAAGAAGAGTGATAGGAGGTGAAGGAGACGGCAAGCTCCAAGCTCGTCCCGTTCTCCCAGTTAAATCTGTGTTTCACCAGTCAGAGCGCATTCTCTGTTGACCCCTGACTTCCATCGATTCACCCGCTCTTAATGTCCTCTGTTTTACACCACAAAGAAAGAAATGGAGGAAGAGAAAGTTTCAGGTGTTTGTGTGTGTGTGTGTGTGTGTGCCAATGTGTGACTTGTGTCTGATAATCTTCAGTAAGTGCCTTCATAACCATAAAAACCAGAGGGGAATATTCTTTATCAGGAGCAACTAGCTACAGGAGCGAAGATAGCCAGCTGCTGGAGAACTGCAGTGTGTGTGTGTGTGTGAGAGAGAGAGAGAGAGAGAGAGAGAGAGAGAGAGGGAGAGGGGGAGAGAGGGAATGAGAGAGACAGAAAGTATGGACAATAGGCAGGAAGTGATGATACACAGGAGGGATTGTCAGACTGAAGGGAAAAAGAAAAAAAAACTAAGAGAGGAAGAAGACAGTTTAAAGAGGTAAAAGGCTCCCGAGATCATCGGCATTTATCACTCCTCTTTACTTGCCTCGCTCTCTCCGTAAACACTTGACAAATGCATGCACATGCACACACGTACGTCTGTGTACACTGCTCCGCCCTTCAACTGCGCAGCCGCATTTTTTTTATCTTTGGCCTTATTCCACAGCTTATGAATTTTAATAGGCCTCAATCAGAACACCTCAGCAGTGTTTTTCTATCTCCCAAAGTAATGGACTTGAACCACCTGAGAGTTCCTCGACAGCTCTGCATTCGTCGGGCTCAGGAAGTCAGAATGAAATAGGGAGGAGAGGATGGATGAATGATAAGCCCAGGATGAGGATGAATAAGGCAGAGACAGAGGGATGGGGGCGTGCCTGCAGAGGGATGGCTGACTGGGGGGTGGGGGGTGTCAGCGGAGACAAATTGAGTGGGAACAAATGGTCTCTGCTTTAAAATGGATTCCTACTGGATGTGAACACATATGTTAGCATGCGTGCAAGTCCACACGCACAACATCACACACTTATTCACACACCCTAAATGAGAGAGTGATTATTTTGCCTGGCTCCTAATCCCCCCCCCCCCCCCCCACACACACACACACACACACCCTTATTACAATCTGCACAGACAAATGAGCCTGCTTGAGAATGCCAGCGGTGAGCTCGGGACTCTTGCTGATTAAGTGGGTCAGCGGTCTTCTGGACCCTCTGTCAGGACTAATCCCACACACACCTACTTTACTTTATTTCCTCAGGAGATCTGAAATACAAGTGCATTTATTCTGCAGGTTATTGTCCCTATTGTACCTTCAACACAGCCCTTTGTTGAAATCAATGGAGCCCAGAAATTGGCATTATTCTTCCCGCGGTTCATTCTCTCTGTCCTCGTTCTGTCTTCGCTAATGCTTGAATGAGAACTGTTGAGTTCGTCAGTGAAAGATGGCAGTTGTGCGTCGGCTGTCTCAGTGAAAAGACTTGCATGTGGCTGCTGCACCTCTCAGCGCACCTCCTGACTACCTTATCTCCCTCCTCTTGTTTCTATTCCAACACAAACTACACACACACAGATACAAAACACACACATAATAGCACAATAGAGCAGACGACACAATGAGGTGCCCTGCGAGTGCTCACGGGGGAGACAAGCCGCACTCTACGTGTGCCAGAGTTGATAGCCTGGAACAATGCTTCATCACTGCTCGCGCCATCATCACAGCACTTTGTAAAGATCGCAGGCTGAATGGCAGCAGAACAGCACTGCGCCAAAACACAGCCGTGAGCCAGCGCTGTTCATAGTCCATGTAGTTCTACCAACTGTAAGAACCATGGCAACAATAGAGCGCAACAGAGGGAGACTGAGGGACTCCACCGATACCGAGTGCTGCTGAACGGCCGGCCGACTCGTGTTCACTGTCTCAGGCTATGGATGGTTTAATTGTGGACTCATGAGAGGAAGTGTGTGTGTGTGTGTGTGTGTGTGTGTGTGTGTGTGTGTGTGTGTGTGTGTGTGTGTGTGTGTGTGTGTGTGTGTAAGTCGGGGGGTGGCAGTCGTTATCTCAGGCCTACAGACACACACTTAGCCCTCCGCCAACCCTCAACTGCTCATCCCTATGGCATGCTCAGAAATGTCACGAGCTGGCATTGTGAGTGTGTGCATGCATGTGCGGGTGTGTGTGTGTGTGTGTGTGTGTGTGTGTGTGTGTGTGTGTGTGTGTGTGTGTGTGTGTGTAACTACTCTGTGTGGGACTGCTTGTACTGAGAATGCCTCAGATATACATCTGTTGCTTATTGGCTGCTTTCTTTTGTCATCATTATTGTTGTTGGTCACTTGTAACCCCAGGCAACAAATAAACAAACAGATCATAGACACTGTCTCTACGCACTTACACACTACAGATGTAAACAGGAACTGCTGTTTTGTTGCTGATGATGCCAAACATCTTCCTCAGACCTGGAAGGGGAGGAGTTAGTGGTAACCATGGCAACAAGTGGGTTTAAAGCTTCAGAGGACATGAAAAGTGCAGGACAGGTCCGCCTGGTCCGAGCCTGACAACAAGCTAGGAGAATCTGGGTGCTTGGAGGTATTTCTATCAACATCAGTTCCAGTGAGGGGAGGAATTGATGCAGCGGTGATCACTGCTATCACGCTGTTATTGACTGTCTAGTGGAGAAACAAAAATGAACTTGTGTCCTCAGCTTCCTGACAAATGACTCAGACATGGTGACCCTGACACGGACAGAATACTCTCAGAGGTCTTGGTCCTCCAGAGTCCCTGATCATGAATATAGACCTGCTGAGCATTGGTGAACCTGACCTGACCAGAGCTGTTGATTGGATGAACATGCTGTCTGTCATAACGGGCCAGTCAAATGAATCTGAATATATGGTGTCGTAGCTGTGTAAACTGGCGCTCTTGTTTACATGATTTTCTCCATTATTGTAAAACAAATTTCAGCATAAAAGAAACTCCAGCATACCAGGAAGTCAGGTTAACACCTTGGAAAGATGAGTCTGTCGATTGGATTTGCATTTCATGCTCTGGCTTACTTGGAAGAACCGAGAAGGATTTTGCTGTTTTTCGAAGATGGGAAGAAGAGGAGAAATCACCAAGTGAGGAAGCAACAACTTCCAGTGAAGAGAGACGTGAGTCACCTGGGGTCGTCAGGTTGGACATTAGGATGAAGAGTCAACTCCAAGTCAAAACTAAACCCCACCCTCCAAATACTCCAAGGACATGTATTGGTCTGCACACTCCCAGGACAGTGACAACCTGTTCGATGGGCTGGAAATGTGGAGAGGAATCTTTGGGTGTTTTTAGGAGGCTGATGGTCCAGACATTCCTGGAATTCTTCAGATGGAGCCACTGCATTCCTAGCAGTCCAGCAGTAGATGAGCACTTGCTGAAATCTGAGACTTGACTTGGAACAGAGCTCAAAGACTTGCAACACTTATTCCACTTCATTTGGAATGTTGCTGTTAATCAGAGGTTCAACATTGTTTGAGTGAACTTGTTGACAGGACTGCAGATGTTTGTGAGACAGTCAAGTGCGTTTGCTGCCTGGATCTTCAGTGTGAAACAGTGTTTCTTATTTCCGTTTTACTGCTTCAAAGTTTTTCTTTATCAAGGCAAATGTATTTCAATTTTTTGAAGTGAAGTGACTGATAAACCTCATGTAAAAACACAGATATTCCCATAAAGGCACAAAGTTTGACTACTTGTATCATTATGAAATGCAGCACTGGTAGCACTGGTAGCACTGACTTATAGATCCTGGGAGGCCCGGTGGAGCAGTGGTCCTCACTGTGGCCCCCCAGCAAGAAGGTTGTGGGTGGAGCCCCGGCTGCAGCACGGCGTCTTTCTGGGTGAGTCTCCATGTTCTCCCTGTTCCTGCTGGGTTCTCTCTGGTACTCCAGCTTCCTCCACAGTCCAAAGACATCAAGAGGGGACCAGGTTAATCCAGACTCTAAATTGACCGTAGGCGTGGCTGGGAGAGCCAATGGTTGTCTGTCTCTATGTGTTGGCCCTGCCATGGACTGGTGACCTGTCCAGGGGGAAGGCTGCTGGGATAGGCTCCACCCCCACCACCCTGAAAAGGAGAAGAGGGAGAACATGGATGGATGGATGTTTCTGTGGGCTGGACTGCAGTCATAGGTATACACATAGACAGTACAAGTGGGGGCTCAGCACATAATCCAGGAAATTGATGCACTTGTTTCACAGAGGTGGGCGCTTAAAAAAAACTGAAATTATATTACTCAACAGAAGAACATGATAAATTTTAAAATAAAACTAAAGGACTACTACCGAATGAGAAACTTCATCATTTGAAGTTCTGAAAGTGTATCATCATGTTTTGGTTGTGATGACATTTCTAGAAGCTACAGATCTAAATGGAGGAGCTTTAATGTATTGTTTTGTGTTGTCCTTATTGTAAGGTGTACAACCCTCAGGCGTGCTAGTTTAAATCTATGACCTATGGCAGAGAGGTAAATATGAACTGGTGCATGATGGGTCTCGTAACATGTATTCTATTGTATGTATATGTGTGTTGTAGGGCAAGAAGACACAAAGGACCAACCACCAACTGAGCAACGAGACACAGAGTCAGGGGGCGGCTCAGGGGCCGCGTAGACCACAAGAAGTCAGGGGGGCAGCCTGGGGGCTGCACAACGAGGCACAGAGTCAGGAGGCGGCTCAGGGGCCGCGTAGACCACGGGAAGTCAGGGGGGCAGCCTGGGGGCTGTGCAACGAGGCAAAGAGAGTCTGGGGGGCGGCTCAGGGGGCGCGTAGACCACAGGAAGTCAGGGGGGCAGCCCCGGGCCCCGAAACAAGGCACAGAGAGTCCGGGGGGGTGGCCCAAGGTGTCTTGAAGAGCCGCAGGAGCAGTAGAGGGGTCTGCCTGGACCCTCGGAGCAGGAGCAGGAGAGGCGTTGCCAGAGACCACAGGAGCGATGTCGCCAGAGACCACAGGAACAGAAGCAGGAGCAGTTGCAGTGGGGGCAACCCAGACCCTCGGTGACACAGGAGTGATGCCCGCCAGGATCCTCGGAAAAGCAGGAGTTGCACCCACGAGGACCCTAGGTGCCGGGACAGGAATGGCACCAGCCAGGACCCTTGGCAGTGAAGCAGGAGTGGCAGCTGCCGGGACAGGGGTGATGCCCGCCAGGACCCTCGGCGAAGCAGGAGTAGTGCCCACCAGGACCCTCGGCGCGTGCACAGGAATGGCGCCAGCCCGGACCCTTGGTGGCGAAACAGGTGCGGCAGCCACTGGGACAGGAGTGATGACCGCCAGGACCCTCGGTGTTGGGACAGGAATGGCGTCCACCAGGGCCCCCGAAGCCGAGACAGGGATGGCATCCGCGGGTGGTGTAGGAATTGACTTAATAGAGAGGTCACAGGTCATAGGTAGTAGTCTCAGGAAGTATTTTATGAGTTCCTGTGGCCACCCTGACCTCAAGGCACAAAAGGGCAATCGAACAGGATGAAGGGGGGAGTTGAGAGGCAAATATTTAACAGGTGTTATTTCCTATACCCTATAGTCATTGCTTTGATGTGAAAACCATCTGCCCTTTGTTGTTGATGGTATAAAAGGTTGGGACATTGTACAGATCAGCAGAGAACACTCAGCAGTCTTCTCTCCATGCTGCATGCATCAAAGAGACTTGATTCATCACACCGAGTCTGTGATTCTTCAGAGAATTAGCAACTCTCAGCGGTCTACAAGGAGAATTTCCCTTACGTATTTGGCGACGAGGATGGGATGGACGCTCTGCTGACTTACGCCTGCACCTGGACTGAGGGTCAACTGCAGGCAGGAGTCTCATACGACTCAGGGAAAGTTCCGCTCCGACAAACGGAGGACAGGATCCTTCCTGAGGTCAAGAGCAGGTGGCGGACAGCAGACGCTCCATCTATTTTTTAATGAGTAAGTATGGTGTTATGAATCAATCTCTACACGAGTTGTGTAATTCCTGTGTGGTCGCAACCGTGAGTTCCCATGTAATTCTTGTGTAGTCTTGGGAACGCTTCCATATAATTCTTGTGTAGTCTTGGGAACGCTTCCATATAATTCTTGTGTAGTCTTGGAAGTTGGAGGTAAAAAGAAAACAAAAAACTAAAAAAGACGAGAGATATCGAAGCAGAAAGAGGCTGTTGAAATCATGATTCACGTGAAAAGAGCTCATTTTATATAAATATATATATATATATATGTTTATGTGTATACATGTACATACATATGTATATATATATATGTATATATATATATATATGTTTACAACGCTGTGTGTTTGTCTTCGTATGTCTTATGTGTTATTAAGAAATAGTGAGGAGCTCTAGATAATCCTTATAGATATAAACTGAGATGAAAAGAAGAGCGGTTGATGCTAAGGTCATTAAATATATAGTAATAATATACTAACATTATATATCATATATAGGGTGTCCCATCACAATAAAATGGGCGTATGAGTGAAGAACCTGTGAGAATAATAAGAAATAAACTTTGTGGTGACTCATTCAGTGTCTAGTATGTTCTCATACTAAAGGGGTGCGTTGCTCAGACTTTGTCATCCAAACCACCCGGCTGAAAGAGTTACTCAAAGGTAGTGTGTGGATGATAAGATCCAACCATACTTGTATGGGAAGATCAGGGCGATTGTGGAATAAATCTGTGTGACTGATGAGCCCATTGAGAGTCTAAAGCACTCCTGTCCCAGTAGTGAGACGGGTAGAATTATGGGGAACAAAACAGGGAAACTAAAACCTGACCCTCTTACAGGTCCTGCTAAAATAATGGTAGAAAAATGGGGAATAAATGTGGTTGAGGATGTTCCACTTTGACTCTGTGTTACTCAGGAGGTGTTTCCATTGAAAGGCACATTGAGCACTGATTGTTTAAGAAGGTGTAGAGTATTGTTAGAAGAACACATGAAGGGAAAGGAAGTAGGGAAGACAAAGATGGACTGGCAAGCTTATCAAAGGTGGGAAAGAGAAGAAGCTAAGTCGGTAACAGGATTGATGTTGAAGCAAGAAATGAAAGGAGAGAGTACGTGTGAAAGAAAGAGGAAAAAAATGTAGGGTTAGAAATGAAGAAATGGCTCGTCCTCCTCCATATGCTGTCTCCACGCCTGCAGCCCCTCCTCCAGAAAACACTTCTCTACAAAGGACCACTACTGCAACTGCTACTGTACCCTGACCTGTCAGTTCTCTCTCTGACTCCAAAAACCCAGCAGACTGACATTGTTTCTCCCAAGAAACCTAGAGCAGCATCTCTCAACTACTGGTTACGGAGTCAAGAAGATAAAGGGGGTGTACCCCAAATGCCTATGATGATGTTTCCCAACCCCCAACCGTGACCAACGGGGATGATGCACATGCACATTGGGATCCAGAGGTGTTTGTGTACAGGCCATGGCATCCAGATGAACTGAAGGAAATGGCTGAGGAGCTACCTGATCCACAAAAGACTGGAGGTGAGAAATGGGTCACAGCTATGCATCAGTTGTTGTCTACCAGCAGGGGCGCTACCAACACCAAAGACAAAGGTCTCACCAGACAGGCAGAGGAAGAGAAAGAATGAATCCACAGCCTGTAGGTCCAGGGCGGACGGATGGCAGGTTGAGATGCTACAAATGCGAAGGCTATGGGCACATCTCAAGTACCTGTGCTACCCCAGACAACTTCCAACAAGATGACTCCTGGCTGCATGCGCCACCTGAAGAACTGTCTGTCCATTCTCCCGGACTCCCAGTGACACAACCATAGGAGACAGCGGAGGCAGGTCAGAGCATTGAGCAGCACATTAACATAAGTACACACCCTGACACTCATAGCAATGCTGATAAACCACTTATCACATATCATCAATGCATGCAATTAACATTAGAAGCTGAACCACCACCTAAATTGATTCCTGTCCCTGAAGAATCAAGGTGGTAGTTGTTACATCTGGACACATGCACACACCTGAGGGTCATAAATCAAAGTGCCATTGTGGGATGCCCTGATTCACCATGTAACACCCCTTCTTGCCTGTAAAGACACCAAATGGAAGTTGGAGACCAGTCCAAGATCTGAGGGCAGTAAATGAAGCTGTTCAACATCCAGCTCCAACTGTCAACGCTAATGTCACAGGGTCCGGCAGATTCTTGTTGGTTTCATTCCTGTTCACCCTGACTCACAATTCTGGTTTGCTGTCACTTTCAATGGTAAATGTTACACTTGGATGTGGATTGTTTGCACTAACCTGGGCTTTCATTCCAGGTAAAGGACAAGTTGTTACAGTCCACATTCTCAATATGCATTTAATGTTTGCCATAACTTCCATGCATTGTGCAAAAACTGTGGTTTCCTTACCTCCACAGGTAAACCCATTGCTCTTATTATTAATTTTCTGTCTGCATTACTGCTACCAGCCTCAAGAGCAGTATGCTAATGTCCAGCTCACATGGGGTTAGCTGACCCAGTGTCACAGGGTAATGCAGCCTCAGATACTGTTGCAAAATCTGCTGCTCTCACCTGTCTCCCCCATGTTGCAACTACCCGCCTCTATCTAGAATAACATTTTTTCCTCATAATGATGTCAATGGACACTTACCATCGAGGGCGCAAGGACACACAAAAGGGAGGAGTGGCATTGGTATGCCACCAGTACAGCATCAAGAGACCCCAGGAGAAGATGACATCAAAACAGCCGAGATAAAACAGTGGATAATGAGTTTGTGTAACTATGGTTTGCTTTGGTTTTGGTTTTGTTCTGGTTTTGTTTTTTGTTTTTTTCCTTCTTCCCTCCTTGGGTCTGTTATCAATGATTTGTCAGAATTAAGATTTAATGTAATTCTTAAATATGTGTTGTTGACACATTGTGTCAAAAGAGAGGAATGTAGGAATTGACTTATTAGAGAGGTCACAGGTCATAGGTAGTAGTCTCAGGAAGTATTTTATGAGTTCCTGTGGCCACCCTGACCTCAAGGCACAAAAGGGCAATCAAACAGGATGAAGGGGGGAGTTGAGAGGCAAATATTTGACGGGTGTTATTTCCTATACCCTATAGTCATTGCTTTGATGGGGAAACCATCTGCCCTTTGTTGTTAATGGTATAAAAGCTTGGGACATTGTACAGATCAGCAGAGAACACTCAGCAGTCTTCTCTCCATGCTGCATGCATTAAAGAGACTTGATTCATCACACCGAGTCGGTGATTCTTCAGAGAATTAGCAACTCTCAATGATCTACACAGAGAATTTCCCTTACAGTGGCATCTGCATAGCTGGGGTGAGGGCTGGATCTGACCGTGGTTGAGCAGGAGGGCGGCCAACCTGCCCTTCGCCCGCAGCCCACTGCAAGGCTCCTGGCTATCACGGATGATTCCTGAGCTGCCCTGAGGGCTCCCTGCACCGAGATCAGGCATAAAAAAGCCATCAACACAAACACCTGTTGGCATTACTTAGGCGGCTATAAAAGAGCCTTCACGATTGTGCTGAATGTGCAACTTTCAACAATGGCAGCACTTGCGCTGTTGGAGGACATGGCGAACGGTGCAACCAGACGAGAGCGACATTTCAGGGAGCGGGAGGACTTGCTCCACAATTCTGGCAAGTGGCCGATGAGCCGGTTCCAGCTACCGCGGGCCACCCTCCTGCAAATTTGTGAGAAGCTGCGACCGGCGCCCCAGCGCAGAACCGCCAGGAGCAGAGCTGTGCCAGTGCTGACACTGGTGCTGAGCACGCTCGGCTTCTTGGCCACTGGCTCCTTCCAGCAAGAGATGGCGGATCATTCTGGGGTGAGCCAGTCGACCCTCAGCCGGGCCATGCCCTTGGTGGTGGACCTGATCATCCGCCTCATCCGCAGGTACATTAAATTCCCTTCCAGTGCAGTTGAACGGGTCAATATTAAAGTGCAATCTGCAGCAATAGCCGGATTCTCTATGTAATGGGAGCCATTGACTGCACTCATAAAAGCGCCGTCCCATGAGGAACACGCTTATGTTCATCGTAAGGGTTTCCACTCCATCAATGTGCAGTTCATCTATGATGCACAGATGAATCTCTCGGAGTCAGCATGGGTGGCAGCGACAATGCCCCCACAGAGGTGCTGCCCATGACTGCCGCCACCCACTGACCAAATTCCGTCAGGTTCCCCTCTCCCTGACCCCCACCTGTCTGGCCGGCACTCCTCCAGAGGGCAGCTGTACGCCGCTTGACCTCCACCTTGAGGTCCTGTTAGTGCCATTTTCCATGTTGTTATTTAAATTTAGAGTGAAGCCAGTTGATGATTGTAGTTGTTCATTTAGTGATTGCGCAGTGTTGAATTTAGTCCTATGTTTAGCTTGCATTGTTCAGGAAGTTAGAATTGCAGACATGCATTAGAAACAGAGAGGAAATCTTTCAGAGCGCCAGCAGAGGTGAAAGCTGATGACGTAGTGATGCTGGCGTAGGCTCCATCGACCAGTAGAGTTGTGTGTCGTCCTCATAACAGTGGAAGTTGATCGAGTGCTTCCGGATTATGTCACCTAATGGGAGCATGTAAAGAGTGAAGAGAATTGGTCCTAAAACTGAACCCTGTGGTACACCATATGTGACTCTGCTGTACTCTGAATGGTCCTTATTAACATTAACAAACTGAAACCTGTCTGATAAGTGGGACTTAAACCATTTTAGGGCAGGTCCTTAATCCCAGTTTCATGGTCTAGTCTCTGTAGCAGGATGCTGTGGTCGATGGTGTCAAATGCAGCACTGAGGTCCAAAAAGACAGAGACGAGACCTCTGTCTGAAGCTATAAAGGAAACACCTTTCAATGTGAACAGAACCACAAAACACACAGCACCAAACAACATCAATACACATAGTTTCTGTAAATGTAGATTAGCCACAGCGCACCTCAGTTAAGTCCTTTTTAAGCCATGAAATTGTTATGTTTTGAATTCACACAGTTCAAATCAATTATTCCCCTTCGCTCCAATGAGAATAAATAATGGCCACAGTCTTCTACGATATTACCAACAGGTCAGTTTAAACGCTTTACCTGATAGATCTGGTTGATTCAGGCATACAAAAGTGTCCTGAATGTCAGCTGGGATAGGCTCCAGACCCCCCACGACCCTTGATGGAAAAGTGGTAGAAAATGGCTGGCTGGCTGGCTGGATAGTTCAAGCACCAAATGAGCTGATGTTTGTGTGTTCTTGGTCATTCATTGTTGTTTGCTGTGACTTTATGTGTTAATAGATGGTTTGAAAAGTATGAGTCATGTGACTTTATGTCTCCATTAATCATGATTATTACTCCTTTATACTGATCATGTTGTTATGGTTTGGTTTCCGGTGCTTTTATTTTGGCAGCTTGTTTCCTGTGTTGGTTCGTTGTGTTGTTTGTTAACTTTCTTTTGTCTCCTTTTGGCTCCCCTCCCCCGACGGCATTGAGGAGTAATTGGTATCACCTGCTTCTCCTGATACATCAAGCCTTCTTAAGACCAGCGGTGACACTCCTCAACGCCAGAGTATACTGATTACCCACGCGGTACCGACCAGGCGCCTCTTGTTTGTGGTAACGTTGAGATCTCCGTGAATATCCCCAGTGACTATCTGAGTAACCCGTGTCTCTCCTCTCGTGTGTCTTCCAGTGCCGCCCCAAGCCCTCACTACCCAGCACTTCCCCGTTGTCTTGTGTTTTTCTTGGAACCCTTATTGTTGGACTCACGCTCACCTTATAAATAACCCTTTGTTAACCCTGAATGTTTCCGCTCCTGGGTCCTTCTGCTCACCCCGCACGTCACACACGTGACTACTTGCTTCAATTAGAAGACGCAGTTCCAAGATGACAGGTGGCTGAATGACATATTTAAACGCAGTAGCCTTGAAGTATTAGGGGTTGCACTTTAATTTACCACACTCTTGACTCCCTCAGGTCTTTTCTCATAATTGTCAAGTATGATCCCCAACCTGGAGCACACCAGAGAAGCACATCTCTAAACCTAAGCAGCACTTATGTGGAACACGTTCAGGTTTGTAATGGCTGATAACAACCGCCCACCACAGTGAAATCTCATGTTTCCAGCTCCCTGCAGGGATTTTCATCTTCACCTTCATAGCATTTGATAATGCAGGTTGTTCCCCTTCCACTGGTTGTACCTCTATAATGTCGAGGCACAACAAAATATCAAATTAACTGTTAAATACTGGGAAGGGATGTTCTTTAGGCTTTGTTGGGGATCATATAGCTTTATTTTCATGTTCTGAAATTTAACATCTTGGGTTATGACTGTTGTGCCAACTCAACCAGACCAAGAGATTAATTCAGAGATGTGACAATCAGTCCAGCTGAAAGGCTTTCGGCCTGTGAGGCCTAACACCCCTTTTCAAAGCCTGAATTCAAGTGACCACATGTTCTCAGACAATAGTCGTAAAGTGAGTTTATGACTCCGGCCATTGGCCCCCCTCTGAGAACTCTGGTCTCTGAACAGATCCAAGAACCTGTGAAATGCTATTGGCTGAGAGCCAGTATCATCCCACAGGAAGTGACATCAACGGCCTCCAGATACAAACACTTGAGCGCGAAGGAGACTCTCTCGGTGATATCCTCTCTCGGTGATTTTCGCCTCTCGGTGATCTTCTTCTCTCGGTGGTTGTCTTCCCTTGGGTGGTTCGCAAGTCTTGAAGAAGATCCCACCCTCCGGTTCTCCACCTCGGACCTCGAGTACAGTGCAGCGATGACAGAGACTCCAGAAGGACAACTCTCTCCCTCCTGTTCACTCGTCCAGAGAAGCCACCGTCGAGCCACGCAACCCGCGTGAACTGGTCCCAGGAGAAAGCCCATCCCAGCGTCTTCATCCTTCCCACCAGTAACTCCAGCAGACCTTGCAGGCTGTCCCGCCGCCGCTCTGCTGCCTTCCGAGTCGAGCCGAACTGCGCTCCGGAACACGGAGATCGAATCCCTTACCGCTCCACCGGGTCAAGTAAGGATTCCAGTCTATGAATGCTCTGTTTATGTGACGAAGTCCTGTAATTAGCATAAATTACATAGAATTATACGTTATTTATTGATGTTAGTTATTAATAACTGTGACCTCTCATGAAGTTGTTACCGGTTATTGATACTGCACAAGTGTGGTAACACACACACATTTTTGAGTTCATCTTTGTTCTTTCCTTCCTTCCTTTCTCTCTCTCTCTCTCTCGCTCTCTCGCTCTCTCTCTCTCTCTCTCTCGCTCTCTCTCTCTCGCGCGCTAAGCGCTCCGCTTAGTTATTAACATTCCGTAAGTTCTACCTCCACGGTGCTAACTAGTGGCTAGCTAGCCTCAGCTAACTAGCCTAGCTTTTAGCCCTGCTGTGACGCTAACTGGTTGCTAGGCAACCATACTCCCCCTCCCCTTCTTCATTCACTCACACACACACGTTTGCACACACATATATTATCACTTGTGTCTTTCGTTAGATAACAGTTGTACCAACGTGTTGCTGATTGATTGATACACTATACACTAGTATATATATATGTTTTTATATATATATATATATATATATATATATATATATATATATATATATATATATACACTATAATTAATATATTTTTATTACATGAGAGAAGTCGTAGTGTCTTTTGTGTACAAACTTGTGGTCACGTGTCTCAGCAATAGCCAGTGCTCGGATCTCTTCCTCCAACATCAGAGCTGTCCCAGGTAGTTAATGGTACAGAATATTGACTGTTAGTAGATAAACTCTGTTAGAGACTGGTAACTGTTACAAGTTATAAGTATAATTATAATTGTATAAGTATAATTAATATTTAATATTAATTAGTAATTTATTGATTAATTGATAATTATATTCATAATTATCAATTATTACTATTTTTGACCAATTCGCTCTTCAGCGCACAACATGACTATGAGCTAATCACCAGTTTATTAGAATTGATTATGAATGCAGGACAGCAAAGGGACTGAGATAACTGCTCTACATTCCTGGCGCGGGAACGACAGCCTCACTTCAAGACAACCTGTTGATTAAGAAGTCTAGACCACCATCTGCATCAGTCACACATCTGTTTCACAGTACAGGTGTGCGCTAACACAGAAAGCAAGAACAGCTTTTTCTGCAACATCCTCTGAAAGGTTTCTCATTAATATTCATTATAGGTTTGATTACCAAGCATGACAAGTGCATGTTGCATTTATGCAAAGCATGCTGCACTCAAGCATCACTTTTAAGCGGATTTCTGTGCCTCTACAAGATTTAGGCACAATAATGCTGAAGGCATTTCTTTTACAAGCCCCACTGTTACGTTTGGGAAAATGCAGCAAAAACAAAAGGGCTTACGTTCATAACTGCAGTAGAGTTGTACAGTGTTTATCTGTGCCACACATTACAACCTAATGCACAACCACCCTGAAATGGGTTTTGAGTATTGCTGTTATTTTCTATTAAGACAGTTACTGTCAGCTGGAGTTTCTCCCTGCAGTGGCTCATAAAGCCTCAGCTGTTGAACAAGAGTTGAGACTGCTGTCATCATAAAGCTCATTGTTGATGTTGCTGAAAAAGGTCAAGCAGGCAAAGAGTACAAATTTCAGCAGAGAGCAGCCTCATGGGTGTCAGCTTCAGAACGCAGATTTCATGGCAGACACCCTGCAGGCTGCACAACCGCCATGAAGCTCAGCAATTGGTCAGCTTCTTCGGAGCCTAGTTAGACAATTGCTAGCTGCACCTTGTCTCCTCAGTGCCAGGAACTGACCCTTTCTGCTGAACAACAACCAGGTGAACCATGCAGAAGAGGAAACATTCAATGAATGAACAAATGAATGAGGACCTTATCAGTTAAAACTGTTCATAATAGCTTGTTGTCTAACGTGCTCACCTTTTACAGTCTTAACCTGTATGAGTACCACAAAAGATACACATACTACATACTCAGTGGGGACGGACGTCTGCTTTGACCTACTGGAGGGAGAGAGAGACAAAGGGCAGGAAAAGAGACAAAAACGGAGAAGAGACAGATGGAAAAGAGAGGGACAGAGTGATAGACAGGGGCGTGAACAAGATGGAAGGAGAAAGCTGAGTGGAGAGAAAGACAGGACGAGAGAGTGAAGACACACAACAGGCAACAACAAATAGTATGTAATGCGTGACATGAGGAATGAAGAAAGGAAGGTCTTCATGTAGCGAGGGTCTAAGTCCTGCGTCAAGGTTGCACCGCCACTACTTGTGTTTTCGTACTGCATCAAATTCCAGGCAAGTGACCATTCCACACATTTTATTAGTGTGTCACCAAACCCCAACCAAAGTCCTGTCCTGACTCTGTCCAAGTAGAGCAGGTCCAGCACCTCCCTCCTTCAATGAACCTCCACCCAACAATTCTCCATCAGCAGCACATCCTGCAACAGCAGCCACCAGAACCTTCCTTTACCAGCAGGAAGGTGGAGCAGATCCAGGATCAGTGGGGACGGAGAGAGAGCAGGAGAGCAGGACAGAGACAAAGACAGAGAATGGAGGAAGACAGAGAGACAGAAGGAGAGAGAGGGACAGCGATAAAGAGAGAGAGAAAGGAGGAGAGACTGATGGACAGAGACAAAGACAGAGAATGGAGGAAGACAGAGAGACAGAAGGAAAGAGAGGGACAGAGATAAAGAGAGAGAAAGGAGGAGAGACTGATGGACAGAGACAAAGACAGAGAATGGAGGAAGACAGAGAGACAGAAGGAAAGAGGGACAGAGATAAAGAGAGAGAAAGGAGGAGAGACTGATGGACAGAGACAAAGACAGAGAATGGAGGAAGATAGAGAGACAGAAGGAAAGAGAGGGACAGAGAGAGAGAGAGGAAGGAGGAGAGACTGATGGACAGACGGGGACGTGAGCAGGTGGAGCTACGGGTGGCAGCTGGAGCCTCTTCAGGTCTGGAGCCTTCTCCAGCAGCACCAGGATCTGGGATGAGGGGAGAAGAAGAGGAGTTAGTAACACGTATGAGGACAGGAGGAGGAGAGAGAAGCCCAGTGCATCATGGGAGATCCTAGCAGTCTGAGCCTATCGCAGCAGATCTAAGGGCCAGCCTAAGCAGTCCTGACTATAAGCCTGATCAACAAGGAGGTCTTAAGTCTGCTCTTAACCCTAGACAGGGGGTCTGGGTCCTGGACTGAAACTGGGAGACGGTTCCACAGGAGGGGAGCCTGATAGCTGAAGGCTCTGGCTCCATTCTACTGTTAGAACTCTAGGAACCAGCAGGAACCCTGCATCCTGGGAGTGAAGGGTTCTAGCTGGATCATAGGGGACTAGGAGCTCTGTCAGGCATGAAGGAGCCTGACTGTTGAGGACTTTGATGGTAGAAGAAGAATTTTAAATTCTGTTCTGAATCTGACAGGGAGCCATGCAGAGAAGCAGTCCAGGAGAGACCTGGTCTCTGCTACCAGTTCTAGTCAACACGCGGCAGCAGCATTCTGGACCAGCTGGAGAGTCTTTAGGGACTTATTAGTCCAGCCTGGTAGGAGGGAGGTACAATAATCCAGCCTGGAAGTGACAAAAGCAGGGACTAGTTTTTCTGCGTCTTCTTGAGCCAGGATGTGTCTGATCTTAGCGATGTTACGTAGATGGAAGAAGGCGTCCTGGAGGTTTGTGAATGTGGGAGTTAAAGGGTCCTGGTCAAAGAGAACTGCTAGGTTCCGACGGTGGTGCTGGGGGCCAGGGGGGTGCCATCCAGGGTACCTGTCTCATCAGATCAGGTGGTCCTCAGGTGACCACAGACCCTTGTGGAACACCAGAACTGACTGTCGTGGTTTCAGAGGAACCATCATTAACTAGTACCAAATGAGATGGACCTAGTAAATATGACCTGAACCAGTTTAGTGTGGTTCCTTTAATACCAGTGACAGGTTCCAGTCTCTGTAGAAGGATATGGTGGTCAATGGTATCAAAGCTGCACTGAGATCTAATCAGACCAGCACAGAGACCAGTCCCTCATCTGGTACCAGTAGGAGGTCACTGGTACCTTTGATTAGTTCTGTTTCTGTGCTAGGATGAACCTGGAACCTGACTGAATCCTCCAATCAGCTGTTGCTGTGGAGAAGTCCCAGAGCTGTTTAGCAGCTGCTTTCTCCAGAACCTTGGAGAGAAAAGGAAGATGTGATGTTGGTCTGTAGTTGGTAGAACTTCTGGATCCAGGCTTGTTTTTGAGGAGGGTTTAATTCCTGCTACTTTAAAGGACTGAGGGACGGAACCAGATACCAGCGCCACATTGATCATATCCAAGAGGGAGGGGCTAACGAGGGTAGAGAGTCTTGGAGTATGTCGGAATTAGATTAGCAGATACTGTAGATTAAGAGTATTTGTCTCAGAAAGCATTTTGTCAGTCACATGAGTTTCTCTGGCCATCTCCTGACCTCAAGGAACAAATGACAACAGTAGCAGACGGGATGAAGGGGGGGAGGTGAGAAGCAGCTGGTGAACAGGTGATACAGTCATTGCTTTGATGTGAAAACCATCTGCCCTTTGTTGTTAATGGTATAAAAGGTTGGGTCATTGTACAGATCAGCAGAGAACACTCAGCAGTCTTCTCTCCATGCTGCATGCATTAAAGAGACTTGATTCATCACACCGAGTCTGTGATTCTTCAGAGAATTAGCAACTCTCAACGGTCTACAAGGAGAATTTCCCTTACAAGCAGCTTAGTTGGGATGGGGTCTAGGAGACAGGTGGAGGGTTTAGAGGAGGACATTATTGTACTGAGCTCATGAAGGCTCACTGTAGAAAAACTATCAAAGTGTGTGTCTCTGTCAAGATGGCGCTGTAGGTTACGGCAGCCACTCCGAACGCTCTGAGCACTGTTTTGTTTCTATCGTTCTTTTTGTTTCCTTTTCTTACCTCTACTTCCTTGAGAAGTTCAGAAACGTATATCCTATGGAAACGACAATTTTACAGACAAGAGCCAGCAATCTCGCTTGTTCTAGAGAGGAGTTACTGGCTCTTAAAAACTTCAAATACGGACACAGACACAACGTCCCAGCAGAGCTGCGGAGACACTACAGAGTAAGGTGCAAGGCTGGGGCTAAGCTAAAGACGCAGCTGGCAAGAAACCGGGGGCGCTTCAAACCATCGCTTACCTCCGTGATTATGGTTAACGTCAATTCGCTACCGAATAAGATGGATGAGTTTGTCGCTCTGGAAAACCAGCGGATCTACCGTGAGTGCAGCTTGTTCATCCTAACGGAGACATGGCTAACCAATGTTATACTGGATGCTCACGTGGACCTGCGAGGTTTCACAGCGGTGAGAGCGGACAGGGACACGAGGGCATGTGGGAAAAGCAAAGGTGGGGGACTTATTGTCTACACCAACAACCGTTGGTGTAACCCTGGCCATGTCTCAGTGAAGGTGGTTTTGTGTTGCCCTAATGTGGAGCTGCTAGCCGTTAGCATGAGGCCATATTACCTGCCGAGGGAGTCCAGTCACGTGATCTCCCTCTGTGTGTACATCCCTCCGACAGCGAAGGATCTCGTGTCACTGCACGGCTGCAGACCCAACATCCTGAGGCCTTCGTGATAATTTCTGGAGACTTCAATCATGTCACCCTGGACTCTACCCTGGCTGCTTTCCATCAGGTTGTTGACTGTCCCACAAGGAAGAACAGGACGATTGACCTACTGTATACCAACGTTAAGGAGGCGTACAGAGTCACCGCCCTCCCCCCACTGGGAAAGTCGGACCACAACCTGGTGCACGCACAGCCCCAGTACACCCCCCTGGTCAAAAGACAGGCAGTCTCCACCCACACCATCAGGAAATGGACTCCTGCAGCAGAGGAGGCCGTGAGAGACTGCTACAACACCATAGACTGGGATGTACTGCTGGGTGCACATGAGGAGGACATAGATGGGATGACTCACTGTCTCACAGACTACCTCAACTTCTGTGCAGACGTGGTTGCCCCCACCAAGACTGTTCGGTGTTATCCAAATAACAAACCATGGATAACACAGGAAGTCAAGGATGTCCTCAACAGGAAGAAGAAGGCCTTCAGGACAAAGGACAAGGAGGAGAGGAGAGCAGCACAGAGGGAGGTGAACCGCTGCCTGAAGGAGGCAAAGGACTCCTACAGGAGGAAGGTGGAGCAAAAGCTGAAGGAGAACAACATGAGGGAGGTCTGGGAGGGTGTCAAGACCATCACCAGCCACAAAGCCAGGACCAGCATGGAGGGGGGAGGGGTGGAGAGAGCAAATGACCAGAACAAGTTCTTCAACAGGTTCAGCCAGTCCACCCCCCTCCCCCTCTGCAACAGCCGAGCAGCCTCCTCCCTACTCCATTGCTCTCGTAACTCAAGGTGAACACACTCAGAGTTGACTGAAGTAAAGCAGATCAGCTGTTCTGGAACTGAAAACTCAGAGTTTCCCATCTCAGGTTCAACCAACTCAAAGCTCAAGGATAAACTCAGAGTTTGTTGTACCCACTTTCTGGAATGGACTCCCAGACAAATTCAAAGTACAAACAAAACAAAACAAAAACGGATTCCAATAACTTACAGAAAACAAAGGAGCTGAGACCACAATGAGAGGGACCAAGACCATGACACTAACAATGAACCGATGTTGAAGGAGGAATTATTGCCTCTCCTTCTGTCCAGGATCATAATACCTCAGTGGAAAGGTTAAAAAATATTCATCAATTTCTCTAGTCCAGTAATATTTATTCCAGCAAACAGAGCATAGATGCTGAGTCAGCACTGAGACTTCAGTCTAACCACCTTAAGGGTGAAGTAGAAGAGGCCCTGATATCCAGGTCAAATGGTCTTTTACATTTTCTTGGCTCCACCCACGCAGGGGGGGGGGGGGGGGCGCATCCTTGTAGTGTATCAGTATTTTTCCATTCGCCAAATCGGCTTTCATTGTTGTGGTGCATTTTAATCTGATCAGCAAACAGTGAATACTACACCAGCAACCAGTGAATACTACACCAGCAACCAGTGAATACTACACCAGCAAACAGTGAATACGACACCAGCAACCAGTGAATACTACACCAGCAACCAGTGAATACTACACTAAAAATGTGGCAAAGCATGACAGGAGCTCTTCCTGTTTATTGAAATCATGGGCATAAATGCAGAATTATCCAACACTTACAAGAGACAGGAAACACAAGGAAACGAGACACAGCTGGTGTAATCGTCACGGGTTAGACATATGAGGTCACAGAAGGGAGCGCACAGGAAGTCAGGACATTTACTACAAAATAAAACAGGAAATCCAAGGACCATGAGTATTTTGCAGGATTTGATTGCTTGTGTTGAACCCATAGATGTGATTATTGGTCGCTGGTTGTTGTTATTGTTTCCCTTCTTTCTACTTTATGCCTGTTCTTGTCTCCGTCTGTCCATCAGTCACTCTTTCTTTCCCTCCCTCTTCATCTCTGCCCCTCTCTTTCCTTCTGTAAAGCTTGTCTTTTTCCATTATTTGTCTTTGTCTCTGTCCCTGTCCTCTGTCTCTCTCTCTCTGGGAATGTTGCTCCCTCGGCTGCAGGAGGTGGCAGTGTCCTGTCCTACACACACCGAGGTGCATCAGCTGCTCAGTTTCCCACTTCACAAAGGCTCATCAGGCAGTTTGTCAACCAAGTTTGTGTTGCTGCACTCAGAAAAAAGGTCTCTAACTTATGTGGTGGACAACTGGCCTGCAAACAAACCACAGCACAGACAGGATTTTAATTTAGCTGCTATCAGCTCCACATCTCTCCTTTTGCTATCCTCATCGTCCGTCTGCCGAGTCGTAGGTATTGTACAGCTGGTTTGTTTGGAGCTTTTGTGCTGAAAATAATGGCTGCTGCTGTTGGGCTGGAAACCAGGTTGATGGGAGCACTGGGAGACTTCTGAGCCAGAACCCCTGAACAATGAGCTGAAAGATGCTGCGAGACCCCTCCAGTGAAGACGACTGCAGTCAGATGATAAGTGCGTGCTGCTCCATCATGACAGGGGCTCCTGTCACTCACAGGCAGATTTAGTATTATCGGCAGATTCGTTTCCACAGCAATGTTGCAGTATTGGTGCTGATTTCTGCTCCTCCATCAGGTTGAAGCAAGGCTACCAGCTCCCACCTATGTCACCAGGGGCCTCATGTATCAATGCGGTTTACGCAAGAACAACTTGCGTACGCCAGGATCAGCGCTCACATTCAGATGTATCAACACGAAAAGTTTGTTGATTCTTGTGTTGTTTCATGCCAACTCCGGAGGTGGCGTAGAAGTTGGCGGAAAGCCGATTCTTGCGTTAACTGCACTTCGGTCCGTTGGCGACACCCTGTGGCAGTGTTTGGTGACTGACATTATTTGTCAACTGCACATACATCAGGCACAAAAAAGCCATCAACACAAACACCTGTTGGCATTACTGAAGTGGCTATGAAAGAGCCTTCACGATTGTGCTGAATGTGCAATTTTCTACAATGGCAGCACTTGCGCTGTTGGAGGACATGGCAAACGGGGCAACCAGACGAGAGCGACATTTCAGGGAGCGGGAGGACTTGCTCCACACTTCTGACTAATTCTCAAATGACTGCACTCATGTTGCCATAACAGCAACGTCCCATGAGGAACATGCTTACGTTCACAGTAAGGGTTTCCACTCCATCAATGTGCAGATCATCTGCGATCCACAGAAGCTGGAGGGATGGCCGATCCCGGCCGGGCAGCCGTCCTCGCACGCCAGAATTTCATTTCCACAATGTGAGTGGGTAAGAAGCTACTACACAATTCATGAAGCCAGATTAATTTATTTTGTCAACTAAATGTTCCAGGGGCCTCATTTATAAAGCTTGCTTACGCAAAAAAAACGGGCTTGGAGGTGTGTACACAACTTCTTACGCAAGAGTTGGGATTTATAAAATAAAAGAGACTTGCGTAGGAATGTGCGCAACTTTAAGCAAACTACAGACCTTGCTTACGCACATTTTGGAGACAATTGTGACAAGGTGGGAACAATTGGTTAATGGAAATAGCGCATATAAATAGCCATGCAGTGGCAGCCATGCGCAATGCGGCACAATGGATGCACTTTCTCTTCTTGAAGACCATGCCAATGGACGGATCCGACTGGAAAGGGTGTTCCAAGATCGGGAAGATTTCCTGGCTCATGACTGGCTAATAAGCCCTTTCAGACAACCTAGAGCCTTGCTCTTGGATCTGATTGCTGAACTGAGTTCAATTTTAGAGTGACCGACCCACGGGAACAGCATCATACCCGCACACATTAAAGTGCTGACAACGATGGGTTTCTCGGCAACGGGCTCATTCCAGAGGGAATTGTCCGACAGGTATGCTTATTCCTTTTGACCGCCATATCACAATATAGGCGTAACTTAAATTTATAGATTTCTATTCTATTCAGGATATAAAAATTAATAATAAATTCTGTGCGAACAGGTCTGGGATATCGCAGCCATCCCTCAGTGCCGCACTGCCAGCTGTTTATAGCCTAGTTTACAAATGTAGACTACGTGTGCAAGAGAACAAATTCCACATGCATTTATCAGATTGTGTTTAAAGATAAATGTGGCTAAATCCTTTTTTGTTTGTGTTTTTACAATGTTGATTTATGAACTTTCACCACATCAGCGGCGTTGGATAACGGAGCTGTTTGTTTAAACACGAGTGTCACACTGCCCGTTTCACGTGTTTTCTGATCCACACCTGTGGCTCCTCCTTTACTGAACCATCAAAGTGATACAAAGCTCAGTTTTCCTCTCTAAACCTGCGCCAGCATCACTACGTCATCAGCTTGCACCTCTGCTGGCGCTCTGAAAGATTTCCTCTCTGTTTCTAATGCATGTCTGCAATTCTAACTTCCTGAACAATGCAAGCTAAAGTAGGACTACATTCAACACTGCACAATCACTAAATGAACAACTACAATCATCAACTGGCTTCACTCTAAATTTAAATAACATGGAAAATGGCACTAACAGGACCTCAAGGTGGAGGTCAAGTGGCGTACAGCTGCCCTCCGGAGGAGTGCGGGCCAGACAGGTGGGGGTCAGGGAGAGGGGCACCTGACGGAGTTTGAGCAGCGGGTGGTGGCAGTCATGGGCAGCACCTCTGTGGGGGGGATTGTCGCCACCACCCACGCTGACTCCGAGAGCCTGGAGGGTCAGTGGCAACTCCATTTCTTACTCAACATTTCCTTTTTGGTTCAGTGTGAGCTAATATTTAAACACCAGCCCTCCAGATACTCCACTGACGGTGCCAAAATAGCCTTCATTATGTCCCTCCTCTCTGGCTGAGTTCTTAGATGGGCCACAGCTGCAGTCGACCAGAGTAGCAGCCTTGCCACCAGTTATTCTGCCTTTCATGCTGAGTTTCGATCTGTCTTTGACCATCCCGAGGATTGCAGGGATGCTGCCTCTGGCCTCCACTCGATCCAGCAGGGGTCCCGCTCTGTCACCGATTACACCCTGGAGTTTCGGATTTGGCAGCTGACAGTGAGTGGGGTGATAAGACTCTCCAGAGCGCTTACCGGCGTGGCCTCAGTGAAGCCATTAAGGATGGGTTGCTCCGAGACAGGCCCACATCCTACAATGCCCTCATTGAGCTTCCAAATGGACCAGAGGCTGAAGGAACACTGTGCTGAGCACGCGCGTGGACCCCCAAGCTCCCCCTCCTGGCCAGCCCAAACGGAAACTTGAGCGTTCACCTGCCTCAACGTGACCCCGGAACATCCTGCTGTAGCACCTACATCCAGCGCCTCCCCATCGGCAGTGTCTGGGGCAGATGAGCCCATGCTCGCTGTCGGTGAGCGGGAACAGAGGTTTCAGCAGCGGCTGTGTCTCTACTGTGGGCAGGCAGGGCACTTCATCCAAGATTGCCCCACACGTCCAAAAGAGAGGGCTCTCTAGCTAGGGGGATCCTAGTGAGCCTGAGAAGAACACCTACGTCCTCCTACCCGCGACTCTCTCTTGGATCCTCCAGAGTGTCTCTGTTGGAGCCTACCTCAGATGACAGCTTCTTAGACCTGGAGTTTGCCTGCCAGTCTGTGTGTGTGTGTGTGTGTGGGGGGGGGGGGGAGGGCAAGGATGCAGGAATATTTGTAACACAACCCTTTTAGTTGTCAAGGCTTAAAATTGGTTCATAAATGGGGATGTGGTTATGTTAAGTGACATGACTCAGAGAGTTCACTGGCAGTTAGCTCTTTGCTATTGGACTCGTAGTGTTACAGCCTCTCCTCCAAATGTGGACAGTACACACCCACAAAAACCCAAGATAGCGCCATCCCTTCACCAATTGGATGATCTTCAAAGTCATATTCCCCAAACCAATAGTGACATGCTATGTCCATACTTCACACAGTCTGGTTGGTTCAAGGATTTATCATTTTGTCATTGAAAACGTATGGACACTGAACATATTTAAAAATTGTTCTTGTGGTTCCAAGTTTCAGTATTCTCTCCATTGTTGAAAAAATATATAATTTGAACCAAAACCAGACTTACCGTGACATCAGCGTATTTCATTTCCGGGTCAGCAATTCACGTGATGCATCTGGCCGAGAGTAACCACACATTCAGACTGGCCTTGGTACGGTGCTGACCAGGAAATGAACGATGCTACAGTAAGTCTGATTTTGGTTAGTCACCGTCGTTGTCTTCTGCCACTTTATCCGGTTGGTCCAGCCTCTGCCTCAGCACTGAAGTCCAGACTGTCCTCTCCCCAGCCACTTCCACCAGCACTTCTGGGGGAATCCTGAGGTGTTCCCAGGCCATCTGAGGGATATAAACCCTCTAGCATGTCCTGGGTCTGCCCCTAGGCCTCCTCCCATTTGGACATGCCTTGAGCACCTCCAGGAGGTGTCCTCACCAGATGCCTGAACCACCTCCACTGACTCCTCTACATGGAGGAAGAGCTGATCCACGGTTCCACGGCCGGGACGAAAACCCCACTGCTACTCCTGGATCTGAGGTTCGACTATAGCCCTGACCCTCCTCTCCAGTACCCTGGCGTAGACCTTTCCAGGGAGGCTGAGGAGTGTGATCCCCTGATAGTTGGAACAGACCCTCTGGTCCCCTTTCCCCTTTCAGACCACCCCGGTCTGCCACTCCAAAGCCACCGCCCCCGATGTCCACGCAATGTTGTACAGAAGTGTCAACCAAGACAGCCCTACAACAACCAGAGCTTTGAGATACCCAGGGCGGATCTCACCACCAGATGGTGATCAGTTGACAGCTCAGCTCCTCTCTTCACTCGAGTGTCAAGAACATGCGGCCGCAGGTCAGATGATACGACTATAAAATCGATCATAGACCTGCAACCTAGGATGTCCTGGTGCCACGTGCACCGATGGACAAACTTATGTTCGAACATGGTGTTAGTTATGGACAAACTGTGACTCGCACTGAAGTCCAATAACTGCACACCACTCGGGTTCAGGTCTGGCCTGCCGTTCCTCCCAATCACGCCCTTCGAAGTCACGCTATCATTGCACACATGAGCGTTGAAGTCCCCCAGTAGGACAATGGAGTCCCCAGTCGGGGTGCCATCCAGCACCCTTCCCAGGGACTCCAAAAAGGGTGGATACTCTGAACTGCTGTTCGGCGCTTCAGACAACAGTCAGGACTTGATCCCTGACCCGAAGGTGCAGGGAAGCAACCCTTTCATCCACCGGGGTAAAACCATGACCTGATCATGTAATGCTAAAAGATCAGATTGACATCTGGGAGCTCTGAAGAACCGTTTTTGAATTTTTATTTGAAATTGTAAATTTACACCTGAATACATTAGAATTAATAGTGGTGTGTTTTATTTGTAATTAAGTTTCTGCATCCAGATTAATTTGAAACTTTGAGCCAGTCATTTGACTGTTTTTTTTAAATGTGGTATTTAATTTTTATTCAAGGTGTAATAATTTAGGAAAAAATATAAAATAAATAGTAACATTTTTTGCAGAACTCTGAATGAACTTTTCTGTAAATTTAATGTGTTTGCACTTCATTCAAATTAGAATATTTTACCTTAATTTTACTGTTATTGTTTGGCAGCCAGTCATTTACCGTTTTTTACATTGTTCTTTTACAGTGTATTTCTCACAAAAAAGTCTTCAAACACAGACTTAATGGCACGTTCTGTTGTTGAACTGTTGAGGCAGGCGGAGCAAGGCCAGAGATAAACTTCCTTATGGATTCACATTCATGTGTCATGAGAATAAACTGAGCTACACGCCAGTGGAAGGTACCTGTGATATTTACAAGATCAAGTAGTAGTACAAATTTTCATGGCATTACAGATAAACGCTATCTTTTATTTTTTATTTCTAATATTACAATTTGCATTTACTTAAATCATAAATGAAACGAAAACGGGGGAGGAAGATGCAGAAAAAGAAAAGCAAAATACAGTTAAAAGCTGCTGCCACCCAACCAGGCGCCATCGCCAGGCGTCCCCCACTCCTGCAGCAATTATCTCAGACATAATCAGTGGCTTTTACATGTCAATCATAGCAAAAACACAGCACATACAAGTGCATATCAATGTTGACACACACAAAACACACATGGACACGCCCACACACAAATGTGATGAACGAATGTTGCTGCCAGCATGTGTCTCACACTCTGATATGCAAATATATCCATCCAGCCATGTCAAAACATGTCATCTGAGGGAAAAAACACTGAAAGATTTTGAAAGATTTTGACTGGCTGCCTCCACCCACACACACACACCTCTCTCTACACACACACACACACACACACACACACACACACACACACACACACACACCTACTTTTGCAGCAGACACTGAGAACCTCCTGCTTCCCATCAGGCTTTGATTTTTTTGTGAAATGACACCAGCTTGATACAGAAATCTTAATTACATGTTCTCTCGTAGTAGTTGCACTCCCATGATTGCAACTTCCAGTCTACAAGAGCAGAACTGCAGCAGAAAATGGCATCACCATGTGACAAATGTTCCTGAAACTGCAGCACACGAATACTCTTGAGGATGAACCTGTGAATTATGGACGACAGCAGGCGGGAGAAAGAGGTGGGTGTAGCTGTGTGACTCCAGTTCCCAAGCCTCTGGTTCATTTTGGTTCTGAAAGTGACCCCAAACAGTCTTTGGTGATACATTTACATTTCTGAGAAGGCACTGGACAAAACAGGAATGGAAACATCCCATGATGCTCTGGGTGTGACTGGCAGGCTGGCTGCCTATCAGACAACGACACGAACACCTGACCAGAACTTTCTCTCCTGGGAAGAACACTGAGCACAGATAATGACACATTGTTACTGGTTAATTACTCAGCCTCATCACAACTGCAGTATCAGTCCCAGATACTGGTTTCATTTGTACAAGTATCCTGCCCCTCCCTACTCATTGCCCTCCTGGCTTCTTGTGGTTGATGCACTTGCTGCTAAATGGGCAGCACCAGAGATGATCAGCAGCACAGCTAACACAGTTACAGCCAGCTAGCTAAGCTTAACCTAATTTCAAATGGTAGAGGAGGGTTACACTGAAATGTAGAGCAGGTGTCTATAGACTAAGACCCTGACCTTAGCAGAACCGCTAAAGGAGGGCCCCAGACCAGTCCAAGACCTGGTAATTACACAATATGTCAGACCAACCGACTGCACCGACTGCTTACCTTCCATGAACCAGTCTACCATCCAGTCCCCCATCAAGCTGGCTTGCTCTCCCTGCCTCCCCTCCCATGAACCAGTCTACCATCCAGTCCCCCATCAAGCTGGCTTGCTCTCCCTGCCTCCCCTCCCATGAACCAGTCTACCATCCAGTCCCCCATCAAGCTGGCTTGCTCTCCCTGCCTCCCCTCCCATGAACCAGTCTACCATCCAGTCCCCCATCAAGCTGGCTTGCTCTCCCTGCCTCCCCTCCCATGAACCAGTCTACCATCCAGTCCCCCATCAAGCTGGCTTGCTCTCCCTGCCTCCCCTCCCATGAACCAGTCTACCATCCAGACCTCCCATTCAGCTGGCTTGCTCTCCCTGCCTCCCCTCCCATGAACCAGTCTACCATCCAGTCCCCCATCAAGCTGGCTTGCTCTCCCTGCCTCCCCTTCCATGAACCAGTCTACCATCCAGTCCCCCATCAAGCTGGCTTGCTCTCCCTGCCTCCCCTTCCATGAACCAGTCTACCATCCAGTCCCCCATCAAGCTGGCTTGCTCTCCCTGCCTCCCCTCCCATGAACCAGTCTACCATCCAGTCCCCCATCAAGCTGGCTTGCTCTCCCTGCCTCCCCTTCCCTGAACCAGTCTACCATCCAGTCCCCCATCAAGCTGGCTTGCTCTCCCTGCCTCCCCTTCCAGAAGCTTCCTTCTTCAGCTGTTATTAACATTTCCATGTTTCCTCCATTCTGTGTTATAAACTGTTGTCTTGTCTGTACCAACATCTCCTGCACGTCTGTCCCTCCTGGTGAGGGATCCTCCTCCCCTCCTCACCCTGAGGTTTCTCCCATTTTTCCCTGTTAAAGGTTTTCTTTGGAGTTTCTCCTCAGTCGATGTGAGGCTCTGAGGGCAGAGGATGTTGTTATGATGCCATGAAGCCTGGAGACAAACTGGTGGTGGAAACAGGCTACAAAGAAAACTGCCTTGCCTTGCCTTACGAAGTGAACATTAATTTTCAATTCAAATCAGATCTTAGTTTCTGACCTAATGCCATGTTAGCTGCTCTGTCTCTGGCCACGCCCACATCATCCATCCTCCTCCATTCTGGTGTTCTGCTCTTGCTAATGGAAGCAACATATAATCCACTCAGTGACATGTTTTGTCTTAAAAGTCCACTGTCCATCATTGAGATTGAAGACCAACGCAATGGAATCAGCTGCCTAACAGATAAAATATGAATGAGATCATTTGGCTTTTGAAATTCTAAATAGGATTCCCAATCACTACTGTTTACGTTAGCATTGCTGACGAACTGCCCACACCCAGTCTGTCCACTGTGTGTTCGCTTGTGCACATGCACACACACAAGCAGCAACACAGCACACCACCATGATTAATACTGGTCTTTTTTAGTCTGTTGCGATGTTACACAATAATGATGATCAGTCCAGGAGCAGCTGCATTAGAATCCAACCAGGCACCAATGTTTAGGTCTAAGGGGTCTTTGGACTGCAATGCCATCAATCATTGCTGGGGTTCTCAGCCATCCTCACCTCATTCTTCCATCTTGCTTCAGTTCCCTTGTAGTAGTTCTGTTTTTCCATCTTCCGTCTGCCTGACTTCAAGTGAACACATCATTACTGTTCCACGAGCCCGAGTTACCTGAACCAGGACATCTTCTGACAAAGAGAACATGTTTGGTAGTTATAGCATCTTCAGTACTGGAACATATCATTCCTGTCCCTGTTAGTCGTTCACAGACACCTGAATCTCACCTATTCTTCACACTGTGGTGACACGGAACCGTGGTAGAGTTCCTTCATAGGCTAACGTTGGCTTAGCACTGCTAACCGTTGTAGGAACCAGGAGATGATGACTTCCTGTTAATGGAGGATCCATGATGACCACTTCCTGTTGGACTACAAACACGCCTCATCCCTGCAGCACAGTTATTGACGAATAATTAAAAAGTACTCATCTCTGCTCTTCCCTTTTAAGTTTAAAACATCTGGTAACTTATGAATTACACTACTTGACAGTATAGTGAGTATATTATATTACTATTACATTAAATATTATGTAACATTTTGGGGGGTATTGTGCGTATGTTTTGTAGGTTTGCAGTTTTGCAGGTCAGTGTTTGCCTGTGAACATGTTTTAGCGAAGCCCAAGTGGCAGAGATAATGAGTGCATCCAGAAGCAGAGAGAGAGCAGAGAAGCAGTAAAAGAGAGAGTTTTTGTGTGTGAAGGAACTCTTTCATCTTCACCCTAGAATCCCTGGCGAGGTCTTCCATGCCAATCCATTTCCTGGAGTTGGCTTCAGTCTCATCCAGTGGGACAACACACACACAAACACACACACACACACACACACACACACACACACACACAAACACACACACAGACTTGGCTGGCCTTATCCCACAGTGAAAACTCTGCAATCGTGCGCGCGCACACACACACACACACACACACACACACACACACACACACACACATGCTTGGCCCACAGGGATGCAGTGAGGAAATGGCAAGCAGCTGCTGGGGGGGGTCCCTTTGCTCCTCTACAGAAGCTCTAGCACCCCTGAGGCCCCCCTGCCCGGCCTTAACACTGTGCTTGAATTTGTGTAGGTATGTGTGTGTTTTAGCAAATACGTGTGTGACTGTGTGAAGTTGCCCCCGATCCCTACCAGGGTACCTGTCGTGCTTCTCATGCTTGTGGCACCCTTGTGTGTGAGTATGTTCGATGATGAGTGTGTCGTGACTCCTTCAAGCCTCCAGAGAGGAGCAGGTAGGGAGGCTGAAGAGGCCATGAAAGGAACCACACAGACCACAGCTGCATGTATGTGCCTCTTGTTTGAGAGGTTTTAAATGCCTGTGGATTTGCTTATGACACAGTGTGCATTACTGTGTGTCTTTGTGTTTGTGTGTGATACAAACCGCGGGCATCCAAGTCTGTTCATTAGCAGGCTTAGCTAGCACAGGGAAGCATGTAAAGATGACTGCTATTAATTTTTGCATCTTACTGGCCTCCCTTGCGCGCTCTCTCTCTCTCTCTCTCTCTCTCTCTCTCTCTCTCTCTCACTCCCACACACACACACACACACGACTGCCAATTCATTAAGTGAACGTTTGGAGCCTCAAACTATAGCAACTGGTAGAAGCTAACTAATCTGCACTGCGCCAGTGGAGTGAGAACGAGCCAGAGAAACAGACAACACCCACCGAGGGGGACATTCAGCCTCTGAAAACAACTGTTAACATCAACATTTGGACATAAACCTAAGATGGACAGACACACAGAAGCACTGGCGTTGGTTCTGGAAACAAATTATTAAACATATGGGAAGCTGAAAAGCAGCAAGTAGATGTAAATTGGTTCAGTTATTTTGTTTGTAGTGCTCAGTAAATATGCTAAAACACACACCTGCACTTCATGACCTGTATCCCATCATTGTGTGTGCTCTCCTGTGGGGGGGGTTGCAGCGCACAGAGTTGGTGGACCTAATATGTGGGTATCCAGGTTTGTTTGGTGACATGCCGACTTGTACACACCTTTTAGAGCGTGACATTGACGTTGGTTAATGCAAAACCTATTAAACAACAGTTTTATAGTCAGATATTGATTATATGTTGGACAATTTCATCACTGAACCATCCTTTTCTAGTTGCCGTGTTATTAGTTCCCAAGTCAGACAATACTCCTCATTTTTGTTCAGATTTTGGAAATATTAATGACGTTTAAAAAACCTGATTCATACCCTTACCCCGAATAGAACAGAACAGAACAAACTTTAACTTTTCCCGCTGTCCCGGGCAGTAGCATGGCGCCGGGATCCAGCATCGGTTCGCTTGCTGCTGGGATTGGAGAGAGGAGCGAAGAAGAGCAGCACGTACCTGACACCAGATTCATTCAGATTCAGATTCAGATAACTTTATTTATCCCCGAGGGGCAATTAAAGCTCACAACTCAAAGCCTGATACAACAATCACATGCCGTCACAATTATTACAGATTGAAAGTAACAATGGTACACTTCAGAAATTTAACAACAGCACATATACATTTGTTGTGTATGTACGCTAAACTTGAGCAGTCCGTTGACCCAATGGAGGCAAGTGAGAGTGAGGCGTCGCAGCAAGAGCCGCGCCAGCCAAGCCCGGGCGGGGCAGGCTGCAGCCAACAGGCGCTGCCACCCCAAGGGAGGTGGAGAGGGCAGAGGCGGGGGTCAGGAACACACGGGGGAGGGGGGGATAGTACGTGCCATTTGTGTCACCAAGGCAGAAGGAGTTCTCCTGGAGGATAAACAGTGGGCAGATGACCTTCAGTAGCCAATAAGGAAGCTTTGGGTTTGGGCAGAGGAGCTCACATTCCAATCCGTCTTCTCTTTCAGTCCAATCCAAATTGTAAGTTAAAAATTTTCTAGTCTTCAACATCACTCTCCTCTTCGCAAAGCGGCCAACTGCTCCGAGATGGTTTCCATCCTGCGTTTCAGTTCAAGAGTCTGTTGTTTCAGTTCAAGAGTCTGTTGTTGCCCCGCTTTGCCAGCCTCAATAATTGCGTTGTAAATGACGGTCAGTTGTGGAGGTCCAGATCTGGTGGCAGCCGACGTCTTGCCAATTTTGCGGTATGTGGGGGCACCTCCAAGTCCGAGGAGGAGAAGCCCCACAACCATGAACCCAAATAAGTAGAGATCCTCGATGTCCTCCATGGAGAGAGGCGTCAAGCACGCGGTACGCCATCTCCCCCAGGAATCGAGAACGTAGCCCGCAGGGTCGGTTCCATGCGGACAGGCAGGTTCCTCCGGTCCTGATTTCCTTGTCGAAAATATGGTGTCAATAGCGTTGAGAGACCAGCTGATCAATTCCATGATTAGTTTTTAGGTAGAGAGCTCACAGCTGCGTTGGATAGGAGTTGAGACAAAGAATGATAGTCAGACAGAAAAGAAGAGGAGGAGAGGAGAGGAGTGCGACTGCTCTCGCCGAGTCCCAACCCAGACTCGACGTAGGTGTGCCTGGACCGACGGGACTGCGGCCCCCTCCTCCTGGTAGTCGAAGAGAGGCGGCTGGTAGCCCATGGCTGCCAAGAAGGGAGAGACGCCGGAAGCTGCAGAGACCAGAGAGTTCTGAGTGTATTCCACCCATGGCAGGTAGGTGCTCCAGGCGGCGGGGTGTCGAGCCGCCATGCACCATAGCGCATTCTCGAGGGACTGGTTCATGCGTTCAGTCTGACCGTTGGACTGCAGATGATAGCCAGAAGAAAGACTTACTGTAGCCCCCAGGGTAGCACAGAAAGACCTCCACACCCGCGACGTGAACTGTGGTCCCCAGTCCGACACAATGTCTCTGGGGATCCCGTGGAGACGGAAAACATGTTGCACCAGAAGGTCTCCGGTCTCCGCTGCCGAAGGGAGCTTCTGGAGGGGCACGAAGTGTGCGGACTTGGTTATCCTGACCGTGGTCGACCGTTTATCTGTGTTCCCGTCGGATGGAAGAAGCCCCATTACAAAGTCCAAGGCAATGTGGGACCAGGGACGCCGTGGAATGGACAGCGGTTGCAGGAGCCCAGCAGGGGTCTGATGAGACGACTTTCCCCGGACACACACAGGGCAGGCGGCAATGAACGCCCTGGTGTCCCGGGTCATGGACGGCCACCAGAACCGCTGGCGAAGGAGATGAAGCGTGCGGGCCAACCCTGTGTGGCATGCTAACCGAGAGGAGTGGCCCCACTCTAGGACCTCAGAGCATGCAGTCTCGGGAACGAACAGGGTATTAGGTGGAGCTCCACCAGGATCGAGTGCCGTCTGAAGGGCCTCCCGCACCCGCTCCTCAACCCGCCAGATGACCGCTCCAACAATGCAAGGAGGTGGGAGAATCGGTCCAGGGTCCCGGCAGGCTGGGTCGGCCAAGAACTGACGTGATAGCGCGTCTGGCTTAACGTTCTTGGAACCCGGCCGGGTGGGTGATGGTGAACGCGAATCTGCCCAGAAAAAGAGCCCACCTAGCCTGCCGGGAGTTCAGTCTCTTAACCCCGCGGAGGTAAGCCAAATTCTTGTGGTTGGTCCAAATGATGAATGGCTCGGTGGCCCCCTCCAGCAAGTGACGCCATTCCTGTAGCACCATTACCAAGGCCAGGAGCTCTCGGTTACCCACGTCGTAATTGCACTCTGCCTTGGTGAGTCACCGGCTGAAGAAGGCGCAGGGTTGCAGTTTCCCGTCCTCTGCGCTCCGCTGAGACAAGACGGCCCCCACCCCCGTGTCAGAAGCATCTACTTACACTACGAACTGCCGGGCGGGATCTGGGTGACAGAGGACGGGCGCAGTGGTGAACAGTACCTTGAGGCGTTTGAAAGCGGTACGGTGTGTGGCTCGAGCGAGCATACGCCCGTTCAAATCTAGTACCTCGCGGGGTTCGGCGAGGGCCACAAGAGGAAGTCCAGCCTGTCTAGCCAGGTTCTCATCAATAAATGAATCATCTGCACCCGAGTCAACCATGAACAGCACCGGAAGTGAGTTATTTCCCCACAGTAGCGTCCCCTGCAGGACAAGCCGCGACGGTGTGGCGCAGGCTTACACTACGCTCGCCAGCACACCTACTCTTGCTGGCGAGCTTGGTCTTTTGGCCGAGATGGACAGGAGGCGACGAAATGGCCAGTCTGACTGCAATAGAGGCAGGAGTCGGAAGCAGGAGTCGGAGGCAAAGCGTCTACAGCGCTCGGACGAGGAGAGTCGAGCCCCCCCAGCTGCATGGGCTCCTCGCCACGGATGCGCAGATCGACCGATGACTGGGCTGACTGCTCCCCAGGCATAGGGGAGCGAGGTCACGTCGGGGAACGCGGAGGAACAGAGCGGGGGGCCCGCTCCCACGTCGCTCTCGTTGGTAATTATCAAGTTCGATGGCACGGTCTACCATTTCCGCCAAATCTCTGGGGTGTGATCCCGAAACGAGCACATCGCGTACCGAGTCGTTCAGTCCCCGTCGGAATGCACATAACAAGGCTGGCTCATTCCAGCCACTCTCCGTGGCCAAGGTCTCAAACTCCACAGTGTACTCAGCCACCAACCGCACACCCTGTCTGAGATTAAATAATCTATCCCCGGCGTAGCCCATGTGACCTGGTCGGTCAAAGATCCGCTCGAAACGCTGAAGGAACTCTTCCAGTGACAGGGAATTTAGGCGAGTGCCAGCGCTAGCTTGTGCCCAGGCCAGGGTCCGTCCCTGCAGCAGCCCAATGATGTAGTTGATCTTCGTGCGATCAGACGAAAACAAGTGCGCACGCTGATCAAACACCAAACGGCACTGCAAAATGAAGCCCCTACACTTATTCAAATTGCCGTCATAGGGTTCCAGATCACAGGCGTAGGATCTCGTGGCAGTCGCGGAAGTGGCTGCTTCCCCGTGGCCGGCATTAACGGCTGCACTGGGGCTGGTGATGTGGCACAGATGCCGCACCAGCCTGTCGACAGTACTAGTAAGTGCTGCAAGATTCTGGTGGGAGATCTGGATCGACTGCTCGTGTCTACCAATCGCCGCTCCCTGGTCTGACATAGCCTGCTGTGTGTCCACTGGGTCCATACTGGTCAGATTGTTCTGTTAGGTAATGTGTTGGAGAACCCAAACACAGACAGACAATGGAAAGTGTCACACAGGATTTATTTAGGCAAAACAGGACTAACAAAAAGCTTGCACGAAGAGGATAAACAACAAAAAACTCTCCACTGGGAGGAACCAAGAACTATAGGACTATAAGGCTGAAAACTCCACGGCTGGCTGGCAAACAGAGGGCGCATCAACGAATGATGGACGGGAAACCTTGGGGGAAAAAACAGAAACAAAGGTTGGTCATTCAATAACCGTTCTGACAAAGTCCAAAAAACCAAACAGGAAAAATACCACTATACAAGAAACGAAGAGCATGCAAGGATCGAAAAACCGGGTATGAAGGCCAACAATCTGACAGCCAGGGGAGGTATGATGCCATCCTTATAAAGGTTGTTGATTGTGATGGAGAGCAGGTGTGACAGCGGTGATGAGAAGCAGGTGTGGAGGCACAGGGTGGCATCCACTGAGGTTGGCGCCATCTAGGGGAAAGAGCAAACACTACACCAGCAAGGTGTGCGGATCTAACACGATGAAATCGTCCAATAGACATCTTTCGACAGTTTTGGCCTTCTGTTTTGGCTTTGGAATGGTGACTGAATATTTTGTAAAGTGGTCTGTGATCACCAGGATACCTGTGGTGTTGCTTCTATTGGGCTACACAGACAAGAAGTCCATAAAGACAAGCTCTAGGGGCCTGATGGATTTTATAATTACCAATGGTGCAGCCCTTTCTGGCTGACCTTTCTGAGGATGCACTGATCACAAGTCTTAACTTTACTTTGCTTATTGCCTGCCATCTTCGGCCAGTATAACCTGGTTCACACTAGGTCCAAGGTGCGCTTAGTTCCTAAGTGACCCATATCGTTGTGAAGGCTTTGTGTGATGACAGCTAGAAGCCCTTGAGGTAAGACAAGCTGATATGTAACACAGCCACTGTCTTGATGTCTCTGATGTAGAACTTGGTTACGCAGCTCAAGGCGACTCCTATCCCTTTAAAGGAAGGGGATATCTTTTCTGACTTTTGGTGACAGCCTTCCCTGCTGTCAATTTGGGTTACAACCATGGACACTGGAAGTGGGAGGGGCGACAGACCCCCCTCCTCCCCACCTCCAGTGGGGCCTCTCGCATTCGGCCTCTCCCCACATGCAATGCAATGCAATGCAATGCAAAAAAAAGCATTTTTATTTATTTATTACACTATTACTATTGTACTATTATTATTTAATTTACAGAATTGACTAACATATTTTACAATTAAACATCAAAAGCATTATTTTTTGATACATAATCATGTACCACAAACACAGCATGACGTAGCTTTCTACTGTGACTGGACATCAAGAACTAGGCTAGTGCAGTAGCCACCACCCCAGAACAAAAGACCACCTTTGGACTTCTACCAACTACTTAAAGTAAGCCGTTTTATTTTTTAACTGCATAACTGCGATGTGGGCCCAGCAGGCCAGCTCTTTGTTAGTCTCTCAGGTTTGCATGAAACTGATGCTGGGTCGTGGATGATAAGAGTCCTACTCATTGAATCATACCCTTTCAAAATGTTTAAAATCTCTTGGTCTTTCTCTGACCCTGTCAAACCACTGGGTAATGAGTAAACCACCTGGGTGACACAAGCATTACCACCTGTGTGAGAAGTATGGCCAACCGGAATGATGAGTAGTATCAGCTGGATGACAAATAGTACAACGTGTGTGATGACTAGTATCACAAGGGTGGCAAGAAGAACCACCTGGGTAGTAGAAGTACCAGTGGGTAAAAAGTAGCACCACCTTGGTAAAGAGAAGTTACCCATCAACAAACTGTTGACTGACACAAAGGGGAAATATAAGCGATGCTGATGGGGAGTGATTAGACACAGCTGCGGTAAACACAATCAGGAATCTAGAACAGAGACAGAGGTGAGATCACAAAATAAAACAGGAAGACAAGACATGAAACGTGAGGGAAACAATAAAATACTTAATAGACAGAGGACCATGACAGTAGTACCACCTGGGTGAAGATCGATATCACCTGGGTGATGAGTAGTACCACCTTGATGAAGAGTTATATCATCTGTGTGATGAATAGTACCACCTGGGTGAAGACTAGTACCACCTCTAGTTGTGCCTGCCCCCTATGAAGTCTTTCGGTCCTCAGCGTTGTTGTTTGTTGATTGGAAACATGTTGGTTTAATGAGGTTGTGTGTCCCTGACTGTATCAATAAACATGTGAACACAGGATTGCCATTTCTGTCATTGGTGTTTATTCCAGATGTCACTGCACATACGCACACAGCAGTAGTTGGCATTGCGCCCCTATAGGCCAATATTGGTACATCTCCCTTTTTCTAAGAAGGCAAATAACATAAAAATGTTGTTCTATTACAAAAACAAGACAGTATATAGCATACTGACCAAGTTCTCTGTGTACTGCCAACCTTATAAAAGAGAACCATATAAAAGCACCCAGTAACAGTGCAATATCACAGTACTCTTTACCCCTTTTTAGAAAAAAAACCCACTGCAGCAGAACCATACAGCATCAATCAATTCCCAATAACATGAGAACAAGTGAACAAGCAAAAAAAATAACCCCTCTTTCTGTGCGTATGATAAGCACTCCTCTATAAGCTTCCTTGGTTTGACACTGGCCCTACTTGGTCTTTGAACCCGCTCCATCCCAAGGGTTAGTCAATGTACCTACTCTACCCCAAGGGTGGAAGCCTGAATGGAAGGGCTGTTTATGTTTGATTGAGTGTGTCCCCCTATTATTTGCTCATCCAGAGCCTCCCTGTCAGTTTCTGCAGGCTGTGGTTCTGGGTGTGGAACCTTCAGCAGGTGTCTGTGGTTCCTACGGATCATGTTGCCATTCTCAGTGAGCACCTCATAGGATCTTGGAGGAGTCTCTTTCAAGACCTGTGCGACAGTCTTCCTTGCATCAGACTCTCACTAGGTCCTCTTGTTCAAGAGGTCCCAAGGGCTGTTCTCTTTTGTCATACACCTGACTGGACCAATACTCTCACTGTGTGGCCCAGTGGCCAGCTCACTGGAGAAGGTGTTTGGCTGACGGCACTTTCTTTCTGAGTTTCCTGTTTTTCAGCAAACGGCTGCACTCCAGCGGTGTTGCTCTGTAGTTGAGGACGGCCAGGTATGGGTCCTCACCTGCTTCTACTGCTTTCTTTAGCAGTTGTTTCACAATTTGTACGCCTTTTTCCACGAGACCATTTGACTGTGGGTACAGTGTGCTCCAGGTTATGTGCTTGACCCCTGACTCTTTTGCAAACTCAGCGAACTACTGGCAGCCAAACTGCGGCCCGTTATCACTCACTAAGGTCACTGGAATACCATGCCTTGCACAAATAGACTTAGAATGAGTGATCACTTTCTTTGCTGTGGTATCAGACAGCAGTGTGTATCCTGGGAAGTTTGAATGATAGATCACAATGATTAAATAGTCTCCCCTTTTCAGCTAGTCTACATCTACTTTACTCCAGGATCCGGTAAGTTCATCATGAGGTAGGAGTGGCTCTCTAAGGTGCATGTATCTATGCTGCTGGCAAATCTCACATCTCTGTACTGAAGTCTCAATTTATCCCTTCATGTACAGCTAAAACAGTACTTCATGAGCCTGCCTCTTGCTTTTTTCAATGTGCTAACTGGTCTCGTGAAGCTGGGAACTACGATTTTGTTGCCCTTTAGGAGTACCCCCTTGACCACTGACTGTTAATCTCTAGTGTGATGATACAGACTTCATCGTGCCCTGGCTTCATCATCAGGTCAAGGATGGCTGCTATGACATCCTGCAGCTCTCTGTCATTTACCGTTTCCTGGGCAAGTTGGGCCCATTTCTCCTTTGAAGCAGACAGGTGGCTTTTGACACAGTCCACATGAATTTGCACCTCCTGCTCAGTGCTACTCGGGCCTGTTTCACTCAAACGCGCTCTGCTGAGAGATTCTGCCACAACTAAGTACTCACTTATTTACTATATTCTTGGAACTTTTCACATCCGCAAACTGAGTCAAATGTCTCTTTCTCTTTTTGCACATAGTTGCGCTCTGCAGGTGACATTGTACAGGATGCATACGCCACAGGATGCCATACTGTGCCATGTCTTTGGAGCAGCACTGCTCGGAGACCCACTTTGAATGCATCAGTTGAGAGTTTGAGGGGTTTATCAATCATTCATATGTTCATGCTCCCACTGCCATTCATTCTGTGCTTCTACACAACTACAGAGAGCTTTTGTGTTTGCAGACAGATTAGGTTTAAACTTCCTGATGTAGTTAACTCATGCTAATGCTCTTTGCAGATCTGCCTTGTCTTTGGGAGCTGGCATTTCCACTATTGCACTTACCTTTTTTGGATCAGGCTGTATCACTTCTGTGGACAACTTATCACCTAGGTAAGTAACCTCTGTCATTCCAAACTCACACTTGGACTCGTTCAACTTAAGGCCTAACTTATGTGCTTGCTCCAGCATCCCAAGCAGTCTATTGTCTTCAATAAACATGCCCACACCCTCCATACCATTAAACAGCTGCTGCACTGTTTTGTGAAACACTTCTGGTGCAGAATATACCAAACGGTAAGCAGACAAAGCAGTGCTTTCCAAAAAGATTGGTAAATGTAGTAAGTTTGGAGCTGTCTTTGTCTAAGACGATCTGGTAGAATTCTAATGATACGTCAAGCTTAGAGAAAAAAACATGCCCCTGCCATAGCATTGGTGATGTCAGAGTCAGTAAGTAGTTTGTAGTGTTCCCTTTGGTTCCACTTATTCAGGTCTTTTGGGTCTGTACAGAGTCTTAAGTCTCCGTTGTTTTTCTCAACTATAACCAAAGATCCCACCCACTCAGTTGGTACATCTATCTTGCTCACTTTGCCCTTCTCTATAAAGGGTTCTAGTTCTGCTTTCAGCCTAGGTTTAAGGGTCATATCACCTGCCTCACCATGTAGACTACAGGTTCTACATTTGCCTTTAATTGTATTCTGTACTGCCCAGTTGAGCATCCTATACCCCTGAATTCTTTCCTGTATTGCTCTTCTATCTCAGCTTCAGTGTCAGTAGCAGCCTCATCCTGTTTGTCAGCCTCTCCACTAGGTGTCACTAAAGACCTATCAATCACATGCACTCCTTTGATAAGACCCAATCTCTCACAAGACCTAATATGGACTGTCTATCAGCCTCGACCAGTACAAACATAGAATTTACAGAGTGCCCTTCCCATGACAGTGTGACCCTACAAACCCCTTTGGTAGGAATTGGTTTATTCGGGCCTGAGCCTGAAGGTACTTCATTATGTTTGCTCAGCAGAGCAACAAATCAGCAGCACTAAAAACACTAAAAACACACACTCAACAGTGTCCCAGCCCCCCCAACACCCATGAGGCAGCTGGGTCAGATGGCCTGGAGCCAGTTTTCAGATACACACCCATTCAAAACCTGGTCCTGGACTGTTCTTGCTGTCAATGAGCACGCGCAATGTGCGCATAATCTAATTTCACCCCCTGAACATGCATGAAATTCGCCACACTTGTCCGGTCTGGCTAAACATTCACTCATCTAAAAAAAAAAACACCACAAAATCAATAGCGCCACCTAGGGAGCCACACAACTAAAAGATAATTGGGGATAATTTGGAGCGCTGAACTCCTCCCACGAATGTCCCACAAACATGGGACCAACACTGTTGGACTCGTCTCATCAAGACCAACAATTCATACACTCTGACCCCTCACCTATCTACAACAGAATGTCCACAAATTGGACAAAACTGTCAAAATTAGGACTTTTTTTACTCCCCGAACAAAATCTATCTCCTCCTAGGGCATTAATGGTATCGCTTCCAAATTTTCACACATTAATCACACAACTGTGCTCTTCAAAAATCTTTACAAACTTTGCAATAACTCACTTGGTGTCCATTTTACAAGACGTCAAAGTGGGGGAGACATGTTTCACCTTCCAATGGAAGTCTATGGGGAGACGGTGTCCTCTCAGGGTTCATACTGTCAAACAAACCCTTCTCACGTCTACACCATCCATCCCACAGCTCTAACAACCACACCACTGCATTCCTGACAAAAACCCCTCCAAGAACATGGTGTTCTGTGTCCCTCTGGACCAGCGTATGCCGACTTCTTCCTCTTGTCCCACTCCAGTCCTGGTGCTCCTCCTCTCTCTCACTCTAGCACAGATCAGAGACAGAGCAGTGGGGGAGGGGTTCTTAAAGGGCCAGCTCTCAGCTCTGCTCTCACTCTAGCACAGATCAGAGACAGAGCAGTGGGGAGGGGTTCTTAAAGGGCCAGCTCTCAGCTCTGCTCTCACTCTAGCACAGATCAAAGACAGAGCAGTGGGGGAGGGGTTCTTAAAGGGCCAGCTCTCAGCTCTGCTCTCACTCTAGCACAGATCAGAGACAGAGCAGTGGGGGAGGGGTTCTTAAAGGGCCAGCTCTCAGCTCTGCTCTCACTCTAGCACAGATCAGAGACAGAGCAGTGGGGAGGGGTTCTTAAAGGGCCAGCTCTCAGCTCTGCTCTCCACTCTAGCACAGATCAGAGACAGAGCAGTGGGGGAGGGGTTCTTAAAGGGCCAGCTCTCAGCTCTGCTCTCACTCTAGCACAGATCAAAGACAGAGCAGTGGGGGAGGGGTTCTTAAAGGGCCAGCTCTCAGCTCTGCTCTCACTCTAGCACAGATCAGAGACAGAGCAGTGGGGGAGGGGTTCTTAAAGGGCCAGCTCTCAGCTCTGCTCTCACTCTAGCACAGATCAGAGACAGAGCAGTGGGGGAGGGGTTCTTAAAGGGCCAGCTCTCAGCTCTGCTCTCACTCTAGCACGGATCAAAGACAGAGCAGTGGGGAGGGGTTCTTAAAGGGCCAGCTCTCAGCTCTGCTCTCACTCTAGCACAGATCAGAGACAGAGCAGTGGGGGAGGGGTTCTTAAAGGGCCAACTCTCAGCTCTGCTCTCACTCTAGCACAGATCAGAGACAGAGCAGTGGGGGAGGGGTTCTTAAAGGGCCAACTCTCAGCTCTGCTCTCACTCTAGCACAGATCAAAGACAGAGCAGTGGGGGAGGGGTTCTTAAAGGGCCAGCTCTCAGCTCTGCTCTCACTCTAGCACAGATCAAAGACAGAGCAGTGGGGGAGGGGTTCTTAAAGGGCCAGCTCTCAGCTCTGCTCTCACTCTAGCATGGATCAAAGACAGAGCAGTGGGGAGGGGTTCTTAAAGGGCCAGCTCTCAGCTCTGCTCTCACTCTAGCACAGATCAGAGACAGAGCAGTGGGGGAGGGGTTCTTAAAGGGCCAGCTCTCAGCTCTGCTCTCACTCTAGCACAGATCAGAGACAGAGCAGTGGGGGAGGGGTTCTTAAAGGGCCAGCTCTCAGCTCTGCTCTCACTCTAGCACAGATCAAAGACAGAGCAGTGGGGGAGGGGTTCTTAAAGGGCCAGCTCTCAGCTCTGCTCTCACTCTAGCACAGATCAGAGACAGAGCAGTGGGGGAGGGGTTCTTAAAGGGCCAGCTCTCAGCTCTGCTCTCACTCTAGCACAGATCAGAGACAGAGCAGTGGGGAGGGGTTCTTAAAGGGCCAGCTCTCAGCTCTGCTCTCACTCTAGCACAGATCAGAGACAGAGCAGTGGGGGAGGGGTTCTTAAAGGGCCAGCTCTCAGCTCTGCTCTCACTCTAGCACAGATCAGAGACAGAGCAGTGGGGGAGGGGTTCTTAAAGGGCCAGCTCTCAGCTCTGCTCTCACTCTAGCACAGATCAGAGACAGAGCAGTGGGGGAGGGGTTCTTAAGGGCCAGCTCTCAGCTCTGCTCTCACTCTAGAACAGATCAGAGACAGAGCAGTGGGGAGGGGTTCTTAAGGGCCAGCTCTCAGCTCTGCTCTCACTCTAGCACAGATCAGAGACAGAGCAGTGGGGGAGGGGTTCTTAAAGGGCCAGCTCTCAGCTCTGCTCTCACTCTAGCACAGATCAGAGACAGAGCAGTGGGGAGGGGTTCTTAAGGGCCAGCTCTCAGCTCTGCTTTCTCTCTAGCACAGATCAGAGACAGAGGAGTGGGGGAGGGGTTCTTAAGGGCCAGCTCTCAGCTCTGCTTTCTCTCTAGCACAGATCAGAGACAGAGGAGTGGGGGAGGGGTTCTTAAAGGGCCAGCTCTCAGCTCTGCTCTCACTCTAGCACAGATCAAAGACAGAGCAGTGGGGGAGGGGTTCTTAAAGGGCCAGCTCTCAGCTCTGCTCTCACTCTAGCACAGATCAGAGACAGAGCAGTGGGGGAGGGGTTCTTAAAGGGCCAGCTCTCAGCTCTGCTCTCACTCTCTGATCAGACTCAGGCTTCTAACTCCTAAACTACAAGGCCTCCCCACTTGACATGATGAAGCCATCCGTGTGGAGTCAAGATGGTGCTGGTGTGTTTGGCTGTCCGTCTGTTGCTCTAGATTTGGTTGGTGTTTTTGTTGTGCCTAATTCTTGGCACTCTACAGATCAAGTCTCTGCTGGTGTACAATTGCCAAACTCTCTTGGATCTGCGACATAATGTCAGAGATCTGAGTGCATTTCATCATGGTGGACACAAAACTTTGCCCCCACTCCTATTGGGAATCCCAACTCACCTGCACCGGGCCTTGGCCTTACCCCCTCTGCGGAAGCGTCTCAATCACCGCGGTAAACGCAGCAGTCGGCTGGTGAAGTTGAAGGTCTGCCTGGCAAACACTTCCTCACTTTCGTCCATTTCCCAGTCAGGACATGGATTATATCTTCCCTTCGTTGTGCCCTGGTGTTTCCTGGACCCCATCAACACCTGCCTGGTACCTTTTGCCGGCCTGGATGAGGGATTCCGGCCGCGCCGCCCCTGCTCTCCTCGGCTATGCCAGCGTGGGTTGAATCTCGGAAACCTGAGGACGCCACACCGGCCCCCCCGATCCGCGGAACTACAGGCCGCATCTCCCGCCAGGATTGGCCTGGTGAACGCCAGATCACTGGCAAACCAAACTTTTATCGTGAGGGACTTCATCAGCTCCCGTGGCGACAGAGACCTGGATCGGTGCTGGTGAGTGCAGCGCTCTTGTGGAACTTGTACCGGATGGCTGTTCTTATTTTAACTCCCTGCGGACATCGGGGCATGGAGGAGGAACGGCGATTGTTTATAAGAATGACTTTAAATGTAAGCAGTGCGCCGTGGCATCATCTTTTTCCAGCTTTGAAGTGACTTTATTTGAGGTGGGCCGCTCTGATCCGGTGCTGTGCGCTGTCATCTACCGACCCCCTAAATACAAGAAGGACTTTGTGAATGACTTCTCTGTTTTTCTGGCTGGAATCATGCCAAACTATGATTGTGTCCTCATGGCTGGGGATTTTAACATCCATGTGTGCTGTCCTGATGAGCCGCTGGTGAAGGACTTTTTCAGCCTTGTTGACTCTATTAACTTGGTGCAGTGTGTCTTGTCCCACACACGAACATGGACACACATTAGACCTGGTTCTCTCCCATGGTTTGTCTGTGTTCAACCTTGAGATCGGTGACAATGTGCTCTCTGATCACTTGCCCGTAATATTTGATGTTGGCTTCTCCTGTGCTGCACTTGAATCTCGCGCTCCTGCTCAGCGCTGTCAGACTTTTAACCCTCTCACTGCCGGCCAATTCTCTGCGGCTTTCGACCAGCTCTGTGTCCCCTCCGACTCAACCTCTCTGGATACGGAGCAGCTCAGTTCTTGGTTTCACTCCTCCTGCCAAACCATACTGGACTCTGTGGCTCCATTAAAAACTGTGCAGCCTAAAGCTAAACCCGAGTCCTGGTTCAGTGACAGAACTCGTGCAGCTAGAAGGGAGTGCCAGAGCTGAATGCAGGTGGAAGAAGGACAAGCTGCAAGTGTCATTTCTAATGTTGAAGGACTGCTGGCGTCACTACCAGAATACTGTTAAAGAGGCTGAAAGACAACACTTGTCAGACATTATTGTGTCTGATCGCCACAACCCACGTGTGCTCTTTAAAACCATTGACTCTGTTCTTAATGCCCCCCAGCCTGTCTGCCTGGAATGAAATGTGCAATAACTTCCTGCACTTTTTCATTGACAAGGTTGTTATCAGGAGGGCTCTCATCTCAGCTCCTGCCGCTGACCCCTCTGCTTCTGTCCGTTGCCCGGCTGTGTTCGATAAGTTTGAGCCTGTGACTTTGTCATTTTTAAAAGATGTGGTTGGCCACATGAAGCCATCAGGTTCCCCTGATGCCATCATGATTCTGTCCCTCCTCATTTTTAAAAGAGGTTTTCCCCGGTATGGGGCAGTCAGTTCTGGGCGTTAGTAACAGCAGTCTGTCTTCTGGCGTTGTCCCCATTTTAAACATGCAGTAGTGCAACCACTGCTTCAGAAACCTGGCCTTGACAGCACTGTGTTGGCTAACTTTAGGCCCATCTCTAAGTTGCCTTTTATTTCTAAGGTCTTGGAGAAAGTTGTGTCTGCTCAACTGAAGTCTTTTCTGGATGAGCATGATATTCTGGAGGTTTTCCAGTCAGGTTTTAAGACTCTGCATAGCACAGAGTCAGCACTGCTTAGGGTCTTCAATGACATCCTCCTAGCAAACAACTCTGGAGATTATGTGATTCTTGTCCTGCTGGACCAAACTGCTGCCTTTGATACAGTGGATCACAATATTTTATTATCTCGGTTGCAGCACCTAGTGGGCATTTGTGGTAGTGCTCTGCGGTGGTTTAGGTCCTATCTGACAGACAGAACTATGTGTGTAAGCCTCTCTGGTTCTGAATCTTCCCCTGCTCCTCTATCATTTGGGGTTCCACAGGGCTCAAATTTAGGGCCTCTCCTTTTTTCATTGTATTTACTTCCTCTGGGCTCCATTCTCAGAAAGCATGGCATCTCTTTTCACTGCTATGCTGATGACAGTCAGATAGATGTGCCACTAAAAAAGAAAGATGCTCTCTCAATCAAGCCACTTCTGTTATGTTTTGATGACATTAAAGCCTGGATGGCCCTAAACTTTTTAAATTTTAATGAAAAGAAAACTGAAGTGATGGTGTTTGGTCCCAGTGGCTCCTGTGAACCTCCCCCTATTGACTTGGGCCCCTTGGCTCTGTATGTGAAGCCAACTGTTTCAAACTTGGGGTTGGTTTAAGATGGACAGGGATTTCAAACTAGATCGTCAAATAGGTGCAGTAGTGAAGTCCAGCTTCTTTCATCTGAGGCTGTTAGCAAAAGTGAAGCCCTTTCTTGCAGGAGAGCATTTTGAGACTGTGATTCATGCCTTCATCACTTCTCGGCTTGATGATTGCAATGCTCTTTACTTTGGAATCAGCCAGTCCTCCCTCTCACGTCTCCAGTTGGTACAAAATGCTGCTGCTCGACTTTTAACTGGAGCACGTAAGAAGGAGCACATCACGTCCGTTCTGGCCTCCCTCCATTGGCTGCCTGTGCACTTCAGGGTTCATTTTAAGATTCTTTTATTTGTTTTTAAATCCTTAAATGGTCTCGCCCCCCCTTACCTCTCTGAGCTGCTTCACCCTCATGCTCCTGCTCGGTGCCTCAGGTCAGCTGACCAGCTGCTCCTGGAGGTACCGAGGTCTAAGCGGAAGCTCAGAGGGGACAGAGCCTTTTCTGTTGCTGCTCCCAAATGATGGAACGATCTGCCTTTGCACCTCAGACAGGCTTCTTCACTGTCCATTTTTAAAACTCATCTTAAAACCCATTTTTATTCCTTGGCTTTTGACCCAGCATGAGACTTTGCTCCTGTTTTATTATTTTTATTGTTTTTCACTTGATTATTATGTTTTATGACTATTTATGTACAGCACTTTGTTTTCAGCTGTGGTTGTTTTTAAAGTGCTTTATAAATAAAGTTGAGTTGAGTTGAATTGACCAAGACACCATTGGATTCAGGCCGGCGTCAAGGATGGGGGCTCAGGCCCTAACAACGCTGCTTGCAGCTTTAATTATTATTATGATAATACATTCTCAGGTTCACCTTTTTCATATGCACCTTAGGCTTTTTGTACAGTTTTTTGAAGTCTTTCATTGTCAGTATGTTCACCTGAGGCCCTGTGACAAATTTCAGAGGAACTGTTGTCCTGTTGACTTCCAGATTGGCTATCCATTCATCCTTACTGTCACTCTCTTGTCAGAGACACCATTCCATGTCCCTCGCGGCTCGTCCCTCCACTGTGAGGACCAATGCTAGCTTTTGGCGTTTGTTTCTTTCTCCATCCAGACCAATCGCCACCACATACAGGTCAAAACTCTGTTGAAGAGACTTCCAGTTCTCATGGACATTACCACTTTATTTGAGCTTGTCTGGCAATCAGATGTTGTTTATCATCTTGGCAAATCAGTGTCACTTCTGGCGCCATGAATCAATCAGTGTGTGAACACAGGATCACCATTTCCTTCACTGGTGTTTATGCCGGATGTCACTGCACATACACACACAGCAGTAGTTGGCATAGCGCCCCTATAGGCCACTATCAGTACACTGACCACCTGTAAAGGTGTTGTAGAGATCACAATCTGTCCTCAGTCCAGGATATTAAATCCTACTAAGACATACAAAGTTGCAGGGACACTCTCTGTCTATGGGTCTCCATCTTCTTTGTAAAACTGTTGGATCAAAGGTGCATTCTTTTGTTTTGGAGAAGCGGCAATCATGTTTGCTGCTAACTGGTCACAGGAGTTACAATTATGGAATGTAAATCCCTTGAGGACATTTACGCACAGCCAGTGTTGATCCATAGCAGGGAGCTAGAGTGTATCCACATGTAAGCCTCCTCCAATATCCCATAGCTGTGTTAATCATCCTCGCTGCCACTCACTTTCAAGGTCTTAGTGGCCCTCTGCTGAAAGCTGCATCCTAATTCAAGAAGAAGCAGGAAATGGTGCTGCAGCCACATTAAGCAGCTCAGTGAACCAGTGGTGGTTGTCTGACACCCTGATTTAAGAGGGGTAGGTCATTACTCTACTCATCCTATGAAAAAATAGTTTTATAGGTTAAAATTAATATTGCAGCTACAAGAGCATCAGTGTTTAGTGGTGCAGACTGAAGGCTGGCATGAGAGTATGCAGCATGACGAGTGAAGATCAAGGGTTGATGACAGTTGGTTCTTTTACCCTCTAAAGTAACGTCACAGAGGAAGCCTTCCCTCCTCATGGGTTAGGGTTAATAATGAAGAGTGAAGCCTTTCCTTTAACTTCTGCAAACTTATGTTAATATTCCATCACAAGAATAAAACACCGTTCCCACAATCTTCCTGCATGACACACATTTGGATTCTCTTGGTTTAATCACCATCCTCTCACCCTGTCTCACTGATTGGTTCTTCAGCTCCACTGGCAGTCAGCATGTTGTGTTTCTTCTGCCATTGATTCCTCAAGTGTGACTCGATGGAGCAAAAATATGAGAAAGTTGATTTACCACCACATTTGCTGATCGACGACAGGTCAGATGTCACTGTGTTAGCTTCCTATGTTAAGCTAAAGGTTGGCCGCACATGTGGGAGTTGCACTCAGCTTGACCTCCTTAAAGTATTTTTCTGTTACGAATTCATTGCCGTGGCAGTGCTGACCCAGTCTCCCCTTCCACACTCACCCAGCATGACAGCAGCTGGACAAGGCTCGGCTTGGTTTGTGTGCATGAGAGAACCAGGCACTGGCACCGAGAGTTGGATATAATTAACTGCAGGAGCAGGGAAGAAGATGAGGGCAGCTTTGTCAGAACATACTGACCTTGATAACAAAGGCCTTTTACCAAAAGTTATTAACAATAAATGGACTTAATTATATGATCTGTAAAAAGAGGTGGAAATTGCAGTGGAGTGTTCAATTGAACAGTCATTATAAAGACAGAAAAACAGGTCAAGAGGAACTAGTCCGTGTGTGTGTGTGTGCGCGCATGCGTGTAGCAGTGTCACATGTGCCACAAGCTTTGAAGAAGTGAGGCTCATTACTGCTCAGCAGTTTACAAATATGTTCACTCATGAAAGACTACAAAGGTGGCTGAAAAATGCAGCCTAGCAAGTGATAGGTCAGGCCAAACAGAATCAACGTCGGTTACTCAGGCAATCAATTCAAGCATAACATGAGCGATTATATGGTAGCAAATACAATGTTAATGCGAGTACAGTATTGAGAATACTGATATAAAAACTAACAGTACTGATACTAATACTGATGCTACAGGTGGCAGCTGGAGCCTCTTCAGGTCTGGAGCCTCCTCCAGCAGCACCAGGATCTGGGATGAGGGGAGAAGAAGAGGAGTTAGCAACACGTCTGAGGACAGGAGGATACAGAGAGTCAAGTCAGTTTTATTTGTGTCGCCAAACCCCAACCAAAGTGCTGTCCTGACTCTGTCCAAGTAGAGCAGGTCCAGCACCTCCCTCCTTCAATGAACCTCCACCCAACAATTCTCCATCAGCAGCACATCTTGCAACAGCAGCCACCAGAACCTTCCTTTACCAGCAGGAAGGTGGAGCAGATCCAGGATCGGTGGGGACGGAGAGAGCAGGAGAGCAGGACAGAGACAAAGACAGAGAATAGAGGAAGACAGAGAGACAGAAGGAGAGAGAGGGACAGAGATAAAGAGGGAGAGAAAGGAGGAGAGACTGATGGACAGAGACAAAGACAGAGAATGGAGGAAGACAGAGAGACAGAAGGAGAGAGAGGGACAGAGATAAAGAGAGAGAGAGAAAGGAGGAGAGACTGATGAACAGCGACAAAGACAGAGAATGGAGGAAGACAGAGAGACAGGAGGAAAGAGAGGGACAGAGATAAAGAGAGAGAGAAAGGAGGAGAGACTGATGGACAGAGACAAAGACAGAGAATGGAGGAAGACAGAGAGACAGGGGGAAAGAGAGGGACAGAGATAAAGAGAGAGAGAAAGGAGGAGAGACTGATGGACAGAGACAAAGACAGAGAATGGAGGAAGACAGAGAGACAGAAGGAGAGAGAGGGACAGAGATAAAGAGAGAGAAAGGAAGAGAGACTGATGAACAGCGACAAAGACAGAGGATGGAGGAAGACAGAGAGACAGGAGGAAAGAGAGGGACAGAGATAAAGAGAGAGAGAAAGGAGGAGAGACTGATGGACAGAGACAAAGACAGAGAATGGAGGAAGACAGAGAGACAGGAGGAAAGAGAGGGACAGAGATAAAGAGAGAGAGAAAGGAGGAGAGACTGATGGACAGACAAAGACAGAGAATGGAGGAAGACAGAGAGACAGGGGGAAAGAGAGGGACAGAGATAAAGAGAGAGAAAGCAAGAGAGACTGATGAACAGCGACAAAGACAGAGGATGGAGGAAGACAGAGAGACAGGAGGAAAGAGAGGGACAGAGATAAAGAGAGAGAGAAAGGAGGAGAGACTGATGGACAGAGACAAAGACAGAGAATGGAGGAAGACAGAGAGACAGGAGGAAAGAGAGGGACAGAGATAAAGAGAGAGAGAGAAAGGAGGAGAGACTGATGGACAGAGACAAAGACAGAGAATGGAGGAAGACAGAGAGGAGGAGAGAGAGGGACAGAGATAAAGAGAGAGAGAAAGGAGGAGAGACTGATGGACAGAGACAAAGACAGAGAATGGAGGAAGACAGAGAGACAGGAGAAAAGACAGGGACAGAGATAAAGAGAGAGAGAAAGGAGGAGAGACTGATGGACAGACAAAGACAGAGAATGGAGGAAGACAGAGAGACAGGGGGAAAGAGAGGGACAGAGATAAAGAGAGAGAAAGCAAGAGAGACTGATGAACAGCGACAAAGACAGAGGATGGAGGAAGACAGAGAGACAGGAGGAAAGAGAGGGACAGAGATAAAGAGAGAGAGAAAGGAGGAGAGACTGATGGACAGAGACAAAGACAGAGAATGGAGGAAGACAGAGAGACAGGAGGAAAGAGAGGGACAGAGATAAAGAGAGAGAGAAAGGAGGAGAGACTGATGGACAGAGACAAAGACAGAGAATGGAGGAAGACAGAGAGACAGAAGGAAAGAGAGGGACAGAGATAAAGAGAGAGAGAGGAAGAGAGACTGATGAACAGCGACAAAGACAGAGAATGGAGGAAGACAGAGAGACAGGAGGAAAGAGAGGGACAGAGATAAAGAGAGAGAGAAAGGAGGAGAGACTGATGGACAGAGACAAAGACAGAGAATGGAGGAAGACAGAGAGACAGGGGGAAAGAGAGGGACAGAGATAAAGAGAGAGAGAAAGGAGGAGAGACTGATGGACAGAGACAAAGACAGAGAATGGAGGAAGACAGAGAGACAGAAGGAGAGAGAGGGACAGAGATAAAGAGAGAGAAAGGAAGAGAGACTGATGAACAGCGACAAAGACAGAGGATGGAGGAAGACAGAGAGACAGGAGGAAAGAGAGGGACAGAGATAAAGAGAGAGAGAAAGGAGGAGAGACTGATGGACAGAGACAAAGACAGAGAATGGAGGAAGACAGAGAGACAGGAGGAAAGAGAGGGACAGAGATAAAGAGAGAGAGAAAGGAGGAGAGACTGATGGACAGACAAAGACAGAGAATGGAGGAAGACAGAGAGACAGGGGGAAAGAGAGGGACAGAGATAAAGAGAGAGAAAGCAAGAGAGACTGATGAACAGCGACAAAGACAGAGGATGGAGGAAGACAGAGAGACAGGAGGAAAGAGAGGGACAGAGATAAAGAGAGAGAGAAAGGAGGAGAGACTGATGGACAGAGACAAAGACAGAGAATGGAGGAAGACAGAGAGACAGGAGGAAAGAGAGGGACAGAGATAAAGAGAGAGAGAAAGGAGGAGAGACTGATGGACAGACAAAGACAGAGAATGGAGGAAGACAGAGAGACAGGGGGAAAGAGAGGGACAGAGATAAAGAGAGAGAGAAAGGAGGAGAGACTGATGGACAGAGACAAAGACAGAGAATGGAGGAAGACAGAGAGACAGAAGGAGAGAGAGGGACAGAGATAAAGAGAGAGAAAGGAAGAGAGACTGATGAACAGCGACAAAGACAGAGGATGGAGGAAGACAGAGAGACAGGAGGAAAGAGAGGGACAGAGATAAAGAGAGAGAGAAAGGAGGAGAGACTGATGGACAGAGACAAAGACAGAGAATGGAGGAAGACAGAGAGACAGGAGGAAAGAGAGGGACAGAGATAAAGAGAGAGAGAGAAAGGAGGAGAGACTGATGGACAGAGACAAAGACAGAGAATGGAGGAAGACAGAGAGGAGGAGAGAGAGGGACAGAGATAAAGAGAGAGAGAAAGGAGGAGAGACTGATGGACAGAGACAAAGACAGAGAATGGAGGAAGACAGAGAGACAGGAGAAAAGACAGGGACAGAGATAAAGAGAGAGAGAAAGGAGGAGAGACTGATGGACAGAGACAAAGACAGAGAATGGAGGAAGACAGAGAGGAGGAGAGGGTTACCTCCAGAATATCAAAGAGAGGCTGCATCACAAAGCCTTGACTCTGCTGTCATTAAGTTCGGCTCTTAATGATGAGCCTCTCAGTCCTGCAGTGATGAGCGAAGAAGTGAGACCAGCAGCCAGCTAATTGGAGTCAATTTCTGCATGCCTGAGTATTTGTCAATGTGTGTGTGTGTGTGGGGGGGGGGGGGTGTACTCCGTGTGGGGAATACCTGATTCCACCTCATTTTACTGTATTTGAAAACACCTCTTCTGCCAGTCTCAATCAGCGTGCTGACCTGAGGGGAGAGACAGACGCCAAGCTAACAAGATAAATGTAGTCAGGGAAGCAACTGAAGGGCAGACATATTGACAGACACCCAACACAATTGAATCAAATTAGTCCACAGTGTATTTATTTAGTCCAATTAGTTCCAGAACTAATGCCAGAAAAGAAAATTGCTAATAAATTGCTCACCTCCCCAGCACTTTCCACTTTGTTTCCAGGTGAGCTTAAGGTCAAAGGAAGCGGTAAAATCCTTGTCCTCCTGATAAAAGCAATCAAAGCTCAGATGAAGCAACCTTTAAATTCACTGGTGTTAGAACACATCAAACACACCTGACGAGAACATCCCGGGTCACATGACTGGCCTGCAGGCAGGGGTCATCGTTCCCAATGGAGGCCTAGGTGGGGAAGACTGCCTCCTTCCTGGTGACATGGAAGCAAGGCTTCAGAGGTCTGGGTCTCCCACAGCTGGATCCCTGATGACAGTGTGTCCATAGAGGTGCCACTCAGGCATAGACACACACACACACACACACACACACACACACACACACACACACACACACACACCTGTGAAACAAGAGGAAGACACGGACTTGCAGCTGCTGTGGAAGTGGGAGGCAGCTGTTCCAGGAGAGCTGGTTTGACTCTAGGATAAACTGAGAGAATAATCACTTGTGTCCTTGACGAGGAGAAAGAGCTTCCACGTATTCCTCTGCATCATATTCATGTCTTATTCCTCTGTCAGATTAATAACTGTTTATCTCAGTGATGTTTATGCACCCAGAATTGAAGACACATTCACACCGTGGTTCTCCAAGGTTTACCAGATGGTCATTTCACTGTCATTCTCACTGTGATGATGTCATGAGGTGTGCTGGGCGAGGAATTGACCCAGTAGCAGCCAGAGACAAGGAGGGCTCAAAAGGGGGTATTTATTAAGCCAAAAGCCAAAGTACAAACAAAGGAAGTCAAAGTAGCAACTGAGGAGTGAAAACAAAGTACAATTAAAGGGGTCAACGGGCCTACATCCTGGACACAGGACAAAGTATCAACCAAAACTTACATCAAGAAGTGAAGGACACAAGGGGGAAACTGGAGACTGGGGGCTTGAGACAGCTGAAAAAAAAATCACTCGGCACAAGACAATGACCTGACACAGACAAAGGGAAACACAAAAGTTAAATACACAGGTGAGACACATGAGGTAATCACAGGGAGGAGCAGAAGAAGACAGGACATGACGACACAGGAAACAAGACAGGGATCATGACAGATGACAACGAATGAGCCAATAGTCACAACAACCTGGTTGATGGAAGAAACCAAGGCACCGACCCAGGCGTTTGATAGCAAGCTGCTGACACCACCAGTGTGTAGCTATAACAACCCTGGAAGGAGAAGAAGGAACTCGTCGAAAAGTTGGTTCAATCAAAGTTTATTACAACTCTATGGTTCATTATTGTGTATTAAGTGGGTTTTTTTGAGCAAACATAAAATACGATTTTGTAACAATGAATTTCCTCAGTGTGACATCATCAATAATATACCATTAGTAGTAATAAGACTGCACCTTTGCGCGTGCATGTGAATGCGCGTCCTCGTGCACCCCCCCGCTAAAAAGGGGCGTGTCCGTTTCCTTCCGGAGATCTCAAACAATAGGATTCTGTGGCAGGACGTAAACACGCCTGGACATGTTCTGCGTGTCGTTCGGGATTCTTGGTAGTACTTAAATACGCCCAGAGTTTGTTGCTGTATCATATGGGTTTCCGACTCAAGGGTTAGACCGCTGGACTCACGCCCGTGTTTTTTGCGGTGAATCATGGACACGACTCTGGTTAACGGTCAGTTTCCCCCAATGCCTATTTGTTTTAATGCCTTTGTGTTTTAACACCCTGTTTTTCTGCGCGTAGATGAGGGTAGACGTTTGTATTCGTCGGTGGCAACGCGTCAACTAGAGGATCCACCCTGTGAGATTCTAGTGGGATCTGCCCACGTATATGTGGATCGTGATGATCGCTACATGGACCGTGAGACTTCAGACCGCTTGATGGAACACCTGACAAGAGTTGAACTGCCGCTGCTAAACGAATCAATCATGTCGCAGTGGTTCGATGACTGTGAGGAGTGCAGAGCGCAGCAGCGGGACGATGGCTGCATGGACGTGTGGAAGGGACCACACACGCGTGATGATGACTTACCCTATCGGTACTTTAATAGGAATTATGACGCCATCATGATGAGGTTGTGGAACAACAATTTCCTGCGCACAATCATAAACTTTCTATTTCCAAAGAAAACGCTCATCAGCCCCTCTAAAATAGCAGGAGCCGTTGAAACACTGTTCCACCATCCAGCCCAGCCAGACGCTGCCATAAAAGCCACTGACAGCTATTATGGCAGCATAGCGTCAGGACCAGGATTCTGGACCAGCTGTGTGGACCACCGCTTGATCTCAAACACATGGCAGCCAAAGTGAGGTCATTTTCAATGTGGGTGTTTTGTTGTTTTGTCCCTGTAAACTCTGAAGAGTTCAATAAATATCAACCTTTTTCAACACTGGGTCTTGTTTCTGTGTGACATGCTTGTTAAAGGGGCCGGGGTGATCAAATCTGAACATGTAATTAAACAAGAGTATCTGTTTTAAGGGGTTCTGTGGTAACCCATTCTGGCTAAAATATTTGATTTTGTAAAATACTGCGTTTAAAAGTAAACTCAAGGTGGCAGGGCTCCACCCATTTTTCATTTCGTAGTATGGTTTAACCACAGTGGTTCAGGAGGTCAAACAGTTTGTGTAACGGGCCACGCGGTGTACAAGCACAGAGGATCGGGATCCTGATTTTCTTACTGCTGGGAGAAATAATGGCTGATTGCAGCGGTGAGCAACTCCGTATATATTAACCACGCTGGCGTGCAGACGTTTTCTTCATTCTGATTGAAGAGTTCGGGTCAGCTGTTTTCATGTGACTGATCTGTTCTGATCTGGTGTTTTCATGTGCCACCTCATTCAATCGGAACCTCCGTTTTACCGCTGTGTCTCTTGTGCAGAGTGATGTTGGTCGATGCCGGCTTCATTGAGTTTTTTTTAACAGTTCGGAATTTCTTGTTTTCCTGCCGTCTAAGCGTACGATAATGTTCAGGTCTTTGAGAGTTCGTGTTAAAAAATAAACTCTCCGCCGCAGACCAGTTCTGTTTACTGCTGCTTGGAAGCCGCCATTTTCATCAAGTGAGGAAACGTCACTGTGCATTTACGTCAAGACCGAGCATTCACAGAAAGAACAGCTTCACCGTTTACATGATAAGATTTTACATCTGATCGGTTTGGGAAAGGAATATTCTACCACTGTGAAACCGCATGAGATTCCATTCGGATTAGACCTCTTTATTCGGATTGAGGTGTTTATATGGAACATTTTTATTCGGTTCGGGCTTCTAATCTGATACTGATTGGAATATTAGGCTCCATGTAAACCCAGCTATTGTCTTCACATTTTACAGTAACAAATTGACCACTAATTAAGTCTAACCCTAACCCTATTTTAATTAATCACTTCTTTGTTTACAGACACCCCGACCGCACCTGAGCGCAAAAACAGGCTCAGTTTAAAGAGGAGACGATTGACCAGGGCGCAAGGGTGTGTCAGAGGGCTAAATCGTCCTTTGTGTACGTAAAACACCCACCACACAATGTAACACATTTAATTTAAAAAATACAGACCCTGTGAGAAGAAGCCATGCACAGCTGAGAGAAAGGCAGTGAGCCCCAGGCATGATGGTATGTAAGTGCAAGCTTTTCAAACAGTTTTATCGACACCCTCAGACCCAACAAGTTTTTCTTATTTTCAATTCATAGATCCTCCACCAGGATTCCTTCATATGCAGCAGGCGGTCAATATGCTTGAAAGACTGCCTATTTCCACACCTCACAACATTCAACCACCCTTGACACCGGAGGGCGCTAGCGGGCCCTGGATTACGCAACTGTCACCCACAGTGGTGGCTCTGGAAGACATTTGTCAGACCAGACCTACAGAAGACGATTTTAAAGATCTGGAGGAAATCTTTGCAGCAGAGCTCGAACCAGCCGGCAAGAGACCCTGAACCTCACACCACACCGCCACCACAATCTCAACAGGTAATTGCTAGACCTGCACATGAACCTGAAGCCGTTGCTTGTAGCAGTATTAACACACCACACATTTCAAGACAAACTGGCTATGGGCAGGGGTCTGTGAGGGAGATTAGCCAATTTAATGCTATAGAACTGCGTCAAAAAGTTGATTTTAGGGATGTCGCTGTTGACAACCCTGAATGTGTACCCACTTTTATTAGAGACAGGCTCTCTGGAGTGATTGACAGCGCATTAGAAAGGTCACAACCTGGCAGTGTTTTAAATGTTGTGTTGAGAGGACCGTCCCTGGCTAGCGACGTGCCACGTGTATTACAATCTGACGATGAATACAACCAGGATACGTTTATAGAGGCGGTGTCACAGGCTATTCAGAGTAATTGTCCCTGTCTTGTGCTTCCTGTTTTATTTTGTAGTCATGTCCTGTCTGCCTGACTTCCCTCCTGTGATCACCTTATGTGTCTCACCTGGTTGATTGCACCACCTGTGCCCCGTTTATCTCCTTGTATTTAACCTCGGTGTTTTCTCCAGTTAGGTTGTTGGGTCATTGTTAGTTTTGATGTCTTGTGCTTGTCCTGTTCACAGTCTGGTCTCCTGTCTCCAGCCAAGTCTCCAGCCTCAGCTTAACAATAAACCTCTTTTGTGCTCCACCCTTCAACACTGTCTGCCTTTGGGTCTCCCTCATCTTCCACCACAGACCCTAACAGTAATGATTCATCGATGACTGACGACGAGCTGGAGTTTATCGTTACAGTGGTGCAAAACCTCTCAGGAGCAGGGCGTTTGAAATTGGGGACTGTGTGCTGTGATCAGATTCTATCTAAAAAGGCACATGCCCTCTTTAACCCAAACAACAATGTAGAACGATGCCTAGCGCACGCTGCCGATGCCGCAGCGTCTGAACAAGACAAAATGGTGCTCGCCACACGTCTACATGCGTCGGCAGGTCTCGACCCCTCACAGCCGGTTTTATTGACACACGTGGCCAAATTTGAGGCTGTAATAAACGCCAAAATTGTGATTTACCACCACACAGAGGCCGTAAACGATTGCAATGTTTCCAGACTAACACCACTCCTAATTTAAACACCATCTGGCTTCATCTACACAACAACCACTACTACTTAACCACCAACGTGAAACCTTTTTTCGGCACAGCGTATGTCTGTAATTACTGCCACAACACCTATGACAGTCCTCTAAGGCATAAATGTAAATATCTGTGCAATGTGTGCTTTACACACTGCTGTGAATGAGCGTCAAACACTTTAAAATGCAGGGACTGCAACCGCATCTGCAAGTCAGAGGTTTGTTACCAAGCACACAAAGAGCACGATAAAACTCATGGCCTGATGCCCTGCGACATCTTAAAATATTGTAGCTGCTGCAGGGTGATTTACAAAGTTGGTAAAAAAAAAACACGCTTGTGCGCCTGCAAAATGTGCCCTCTGTAATGAAGGTCTCATCAGCGGCAGCTCAGGCCACATGTGCTTTATACAGCCTACAGAGAAAAAAGACCTGGAGAGAAAATACAGCTTTTATGGTTTCGAGGCCCGGTACCACAAGGGAAAACACGAGGCATGTTTTGTGTGTGCTGTGGACATGGATGGAAACAAATTCTGTTTCAACACTTTGCGCTGCGTCGGGCATTTGTTGATCATTACAGACGGCCCAAGATTCACATTCATAGCCCACAATGCTTCAGGTTTTGACAACTACATCCTGCTGGAGCATTTTGTCTGGCGGGGGATTGTTCCGTCCGTCACCATGCGCGGCAGCAGAGTGATCCATTTGTACGAAGAATCATACGACCAGAGATGGATCGACTCTTATTCTTTTCTACCGATGCGTTTGGCAAAACCCTCCGATGCTCTAGGATGTAAAGATTTGGAAAAAGGACACTTTCCGCACCAGTTTAACACAAGAGCAACGGAACACAGTGTGTCATGAAACATTTGACCTACAATCTGAAATGTGCAAATACTGCATCAATGATGTGGAGGTGTTGAGAAAGGCCTGCACAATCTACCGCGACGCATTTTTAAACTGTACCCAGATAGATCCGTACAGTTTCACCACATTAGCGGGTAGCTGCATGGGGGTTATAAAACACTCTTCTTACCCCGCGACACTGTGGCTCTGACATACGATGGCGCATACATGACACAAAATAAGACCTTCTCTAACGCCTCCATACAGTGGCTGGAGTATGTGATGCACGCTGAAACCATACACATCTAACACGCTCTTAACGCAGTCGAGCGGAAGATCGGGCCAGACTTTGTTGATGGTTTCTGTGAGTCCACAAAGACGTGTTATGAGTTTGCTGGTTGTCTTTACCACGGCTGTGTCAAGTGTCATGTCGAGAGCGAGAAGAACCCAGTGTCCAAAATTTCTTACGGTGAACTCTTCCACATGTTTTCTGAGTGTGTGACAGCCCTGAGAATGCAGTATGGCTTGAGAGTGGTTGTGATGTGGGGGTGTGAGTGGAGTGCACTGTGTAGATCTGACCAGGCCGTTAGAGGTTTTCTATCCACGTACAGAAAACCCGAACGTCTAAACCCTAGAGATGCATTGTTTGGGGGCCGTACAAATGCAATGGGAATGTACCACCAGTGCGTGGACGGTGAAAAAATTCACTACTACGACTTCACCAGCCTTCACCCCACAGTGCAGTCTAAAAAACAATACCCTGTGGGCCATCTGCAAATTATTCACAACTTTGATGACATTGAAAACTATTTTGGTCTCATTAAATGTGTTGTGCTGCTGTGGTGGGGGCTCTACCACCCCGTCCTCCCATACAAGGCTTACGCCAAGCTCATGTTCCCGCCATGCTGTACCTGTGCTGAAGAGCTAAATCAGTCAGACGAGTGCAGACACAGTGACACAGAGCGTCAGTTGTCTGGGATGTGGGTCTCTTTTTCAACTCCAAAAAGCTCTTGAAAAGGGGTATCGTTTGTTGCACGTTGATGAGGTCTGGCACTGTCCGGACAAGACAGACACGCTGTTGAAAGAATATGTCAAGACCTTCCTGAAATGCAAACGGGAAGCCTCAGGCTACTCCAAACACACCACAACACCTCAGGAATGTGAGAAATACATAGCCGACGATTGTGAAAAGGAGGGTATCAGACTTGACCCGGCCAAAATCTGTGTCAGCAAAGCAGTCAGAAGCTGTAACCAACTCCTCCTCAACTCGCTCTGGGGCCGTTTTAGCATGCGTTGTAACATGGCCACATGTGAGCTGATACCAGAGCCTGAGAGGTTTACCCAGCTCATGTTTAGTGATCATTACAAAGTGAGCCAGTTTGGTTTTGTCTCTGACAACGTTGCTATGGTGCAGTGGTCACACGCCGACAGTGTGGGGGCTCGTGCGAAAGACGTGAATGTGTTCACAGGCGCCATGACCACCGCACATGCACGCCTCGAGCTCTACAACCTGCACGACAAGCTGCAGGAGCGCGTGCTTTACTGCGACACAGACGTTGTGATCTTCACATCTCAGCCAGGGGAGCGGGTCCCCCCGACAGGTCCGTATCTGGGTGATTTAACAGACTAGTGAGAGGGTGGGGATTTTATCACAGAGGTTGTGTCTGGAGGGCCCAAGTGTCACGTGTACCAAACACACCACGGCAAGACCGCTGTTAAATGCAAGGGTGTGACATTAAACTCTGTCAACTCCAAAACCGTCACCCCCCAGTCCCTGATGGGCTTGGTTCAATCATTCGCAGCCAATAAAAACACAGACGCCCACTTGACAGCTGTGTCAGATACGATCAAGCGCGATAAAAAGCGGTCCCTCCTTCAAAATGACACAGTAGTTAAAAGAGTTCCCAATATATTTATATTTGTAACCAAATCACAACTGGAGCACTTTTGCGCTTCTTATGGGTTTTTCCTTAATTAAGTCTAAATTCTTGCTTGTGTTGTACGTCGCTTTGGACAAAAGCGTCTGCTAAACAAAATTGTAGAATTGTAGAATTGTAGAATTCAGGTCATTTATAACAAGCGCCGGGTGTTTCTCGATTACACCACTCTGCCTTACGGTTTTTAAAAATGGATTCTGGTTTTGACCGCCGGTTAAAACACCCCTTTAGCATGGTGGTGAGCGGCCCATCCAATTGTGGAAAAACTTTTTTTTGTTAAAGATATTATAGAAAATGCTCAGTGGATTATTTCACACCCCATGGACAACGTCGTTTACATTTATTCGTGTTGGCAGCTGCTGTACGACCAACTCTTAAAACTCAGAGAGATAAACTTTGTGAAGGGTTTACCGGACTCTCTGTGTGACGATTCACTACTACTGCCTGAAAAAAAGAATCTACTAATTATTGACGACTTGACGAATGACGCCAGTGGTAATATAGAAGTTCAAAATGCTTTTACAAAATATGTACATCATCGAAATCTTAGCTGCATACATCTGGTGCAAAATCTGTTCATCCAAGGCAAAGCCAGCAGGACCATCAGCCTAAACACCAACTATCTGGTCCTTTCAAAAACCGCTGGGACCGTTGTCAAACCTCATTATTAGGGAGACAGATGTTTCCAGGAAACAGCAAATATTTTTGTAGCAAACCCAAATGTGTTTTTGTGCCTGCTGTTTCTCGTTTTGTCCACCAGATGGCAGCTCGCACTGTTTGTAGCTTAAGGTTTAAAAAACGTATATATTTTGAGATGAATGTTTGACATGATTTTTTTTTACAGAGTTACATGATTTGTGTTTTGGTTATAAGTAAGGGTAAAGGGTGATTTTGTTTGCTTTCATGTGTACATTTCTGCCTGTTTTGAGATAGGTTTGGTTTTGCATGGAACGGGATTTTGTTTTGGAGACCACACACTGCTTCCTGCTTCTGCTGTGGTGTGGGCGGGGCGATGCAGCGGCTTGTCTACGCAACGGAACTAACGGTAAAAAGTAAAAGTTTAACAAGGCAAACAAATGAGGATACAATAAAGAAACAGAAACGGCAACGGAAAGAAAAAAACTTTAACGGCTGATTGTAGTCTAGTAACCCCCCGAGGAGACACAAGGTTGGTGTATGTGGTGATAGTGATTATTTAATTAGCGTTACTTGATGATTTGTGTACCAACGGTGCTAATATGCTAACTCTTTAGCACACTTGTTAACGGTAGGTGGCGGTGTTTGCTTGATATGGTGCTAATTGACTACTGATACAGATGGAAACAGTAAAGTTATTGTTTTTTTCGTCTTTATTTTTTCAGTTCTCACGTTGGTTTTATGGAGTTGCTTTATGGAGCTTCAATAAACGTTAAAAACCATCAGTCGGGTCCGTCCATCTTTCGAAGGGTGTGCTACAATTTTTTAGAGTTGTTCAATGACGCAACCTCCGCCGCTTACAGGTACCTGTTCATAGATTATAAAGCAAAGACCCCTGATGATTTGAGACTCAGAAGCAATCTTTTGACTGAGAAGGCGGTCGTCTAGGTGCCGAAAAAAAGATTAGAAAAAAAAGTCATGACGTTTTCAGGTGTTCAAAGAAACCTCCCAATGCTCGAACTGCGATATAAGTCACCGCCCAATATGAGAAGGGTCATTATAGAAAATGCGGGGTCCGATCTCATCATTTCTCTGAGTGAAATAGTGCTTAATGTGCGAAATGGGAACATACCTCTAAACACTAGGCAGTACAGACAGCTTAAGAAGAAAAAAACGGATCAGACTCATTGCAGACAGAAAAGTCAAACTCGTTAAAAAGAGAAACTGTAAACCAGTCGGGGCTTTTTACTGCCGCTGTTCGGTGCTGCAATCCCTTTCACTGTTGACCTCGTCCGGAGAAAGTAGAGGGAGCCTTGGAATATGCGGATAAAATGTATCTGGTTCCCCAACGTCAGCTGGATTCGTTGAAGCAGCAGAACACCAGCTCAATTAGAGTTGATGCTCAAAACGAGCTGGACAAAGCCATGGCCGAGGTTCTGGATCAGCCAGGTGGGAATTTGCATGAAAAAGCCCAAAAATATGCATCCATCTTACCGAGATATCTGACACTTGTGAGACAAGGAGAGCAGGAAAAGACTGTGTTGTAACAATCGTCATTTCAGGGAACCACGGTGTTTTCCTTTTCGGGAGCTCATCCCACGCCAGTGCACCTAAAAAACACTGGTCTCTCTTCAGTATTTTTTAACAACTCCGGTCAGCTCGGTGGTGTCCATGGTTCTCAGCAGTCCAGCAGCACCTGTCTACTGTTTGATATCTCAATGACTGAGTCAAACACTGAATAACAAATGAGGTTAACAGTTCTGGCGAGGGGTTTCTGAATGGCGCCTCCAATCTCACATTTCCAGACTTGATCAGAGAAACGTTTCCGCCATGACCCTCGTCAGGTTCCAGGCTGAAACAAAACAGGGTGTAGCTAGACCCAAATTCTGCTCTGTTTATGGCGAGTGATCTGTCCTTCAGGTGTGGACCCGTGCTTTGAATGAGTTGAAAGTGCTCTCTTACATATTGACCATTTGGGAAATGTGGTTGAAACGCCTTGGCTGGATAGGGTGCACCATCAACGTACAGGCTGATGAACTCGTGCTGCAATGCTGAAAATCAAAGGGGTTTCTGACATGTGACCCTGTGTAGGCCTCATTATCAACAAAGCATACAGTTACAAATTTCAGGACCTGGTCCTTGTGAAGGTTTTCCTGATTGCACACCCTGGTGCCCCGGGGGATGGAGAATGTCTTCAAGGCAACTCTGTTGATTGTCCTGCTGTGAGCTCGTCTGACAGCAGGAGAGACTTTTTTCACAAACATGCTGGCTGACACAATGTTGGCTTTATACAACACATTTTGTGGAGTCATCAGACAAAACTGGTCTGTAGAGAGTATCAACTTCAACGATGTCGACTCCATTGAGCATAAGTTTTTCTTGGAAGAACAAATCAGCGTGTATCGGTGCAATTAGCTCGACAATTCTGAGTCCGGGATTAGCGCCATTTATAGACGTGTCGTTCATGTGATTATGGCCGTCTTTACGAAACAGCACATTGCTAATTGTTAATTTATTTATAATTTTTGATTAAACATTCAATTATTCCCCTGTATGGTTATGTGTTGGAGCTCTGTGTGATCGACCTGTCCCCTATTTTAACATCAACTTGAGAAAATAATGTGCATCCGGGGGAGTTAATGAACCCAAGGTCAGCCTGACCCTCCAGAGCCATCCCATCCTCGTCTGTAGATATATGAGTCGTTCAAATCCAGGTAATCCTCGAAATCCTGAAATATAGAACTCCAGGGGGCCATTCTCTGTGAGAGCTCAGACTGGTGCTACCTCCACATATGTAGATTTCTCAAAAGACGTCTGCGTGTATGAGAGGTTGAGCTCGGTTTTCACACACTCTCCTGACTGGGTGTGAATCAGCGACATTTTGTTAAAATATGTCTCTTATCGCCGGTCTGCCGCGAGCTGATGATGTTCTTCTCTTGGGTGCTGCCTTCTTTCTGGAACGACTGTGTGTTTTGGCAGGTGTTTTCTTTTCTTCTTTTTAGGGGCGGTGACACTGGGGGTTCTTTTTCTCGGTCTCGCGCTTTGTACAACAAACCCATTTCCTTCCTGATGTCCCGGCATGGCACTTCTCGCTATGTCTGAAACCACATCTCCCATAATGCCGGTGGCTGCTGTCTTTAAATGAGGTTTTGCTATATTTAAACGTCTTCGCAGCAGTGGCAGGGCCATCCTGAATAAACTGAGAAACATCCCCCCCAGACCGTTGCCATATTGGGTGCTCGTCCCTATGAAACCCGGCAAAGCCCCACCTGCCTGGTTCATGTAATGTGTCATATATCGCCCATCGTCGCTCACGTGAGGGGCATATATGGCTGCAATCTTATTTAAAAATTGTCAGACACATTTATACACCTCAAGAGCGGGACATGGCTGTCGCCGACCAGCTGGTAATCCACGATATCGCTATAAATAAAGATATTGTATCGCCCCCCCCATGGATGTCTGTGGGCAAGGGGGCGATATGTTTCATAGGAATAACTGGCGAATAAATCTCAAACTCCTCACCCGGAGTAAAACCCAGTATTTCAGCTCGTCGCCCGCGCAGCGTGACGGTGGTCATTTGAGGAGCATCTTGCGTTTTGTTAGTAGACGGTTCAAACCACCCGATGTAAACCCTATTGCTGATGTTGTTGTACACAAAGTGTATGACCCATACGTGGTGTGGCTGGCGAGCTTTGCGTTAACCTCTTTTAAAATTCTAGGGACTGAATCATAATGTCCCACTGTTAGCATAATGTCTTTTGATTCCACACTCTGTCACATGATCAGTCGTCGTCATGGTAATGACGGCGTCGGAGGCGGGAAAACAAACCCAAATCCTGGGGTATTGTACTTCACTAACCCCCACCTCGTATGGCTCATTTCAAACAGCAGACCTGGCCAGTTTTGTCCTGTAGTTCCATATCTTGTTATTAGGATGAAGGCGTGCTGATGCATTACTAGGCAGCGTGATGTCGAACCCCTTCTTTTTATCCATCTCGTGGTGCCAGAATGCAGAGTGGTGAACACTGTGATGTGGCTCTGACATTTATGATGCATCAACGATATCACGGGCATCAACCCAGCTATTAAATTTCTCAGGCCACCCCAACCACTTTACCAGAACTGTGTTTTTGCCTGCCTCTTTTTTCCGGGACAGTATTTTCTCAACTTTAAAGCTTTTGTTTTTATCCACTATCACATGCTGCAGCTCCTGAGCATAAACTGTTCCTCTAACCGGCTCTCCCGCCATGTCTGTTAATCTGTGTACGGGCGGGTCTCTGGCCACGCGCTCTGTCACGGTAAAGTGTTCATCTGTACAAGTCTGTTCATAACCCTTTCTAAATGCGCCTCGCAGCTTTGATATTCACACTGTGTCCCCCACCTTACAGTTCAAAGGTGTGACTTTGGAATTTGGTCTTGTTCTGTACAAGTTGTGAAGGACTATGGCCTCATTTTCACTGTTCACATCACAAGGAGCCATTTTGATTGATCTGTGAAAAGACTTGTTGTATGCACTGACCAGCTCCTGGATCACGTCCACGTATCTCCTTGAATTAACAGATGTTCAATACCTCCACATAGGTGTCTTCAAGGTTCTGTTTAACCGCTCCACAACACTCGCCTTGGTCTTGTTCAGGGTGGAAAAATGTAAGATGGTATGTGTCTTCATCAGCCTCTTAAAGGGTTTATTCTAAAACTCTGTTCCCGCATCTGTGTGGAGTTCTACAGGGACGCATCCACTGCTCAAAATGTCAGCAAACGCCTTTGTAACACTTGCCCCGCTTTTAGATCTTAGACACGGAACCACGCGTATTTACTGAACATGTCTACACACGTCAGCAAGTATCTCACATCGTTATTGTCTTCAGAATACTCGCCCATATCAACCAGATCAGCCTGAAATTGCTTGTCAATACCACTGACCAGTACTCTAGTACGACGAAAGTGTTTAAAAGCCCTGGCATGGAGTGTGTAGGCGTCCTGGCCCACTAAAAAAGTTTTAACGGTGTCCAAGTCAGGAGTAGCAGCCCCTGTCTCGCCAGCTGCCTTACGCAGACTGTTTATACTCCCAAGACCCCCTGGGTGCGAGGGGTCGTAATAAATATGATGCAGTATGGTGTTCATGGTCAAGACAAACCGCAAATGATCGTGTGTTGGTTAAACATCATAGATTTATTTTAAAACTCTGGCACACACACACGCACACACTTAGTTAAATCTAAAAAGACTCAAATTTTTAAAAAGAGTGAAAGCTGGTTACAGCTGACGATCAGAACAATTTTCGAGCAGCTGGTGGTTTGGGCTCCCATGTGTTTTCACCCGCTCGTCGTAGATCAACCAGAAGTTTTCATGCTTGCTCACAGCGTCGCTCTGCTTGTCAAGTATGGCTGCAAAGTTGTCAGCCTCTAACAGTTCAGGCATTATAGATTCCACTACTCTGGTGATTTTCACAGGGTCGCAGAGCATGCGTTTCAGAAACAGGTCACTCCTGACTGTCACCAAGAGGTTGTCGTTCCACAACATGTTCATGATGCCGTCGTATTTTGCTTGAAGAAAATACTGCGGGACTTCTTCCAGACAGCTGTGTTGACACTGGCTCGGGTGGTTGACAAGACACCCATAACACTCATCATTCCACACCTTATTCACAGTTCTAGTGAGGAGGAGGTAGACTGCAAATTTCACATGCTGCACAAGACGGGGTCCCTGGTCTTGAGGCATAAATGTCTCTACACTGTCCACATACACACCGCTGTGAGTGGAAGCGTCTGCCGGGGGTGGGTTCAACCGCATGGATGAGGAGTCCTGGTGGGGGTTGTTGCTGTTGTTGGATGGTGTCAGCAGCGTAGGCGTGAGTTCTGGTGAATACAGTCCAGGGACGAGGTGGGTTTTGATTGGTGTCTGGGTGTCTGTAAATAAAAGAGATGAGAGAAGGGACTTAACACATGAATCAAACACATACACAACGTCTACAAGAACCCCTGCCTTGAACAACTACCACATACCTCCACCCTGTAGGATCTCATCAATGCTTCCTGGGCGCGGTGCAGAAAGCCGTCACATGCGTTATCGTCAGTCTGATTTGATACATCATCAAAACTAAGGTGCTTCCTAACTCCTGCAAAAGCTGTGGCCACCGGGTTCTCGATGACTTCCTGGAAGGCATTAAACACCTCACACAAAGCTGGTCTGTCGCACCACTGTTCAAAAAAAAGTCTTCAAATTCTTTCGGGCCTTTTTTTGTTCTATCGAGACCTGTTGTCAGGTACACAGCACCATCGTGACAAGCTCTGTATGGTTTGGGTCCTGATGAGCTGTGCCATCGGGACATGTACAGCTCGGTGTAGCCCGTTACAGGGCTACTGTGAAACTTTGAGCGCAATATATCATAAAAAGGAGACCAATCACGAATAGACATGGCGTGTGTGACTCCATATGAGTCCAGGCAAGCATCGCTCAGATAAACTTAAGTCTTCATATCTAACTTTATACACACACCGAAAAACTCCTTCCACAGCCTCCTCATACTTTAGTGCAGCGCTCTCATCTACCTGCTTCTTTTTCTTGCATTTTGGCGCGTCCTGTTCTACACGATGCTCTGACGTACCATCGGGATGTGTAGCCATTTCTGGTGAGTCTGCTTTAGGTGTTGAAAAAAATCTGATGGGATGATCCGATCGTGATGCTGGGATCTGGAGTCGGTAGAGTGGTGCGTCGCCATCTGTTTCTTATAGGGACTGCGTGTGAGGATTGGCGGGGCTGTGTTCCCATAGGATGCCAGCGGTGTGGGCGGTGTTTTTAAATCTGGTGAGATACGCCATGCCGCATGTCGGGACTTGTTGGGGCTTGAGTTCCGCGGTCTCATGGACTAGACTTCAACACACAAACGCGTGTGTGCGCGCACACACACACAAACACACACAAAGCGGGGCATATGGTCAGACACCCCAATAACCCTAATTACGTCTACATCAAACACGTTTAATAATATCAAACATTGATGCAAGGCGAGGCAGAGGAAACGCTGTCCACGGCATGTCAGGACATGAGTTTACTTTTAAACGCAGTATTTTACAAAATCAAATATTTTAGCCAGAATGGGTTACCACAGAACCCCTTAAAACAGATACTCTTGTTTAATTACATGTTCAGATTTGATCACCCCGGCCCCTTTAACAAGCATGTCACACAGAAACAAGACCCAGTGTTGAAAAAGGTTGATATTTATTGAACTCTTCAGAGTTTACAGGGACAAAACAACAAAACACCCACATTGAAAATGACCTCACTTTGGCTGCCATGTGTTTGAGATCAAGCGGTTAGGGTTAGGGTTAGCCTAACCCTAACCCATTTTCATATGGGAACGGTAGTTTTGCCGTGTTTTCATAGGCGCCTTAAGTGCCTTGTTCAATGTCTTAGAGCTGAGAGGTATTCATGATTTGTAGATGTGAGATTTTAATTGTTGCAATATTAATATGTAAGAGTTGATGTTGAAATGATACTGAGTAAAAGTCATGTGAATTGAGGAAGCATGATTAGAGATACAGAGATATTGTGTAGCATGATTTATACTGTAACAAATGTAACGATGTCTGAGGGATTTTAATGTCTCAGGATATAGTTATTATTTTCTGTTACTGGGTGTTACATGAAAAGAAGAGAGAAAAAGAGAGTATACTGTACAGTAATTAGAGATAGATAACCAATTTTTTCCTGTTATGGTAGATTGTTTATTTTATTCTACTCCATTGCTGGATCTGCACTCTGGAGACTGACAGCGTCGATCTCAACCAGGACCACTGTGTGACGAGAGGCAGGGTTAAAGAGGATCCAAATTCTTCAGTTCAGCATTTCCGTGGAGCAGATAAGATCTAAGCCACGCAGCGTGCATGTAGAAAAGCAATAATACATTACAGACTACCCGGGTAGCACATACATATACATCAGACAGATGGACAGAAGGACAGTGACATTAAATAGCATGATGCTGTGAAGGGACGCTTATTTTTTTATTTTTCGTGGGTGAAGTGAAGCTTGTCTTACTCTTGCCATTGTGAAAAGAAAATTAAAATAACTGTCTTGCACTAATTACCCCTCGCTCCTTGAGTCGAACCCAAGTATTGTTGCTTTTACCGAGTTACATAGGAGATCTTTCATGGCGAGCCAGCCAGGAGCGAGGGTTATTTAAGTTGCCTTATATTATAAACTTGTTATTTTGAACACACACACACACACACACACACAAAAAGTTGCTAATTGCTTTATCCGAATATTGTTTCTTTTTACCTTTGACTTAAATTAAAGACAATGGCAGACAGTAATGGCAAATTAACTGTGTGTGTATCTGGTCTTACCAGTAATGATGTAGACCAGGACATTATTGAATCCCTTGAGAAATATGACCCAGTAGTGGGAATACGGAGAGTGCAACTATCAATTGGAGAGACAGCCATTGTTGAATTCAAGTTAGGAGCCACAAGGGCAAAAATAGAGCCCCTCCTTCCTTTGAAAGTGATGAATGTAAACAACCCCAGTGTAAAGTGGCTAGTGGACCATGTTTCAACACTTAGCTCACCTACAGACCAGACCACAGCTGTCTTGTGCATGTCTCCCACTGAGTCCAGCAACAGCAGTGACTCTGATAATGGTGCCCACTCAGACCACAGCACCACACCTCTAGTACGTAGAAGAAAGAGAAAAACGGAACATGGTAAACCACTCTCACCACTCACAACCACTGTGACTCCAGAGCTAAATGGACCAAGCACAAACAAAAATAAACACACTGTACTTACTAGCCCAGTAAGCCTGATTCAGAGTGATGAAGTAACAAACCCACCTGAAATACAACGCATTGTGGTAGAGCACATGATCAAAAGTCAACCCAGTAACTCTAAATGGATGAGGACATTCTCTGGTAAAATACCCAAGCCCCCAGGCGAGGCAGATTATGAAACCTGGTCTTTACATGCAGAATTGATGTTTGATGATGATAGCTTGTCAGTCGATGTTCAACGGAGAAAGATACTCGAGAGCCTGCTTCCCCCAGCTTCAGATGTGGTAAGGCAACTCGGAACCTCTGCACATCCCAGACATTATATACAGCTGCTTGACTCTGCATATGGACTTGTTGAGGATGGGGAGGAGGTGTTTGCCAGGTTCCTGAACACTAACCAGAATCCAGGGGAGAAGGCGTCCGATTACCTTCAAAGACTGCAGAGCCTCCTGTGCACTGCTGTGAAGAGAGGTGGTGTAAAACAGGTAAATGCAGACAGACACCTTTTTAAGCAGTTCAAGCGTGGCTGCTGGGACAGCAGTCTGGTCTTACAACTGGAGCTCAAAAATGAGACACCCCCCGACTTTGCAGAGTTGTTGCTGCAGGTACGTACTGAAGAGGACAGGAGAGCATCAAAACATGACAGGATGCAGCGTCACTTTGGTCCCTCCAAAGCCAAGACTTCTGTAAACATTCACTCTGTGCTTGACATCCCTCCGTGTGATTCCAATGCCAGCTTGCTGCAGTCATACATATCTGAAACTGAAAGCCTGAGAAACCAAGTAGCTCAATTACAGATGCAGCTCAACAGCAAGAGACACAAAAAAGATAAGAAACAGGAATTTAAAGCTGCTGTATTGCCAGATAACGCCCCTGCACAGGTTGCTGAAGCACAGACTCATCAGGTGATGCCTGCAAGCATGCATACTTTGAGACCCCAACCAAAAGCCTGGTTTTGCTTTAAATGTGGTGAAGACAGCCACATCGCCAGAAACTGTGATAAACCCCCAAACAAAGCCCTTGTAGACCAAAAAAAAACAGAACTCAGACTCAAAGAGGATGAGTGGAGAGCAAGGCAGCCTTTAAACTGGAGCAGGTTCCAGTAACGGGCCGTACCGGAACCAAAGACACACAGAAGGGTCCCAAGTCAGATTGGAAATGCGAAGCTCAATGTCAATATTCCTCAACTACTGACCATCATCTTACAAGGAGATTAGTTGGAACACGACATGTAGCCAAAGTTATGGTTGGCGGAGTTCAGCAAAACTGTCTTTTGGATGGAGGCTCACAGGTCACAACTATCACTAAATCCTTTCATGAAACTCACTTGCCTTCTCATTCCATCATTCCTATAGAGGACCTCTTACACATAGAGGGAGCAGCAGGCCAAATTGTCCCTTACCTAGGCTACATTGAAGTTGACATAGGTTTCTCAGAACACTTTACAGGGGAGTCCAAGGTGGTCAGAACACTAGCTCTAGTTGTCCCTGATCTTAAGACAAGTGTAGAAGTTCCAGTTCTAATTGGCACAAACACCTTTGACATCCTGTATAAAGTTTTTAATAAAAGAACTGACATGTCACTAGACTGTGAATATGCCTCAGTTGTCAGACATCTACAGAGCACCTACTTAAGCTAAACACAGCAAGGCGGTCATGTAGGCACAGTGAAATACAGTCTAAAAAGTCTATAGTCATTCCGGCCGTAAGGAAAATGGCAGTCAATGGCCGTGCAAGACACATCCCCAATGTTCAAGGTGCTCCTCTTCTGGTAGAGCCCCCCATCGAGTCTAGACTACCAGGTGGCTTGACGTTCTGTAGCTACGTCATGACAAGCCTACATAAGACTTCCTTTAAAGTCCCCATTCTTCTCAAGAATGACTCTGCACATGACATCGTAGTTCCAGCCCACCGAACCCTGGCAGAACTCTCAATGCCACTTTCCATCTCCTTATTAACCTCCACCAATGACATTAAAGTAGAACCCCAAGGCCCAAAACCAACAAGCACTGCTGCTCACTGTTTCACAGCTGGCCAAGTGGATACTGAAACCCTGACTACGTTTGACTTTACCGATTCCCCTTTGTCGCAAGAATGGAAAGACAGGATTATCAGGAAGTTGAATTTAATTCCTGAAGTCTTTGCAAGAGGAGACCTTGATTATGGGCACAAAACTGCAGTGAAGCACAAGATCCGCCTCTCTGACCCAACACCTTTCAAACAAAGGGCAAGGCCCATCCATCCATCTGATTATGAGGCAGTGCGCCTGCATCTAAAAGAGCTGTATGATGTGAACATCATAAGGGAGTCAGAAAGTCCTTTTGCTTCGCCAATTGTCATAGTGAAGAAGAGAAATGGACAAATTCGCCTATGTGTGGATTACAGAAAATTAAACAGCCAGACAATCAAAGATGCTTATGCTCTGCCACACATCGAAGAGGCGTTTGCATCCCTGACGGGAGCAAAGTGGTTTTCTGTCATGGACTTAAAATCAGGCTATTATCAAGTGGAAATGGAGGAAGAGGATAAACATAAGACTGCCTTTGTCACGCCAATGGGTTTTTGGGAATTCAATAGGATGCCCCAGGGAGTAACTAATGCTCCAAGCACCTTCCAGCGAGTCATGGAAAAGTGTATGGGTTCGCTAAATCACAGAGAAGTGTTGGTATTCCTAGATGATCTCATTGTGTTCTCCGAAACCCTGGAAGAGCATGAGGAGCGGCTTTTGAAGGTACTGAACCGCTTGAGAGAGTTTGGTCTCAAATTGTCACCAGAGAAATGTCATTTCTTTAGGAAGACTGTGAGATACTTAGGACACATAGTGTCAGAACACGGCGTTGAGACAGACCCTGATAAGATTGCTGCATTGACCTCATGGCCCCGCCCGAATAACATCTCAGAGTTGAAGTCATTCCTTGGCTTCACAGGATATTATCTGAGGTTTGTTAAAGACTATTCCAAGATTGCAAAGCCTCTAAACGACCTGACAGCTGGCTATGTTCCTGCCAAGAAAAAGAGTCGTGACACATCAAAAGGTCAAAGGTCATACTCCAATGTTGACCTAAAGAAGCCCTTTAATGATAAATGGACACCCTCGTGTGAGGAGGCATTTAAAACTCTCATTGAGCGATTAACATCTGCACCTGTATTGGGATTTGCCAATCCAAAGACGCCATATATACTCCACACAGACGCTAGCTTACATGGGCTTGGAGCTGCTCTGTACCAGGAGCAAGATGGTCAAATGAAAGTTATTGCATATGCCAGTCGCGGGCTATCCAATTGTGAACGCAGGTATCCTACTCACAAGCTTGAATTCCTCAGTCTCAAGTGGGCAATCACAGATAAATTTGCTGATTATCTTTATGGAGTGGAGTTTAGTGTGCTAACAGACAATAACCCTCTGACCTACATTTTAACCTCTGCTAAACTTGGTGCTTGTGGCCACTGATGGCTTGCAGACCTGTCCAACTTCAATTTCAGCATTAGATACAGGGCTGGAAAAAGAAATCAGGACGCAGATGGGCTGCCGAGACGTCCACATGCTCCTGCAGCAGTTGAGGATGAACGAGTGCAGCAGTTCATGTCAAAGTTAGTGAGGGACGGAAGTTTGGAAATGTTCCCCAAGGAGGCTATTAAAGCCGTTTGTGAAAGGCACCACTTGGACAACCTCTATGAAATGGAGGAAGGAAATGGCCACTTACCTGCTGCTGTGGAGTGTCTAGCAATGGATGCAAATGCGATTTCCCCAGAATATGCCCAAGCCGACTTTCTTCCCGGATCTGCCACACTTTCCCGAATGTCTCAGCACGACTGGGCCATGGAGCAGAGGAATAATCCAACAATCAGTAGAGTAATAGACATCGTCAGAGCAGGAAAGCGTCTTACTTACCGTCTCCGACAGAAAGAGGAAAGAGAGGTTCAGTTGCAGCTGAGAGTTCAAGACCAGCTGACATTGAAAAATGAAGTCCTGTACAAGAAGTGCAAGAAGGAGAATCAGCTTATTTTCCAGCTTGTCCTCCCAAAGAAATATAGGGATATGATACTAGTGAGTCTTCATGACGATGTTGGCCATTTGGGGTATGAAGGAACATTGGATCTGGTACGTGCACGGTTTTATTGGCCAAGGATGTGTCTGGAAGTTGAGGAAAAAATCAGGAGGTGTGAAAGGTGTCTTCGACGTAAGGCGAGGGCAGAGAGGACAGCCCCTCTTGTCAACATAAAGACTAGCCGGCCACTTGAGTTAGTTTGCATGGACTATCTCTCCTTGGAGCCTGATGGCCATGGCACAAAGAACATACTTGTAATAACTGACCATTTCACAAAGTATGCAATTGCAGTACCCACCCCTGACCAGAAGGAGAAGACAGTGGCCAAGATATTATGGAATAACTTTCTTGTACACTATGGCATACCTGAACGCTTGCATAGTGATCAAGGTCGTAACTTTGAATCTGCTGTCATCAAAAATCTCTGCGATCTCCTGGGGATAAAAAAATCGAGGACGACGCCTTACCATCCACGTGGCAACCCAGTAGAGCGTTTCAATCGGACTCTGCTTGCGATGCTTGGAACGCTTGCAGAAGAAGATAAGGTAAGGTGGCGTGACCATGTGCAGCCATTAGTTCATGCTTAAAACTGCACAAAAAATGACACCACTGGATTTTCCCCTTACCAATTAATGTACGGGAGACAGCCGAATCTGCCAGTTGATGTGGCATTTGGACTCCATCCTGAAGGGCAGAGGAAAGTCACACACAGTGAATATGTGAAAAACCTCAGAGAAACACTAGAGGAGAGTTACAGACTGGCTATTGAACACAGTGATAAGATGGCACTACGTAACAAACAGAGGTATGACTTGAAGGTCAGAGAATCCACTTTACAAGTGGGAGACCATGTTCTTGTAAAAAATGTGGGCATCAGAGGGAAACATAAGATTGCTGACAAGTGGAGTCAAATGGCTTACAAGGTTGTGAAACACATTGGTGACTCTCCAGTGTATGTAGTGGCTCCACTCACTTCTGAAGGCCCAGAAAGGACATTACATCGAGATCTGCTCCTGCCTTGTGGATTCCTTGCCCATTCAGAGTCAGAAGTCGATGAAGTCCGTCAGAACAGACAAAAGAAGGCAACTGCCAGAACTTTCCAGACACGCGCAGTACCTGAAGTTGAGGAGCCAGAACAGCTACACAGTAGTGATGAGGAGGTGGAGTTGCAATATCAACCAAAAAGCCAAGATGGAGTCAATTACCCCTCATTTACTGTTATGTATGACATTCCCAAACCTAAGACTAAGCCCTCACAAATGGATGTGGATCTAGGAGGGTCAAATCTCAACCCCAACGCTGAAGAGTTCAATCCCCAACAAGTGGAAGAAGAGGAACATACAATCCCATCCCAAGTCTCAAGTGTGGAGGCAGACGTGGACATTAACTTACCTGCTGACCCCTTACCTGTGGATGATGTAAAATTACCAATTGAGAGAAAAGACTTACCTTTGGATACCTTACCGGATGAGACAAACTTACCTTATACACCTGCTGCAGTAGCAGATGAACAAGAAAATGAAGGACCTGGAAGGGAAATTGACACACCGGAACTGGCAGACTGGAATCAGGGAGCAATGAGAAGGGAGAACGAAAGAGACAATGTTGTAGAGGAGATTGGCTTGGCTGAACCCAGTTTGATTCAGGATGAAGGAAAATCAGAGTCCAGATGGCCTAACAGAATTAGGAAGGAACCTGAAAGATTGTCATACAAAACCCTCGGAAACCCCTTGACACTGGTAATGCACTCCATACTGTATAGCCTTGACCAAGTTTTCACAGAAGCTCTGAGTTTTCCAAATTTACCAAGCTCTTCACCTTCCCTTTATACGATTCCAGTTATAAATGTATAGGTGTGCGTTGACATGCAGGGACGCATGCCAATTAAGGGCGGGTGGATGTAACCCCCATAAAAATTCGGCTTGAGTTTATTGAACGTTTGTTTTTTTTTTCTTGTTGTAAATTCATGCCATGCCATAGAATCACCACTAGAGGGCACTGTATGAATGTGGTGAGTAGAGATTGCAGTAGACGCAATGCATGCTGGGATCAACTGCCGAAAAGAGACCGCGAGACTTTTTGTGATTTTCCGTTGAGACGAACAGTTATTTTTCTTTATGGCTTGTTTCTTTTACTGCTTAATTTTTTTTAATACTTTGAGAGTTGTTATAAAGAGTTTCCGACCACTGTGACCGGAGGATGTTTCCTATTACCGGTATTTAGACGATCGAGAACTCCGGTGAGTGTGCTAGTTAGCCGCTATGTTGCTAGCAGACATGTAATGACTGTTTCTCAGTACAGCTATGATTCAGCAATATGAGATCTGATCTGTTCTGTTATAATTTAAAAGAAAGGGGAAAAAAAAACAATCGGAGTAAGTTGTAAATGTACCAAATTGTTGTAATAGATAAATATGTTAAAAGTTTTGCATCTTAGAGCTGTGTTCATTTTCATATGGGAACGGTAGTTTTGCCGTGTTTTCATAGGCGCCTTAAGTGCCTTGTTCAATGTCTTAGAGCTGAGAGGTATTCATGATTTGTAGATGTGAGATTTTAATTGTTGCAATATTAATATGTAAGAGTTGATGTTGAAATGATACTGAGTAAAAGTCATGTGAATTGAGGAAGCATGATTAGAGATACAGAGATATTGTGTAGCATGATTTATACTGTAACAAATGTAACGATGTCTGAGGGATTTTAATGTCTCAGGATATAGTTATTATTTTCTGTTACTGGGTGTTACATGAAAAGAAGAGAGAAAAAGAGAGTATACTGTACAGTAATTAGAGATAGATAACCAATTTTTTTCCTGTTATGGTAGATTGTTTATTTTATTCTACTCCATTGCTGGATCTGCACTCTGGAGACTGACAGCGTCGATCTCAACCAGGACCACTGTGTGACGAGAGGCAGGGTTAAAGAGGATCCAAATTCTTCAGTTCAGCATTTCCGTGGAGCAGATAAGATCTAAGCCACGCAGCGTGCATGTAGAAAAGCAATAATACATTCCACACTACCCGGGTAGCACATACATATACATCAGACAGATGGACAGAAGGACAGTGACATTAAACAGCATGATGCTGTGAAGGGACGCTTATTTTTTTATTTTTCGTGGGTGAAGTGAAGCTTGTCTTACTCTTGCCATTGTGAAAAGAAAATTAAAATAACTGTCTTGCACTAATTACCCCTCGCTCCTTGAGTCGAACCCAAGTATTGTTGCTTTTACCGAGTTACACATACATAAGTCATACACATTAAATTGCTACTGTATGGGGTCATACATGGACATTTCTTATTTCTCTTGGATCTGGGATAACATAGCAGAAACAATTCAACAGCATTAATCAGTACCCAGGGGAGGGCATTTAAATATTCACAGTGGTGCCAGAGGGGCGCCAGTCAATGCTGCAGCGCCCTCTACGTACAAAGTCCGTTGTGCAGCCAGGTAAATAATCTAAAAAGGGTGCCCACATCTTGTCAAAAGCCCCCTCATTCCCCTTCAAAACTGAGCTTAAGCGTTCCATAGGCAAAACTTTAAAAATTTCCCCGTACCACTGATTAATAGTTGGAGGCCTGGATTTAATCCATTGAAATAGAACACATCTCTTTGCTAATAAAAGAAGCTTGTTCAGAAGTTTTTGCCAGACTCTAGACAGAGAGAGTCTCTCCCCTGAAAGATTTAAGAGGAACAAGCCTGGACTTGTCTGTGTACTCGGACCAAAAATTGAGTTAATTTCCTGTTCCAAAATTTGAATATTAGAGGGCAACTCCAGATACCATGTATATACTGTATGTCCCAACCTCTACCTTGCACTTGACACAAAAGGGAGAGGTCCCAGGATAGAAAGTATTAAGGGATTGGGGGGTACGCTGCAGTCTATGAAGGATCCTATATTGACTCTCTGTTAGCCTGTTACAAAGGAAAATTTTGCCCATTGACTCCACCGCTGCAGACCATTCATCCTCTCCAAACTCCCTTCCCATGTCTCCACTCCATAAGGTTTTAACTCTGTCAATATTAAATGTATTGAAGGATTTGAGTTTTTCATAAAAATAAGATACCATTTTTTTATTGCCGTGAAAATGTAATAAGGATGATTCTAGGGTCGAGACGACTGCCTGAGCTTGATGGAGATTGAGACCGTTAATGAAATGTCTAACTTGGAGATAACCATAGAAATGTTGAGAGGGTACGCCATGTTTGTCTCTGACTTGTTGAAAAGACAGGAATTTTCCGTCCTCAAACAAATCACCAACAATCTTTACTCCAAGATCATACCAGCATTGAAATAGGTTTGTACCTTGTCCGGGGAGAAAAGCGATATTATTTATAATGGGGTGTAAAACTGAGAATAAACCCTTTCTTCGGATGACCTCTCCCAAGTTTTGATCGTGTTAAACAAAACTGGGCTGTTTTTGACCTCGGTAGGTAACAGAGATGTTTTATTTGTAACGAGACTGAGTAAGGACAGAGAGGGGCAGTGCCAGGCATCAATATGGGTCTCATGTCTAGAGTCAAGGAAATGTCTCAGCCACCCTAGCACTATACGCATGTGGCAAGCCCAGTTATAAAGCCTGAGGTCATGCAATGAAAGGCCGCCTCTCTCTCTAGGCAGACGTAGTGTTTTAAGATTGAGACGTGGTTTTTTCCTGTGCCAAATGAATTTAGAAATAGCTTTGTCAATATCAGAAAATACAGAATTATTAATCTTTAAAGGGAGCATTTGCATTGGATAAAGGATCCTTGGGAGAATATTAATTTTAATCAGACTGACCCTGCCCAGCCAGGACAGGGGGAGGTCAGACCACCTAAACAGATCACTTTTAACTGAAGATATTATAGGAGCAAGATTAAGTTTATTTTGTTTTTTTAAGTTGGCGGAAACCCTAACACCGAGATACACAAAACCAGAGTCTGACCATTTAAAGGGGAAGTTAAGCAAGGCACTTTTATCCCCAAAGTCACCTAAAGGCAGAGCCTCGGATTTATCATAGTTGATTCTGTAACCCAAAAAACTGCCAAAGGCTTCGATAGTTGAGACAAGTGCACGGTTGAACATTTCCGGCTGAGTTAAAAAAAGAACGACATCTGCGTAAAGTGCCAGCTTATGAACATCCCTGCCGAGTTTGACACCGGAGATATCATTCGCACACCTTATGGTTTCTGCAAGAGGCTCGATAGCCAATGCAAATAAAAGGGGGGATAGGGGGCATCCTTGTCTTGTACCCCGTCCCAGCTCGAAGGCCTCCGAGGCACACCCATTGACCAAGACTCTCGCCCGAGGGGCCCCGTAAAGCAGCCTCACCCTGTCTACTCCGATCAGACTTATCAGTCTGTAAGAAGAGCAGCAGTCTGAGGGCTTCCCCTTCTTTAAAATAAGTGAAATATTGGCTAAGTTAAGCGTTGGAGGTAAAGTTCCCCGCTCAAAGGACTCTGTGTACATTCTGGTGAGTGGGCCTACCACCAATTTGGCCATTTTCTTGTAGAATTCTGAACAGAATCGGTCTGGGCCTGGTACCTTGCCACCTGGTAATGATTTAATTGTGTCAGCAACCTCCTCTCTAGTAACCGGGCGACAAAGAAGGTCCCTGCTTTCTGCCGGTAGGGATGGCAACTTTATACGATCTAAGAATCTGGCTTGTTCACCGGCATTATCGGGGCATTCTGAGGAATACAGATTTTGGTAAAAATATTTCATAATATTAACCATATGTTTAGTTTCAAAATGTTTAGCCCCTTTATTACCTTTTAGTGATGGGATCACATTAGAGTCTTCCTGGTTTGTTAGCGGACTCAAATAATCTGTGTCTAGCATAAAAAATTGCGGTTTCCAGGTGCAGTCTTCTTACTACTACCATTCAATCTTGGATCCTACCACTGGAGGATCCGAACTAGTTTTCAACTGGCATTGGATCTCTGATGTCATAAAACCAGGACAGGTTGTGTTCTCTGAGATGGCTGGTTGTCTGTTTTCAAGCCATCGCACAGAACACAGGAAACCAGCCATCACACAGAAAAGAGACAACCAACAATCACACAGAAAAGAACCAGCCATCACACAGAACACAGACAACCAGCCATCACACAGAACACAACCAGCCATCACACAGAACACAGACAACCAGCCATCACACAGAACACAACCAGCCATCACACAGAACAGAGGCAACCAGCCATCACACAGAACAGAGGCAACCAGCCATCACAGAGAACTAAACCAGCCATCACCTTGAAAACAGACAACCAGACATCACACAGAACACAGAAAACCAGCCATCACACAGAACACAACCAGCCATCGCAGAGAACACAGACAACCAGCCATCACACAGATCAGAGAAAACCAGCCATCACACAAAACACAGACAACCAGCAATCACACAAAACACAGACAACCAGCCATCACACAAAACACAGACAACCAGCCATCACACAGAACACAGAAAACGAGCCATCACATAGAACAAAACCAGCCATCGCAGAGAACACAGAAAACCAGCCATCAAACAGAACTCAGGAAATCAGCCATCACACAAAACACAGGTAACCAGCCATCACAGAGAACTAATCCAGCCATCACCTAGAACACAGACAACCAGACATCACACAGAACACAGGAAACCAGACATCACACAGAACACAGGAAACCAGCCATCACACAGAACACAGACAACCAGCCATTACAGAGAAAACACACAACAACCAGCCATCACACAAAACGCAGACAACCAGCAATGACACAAAACACAGACAACCAGCCATCACATAAAAAACACAGACAACCAGACATCACACAGAACACAGAAAACCAGCCATCACATAGAACACAACCAGCCATCGCAGAGAACACAGACAACCAGCCATCATACAGATCAGAGAAAACCAGCCATCACACAAAACACAGACAACCAGCAATCACACAAAACACAGACAATTGGCCATCACACAAAACACAGAAAACCAGCCATCACACAGAACACAGGAAACCAACCATCACACAGAACACAGGCAACCAGCCATCACACAGAACACAGGAAACCAGCCATCACACAGAACACAGGCAACCAGCCATCACACAACCAGCCATCACACAGAACACAGACAAGCAGCTATCACACAGAACACAGACAACCAACCATCACAGAGAACACAACCAGCCATCTCAGTGAACACAACCAGCCATCACAGAGAACACAGACAACCAGCCATCACACAAAACACAGACAACCAGCCATCACAGAGAACACAGACAACCAGTCATCACACAGAACACAGACAAGCAGCAATCACACAGAACACAGACAACCAACCATCACAGAGAACACAACCAGCCATCTCAGTGAACACAACCAGCCATCACAGAGAACACAACTAGCCATGACACAGAACACAGGCAACCAGCCATCACACAAAACACAGACAACCAGACATCACACAGAACACAGAAAACCAGCCATAACATAGAACACAACCAGCCATCGCAAAGAACACAGACAACCAGCCATCGAAGACAACACAGACAACCAGACATCACACAGATCAGAGAAAACCATCCATCACACAAAACACAGACAACCAGCCATCACACAAAACACAGAAAACGAGCCATCACATAGAACACAACCAGCCATCGCAGAGAACACAGACAACCAGCCATCACAGAGAACACAGACAACCAGTCATCACACAGAAAAGAGAAAACCAGCCATCACACAAAACACAGACAACCAGCAATTACACAAAAGACAGACAACCAGCCATCACACAGAACACAGAACACCAGCCATCACATAGATCACAACCAGCAATCGCAGAGAACACAGACAATCAGCCATCAGACAGAACAGAGAAAACCAGCCATCACACAGAACACAGACAACAAGCCATCGCAGAGAACACAGACAACCAGCCATCACACAGATCAGAGAAAACCAGCCATCACAAAAAAACACAGAGAACCAGCAATCACACAAAACACAGACAACCAGCCATCACACAAAACACAGACAACCAGGCTGGTTTTCTCTGATCTGTGTGATGGCTGGTTGTCTGTGTTCTCTGCGATGGCTGGTTGTGTTCTATGTGATGGCTGGTTTTCTGTGTTCTGTGTGATGTCTGGTTGTCTATGTTTTGTGTGATGGCTGGTTGTCTTTGTTCTGTGTGATGGCTGGTTTTGTTCTTTGTGATTGCTGCTTTCCTTTGTTCTGTGTGATGGCTAATTGTGTTTTGTGTGATTGCTGGTTGTCTGTGTTTTGTGTGATGGCTGGTTGTCTGTGTTCTCTGTGATGGCTCGTTGTGTTCACTGAGATGGCTGGTTTTGTTCTCTGTGATGGTTGGTTGTCTTTGTTCTGTGTGATAGCTGCTTGTCTGTGTTCTTTATGATGGCTGGTTGTGTTCTCTGTGATGGCTGGTTGTCTTTGTTTTGTGTGATGGCTGGTTGTCTGTTTCTTGTGTGATTGCTGGTTGTCTGTGTTTTGTGTGATGGCTGGTTATCTGTGTTCTCTGTGATGGCTGGTTATCTGTGTTCTCTGTGATGGCTGGTTTTGTTCTCTTTGATTGCTGCTTTCCTTTGTTCTTTGTGATGGCTAATTGTGTTTTGTGTGATGACTGGTTGCCTGTTTTTTGTGTGATGGCTGGTTGCCTGTGTTCTGTGTCGTGGCTGGTTATGTTCACTGAGATGGCTGGTTGTGTTCTCTGTGATGGCTGGTTTTCTGTGTTCTCTGTGATAGCTGCTTGTCTGTTTTCTGTGTGATGACTTTTTGCCTTTGTTCTATGTGATGGCTGGTTTTCTATGTTCTCTGCGATGGCTGGTTATGTTCTGTGTGATGGCTGGTTTCCTGTGTTCTGTGTGATGGCTCGTTTTCTGTGTTCTCTGTGATGGCTGGTTGTCTGTGTTTTGTGTGATTGCTGGTTGTCTGTGTTTTGTGTGATGGCTGGTTCTCTGTGATTGCTGTTTGTGTTCTCTGTGATGGCTGGTGGTGTTCTCTGTGATGGCTGGTGGTGTTCTCTGTGATGGCTGGTTGTGTTTTCTGTGATGGCTGGTTGTGTTCTCTGTGATGGCTGGTTGTGTTTTCTGTGATGGCTGGTTGTGTTCTCTGTGATGGCTGGTTTTGTTCTCTTTGATTGCTGCTTTCCTTTGTTCTTTGTGATGGCTAATTGTGTTTTGTGTGATGACTGGTTGCCTGTTTTTTGTGTGATGGCTGGTTGCCTGTGTTCTGTGTCGTGGCTGGTTATGTTCACTGAGATGGCTGGTTGTGTTCTCTGTGATGGCTGGTTTTCTGTGTTCTCTGTGATGGCTGGTTGTGTTCTCTGTGATGGCTGGTTGTCTGGTTTCTCTGCGAGCTTGCAGGTTTTTATCAGATCAGTTGTTTCTTGTCTGATGGGTTCTTGTTCTCAGCACTCATCCTTTTAGCCCTGGCTTTCACTCTTAAAGCAGTGTTTGCGTGAGGAGGAGTGCTTGAATGAGATTCTTAGCCAAGGCTTTTTTGTGTGTTAAACCCTGAACAACAGCTCAGACCCTGATTGACACTGAATGGAAAACTAAAAGTGGCCCACCTGTCATAAATTACGTGTGACGAGGACTCCTGAGATGACAGCAGGACCCCAGCTCCAATAAATCCATACCTCACCTTGGACTCTGTTCATCTACTCCCTTTTTTCCAGGCCAGGCAGCATCGGCGAGTCACACAAGAGAAGGTTTTATCTTGCTTCATGAAGGAGGTGAGCAATTTCTAAAGGAAGGGAAAGGAGAAGAGAAAATCTTCCTACAATGAAAATGGGGGGCTGATGGTGTATCAGGGGTCAGTAGAACTTACACCTCTGATTTTTCCACCTCTGCTGTCGTGATTATTTACAATCAAATCCATTGATGCCAAACAGGATACAGATTCTTGAACAAGGTTTTTTTCCTTTGGAATGGCGTCAGCAGGAGGGCAGTCATGTGACATAAACAAATACGTCCATCCATTCATCCCTCATCCATCCCTCCATGTTCCCCCTCTTCTCCTGTTCAGGGTGGTGGGGGTGGAGCCTATCCCAGCAGCCTTCCCCCTGGACAGGTCACCAGTCCATGGCAGGGCCAACACATAGAGACAGACAACCATTGGCTCTCCCAGCCACGCCTACGGTCAATTTAGAGTCTGGATTAACCTGGTCCCTCTTGATGTCTTTGGACTGTGGAGGAAGCTGGAGTACCAGAGAGAACCCAGCAGGAACAGGGAGAACATGGAGACTCACCCAGAAAGACCCCGTGCTGCAGCCGGGGCTCCACCCACAACCCTCTTGATGGGGGCCACAGGGAGGACCACTGCTCCACCGGGCCGCCTAAACACACACAGTGTTTACAGTACAGACCTGACAAAACATTTTGGCAGCCTCAACCTCACTCCCAGGTGAGAAGCGTTCTGTGGTCAGATGCAGGTGTTTCTGAGTTCAAAACCATTTTATTGTCTGTAAGCACACTCTGTTCAATTTTATCACCTCTTCGTGACTGAACAGGTTTTGTCTCGCAGTGATGGCTTATGGCTGCCTCAAATCTGATTGTGTCAGTATGCAAAAGCTTTACCTGCTCTCAGTGTGTGTGCCGCATTCATCATCGGCTTTCTCTTTCATCTGCCGGCTCATTTTAACTGACAGCCCATTGACTGCCGTTTGAAGGCAGGCTTTATTCTAGCTAACGTGTGCTGGGTTGTTCGTTTGTGCTCTAAAACTGTCAAAATTATATTGTGAGCGTTGTAGCTCCAGCCTACCCTTGAATTATATTCACACTGCGCTTCACCATGGTGAGGTCCTCCTGAGTAGGAAGAACCACGAGTGGAATACATTACAGCTGCGTGTCTTCACCAGGCACTGAGAACAACTCTTTTTGGACTCACTTTGAACTTCTGGATTTGAACTTTTATGGGACATGACTTTTTGAAAAGTTGTATTTGATTTGGACTGAGACTTGTGCCGAGAACCAGCAAAGTTTTAATGACTTGATAACAATGCTTGCAAGACTGCAGATACACGTTAAACACGTGAAAGCTTCCGTTCGTACATGTGTGTCGACACGAAGAAGCTCACAGGTAAACGCAAAAATGAAAACAAGCCACACAAGCAGCGCGGCGACACATCCATATTCCATCTCAAATATGCATTCATGCACTTGAGAGAGGAAAGATTCCTCAGTGGGGGAAAGCCTACATGCACGCAGAAACACACAAACAGACTCATGCAGTGATCTGTTGTCCTTGTTGTTGTTTTTCTGCTTTGCCTTTCATGTTCAAAGCTTAGTGTGTGATTCCTGCCTCTCCACTGAGGATAGACGCAGAGAGCATAATCTGCGTGAAGGGGTAGAGGTGAAGAAAGAGAAAGAGATGTGGCAGAACGAACGAAAGGCAGGGGAGAATGTATAATTGAGCAACCTTGGTGATCTCACATCCTCATAACATGATTAGGACTAACCTGGCATCTAAATATGGAAGAGGAGGAGGAAGCTCCTCCAGGTTACCGTTGGCAGCGTCCTCCATAGTTAACATGATGATATTTCATAATATTTGGCGATGGATTATTGCCTGTCGGGGGGCATCAGAGGGGAAACCAACATATCAGACAGTTTGGAAAGATGAAGCTTAAACATCTTTGCTCATTGTGCGCTTTGATGACGTTCAACTCAAAGTGACTGTGAGGGCAGCGAATCAAAACTGATGGGACCCCTGTGAACCCACCGACACGGACATCCAGCCATTAATCCAGACCTGAAAACTCCCCGGTGTGTGCCGACCTTCAGGTATGAAAACAATTTAAACTGTCAAACATTTAACTTGAGATGTGAGACAGCCGGCCACGATGGACGGCCATGATGGACAGATCGGCCATGATGGACGGATCGCCATTACTAAACTGAGCATGGTTCTGATGGGACCATGACCGGATAGTTAGCTTCTACATTCCTTTACACAGGAAATGAAAGGACTGCTATATTTCTGAGAGCCGAGGCTGGAGACAGGAGAGAGAAACGTTTGAATGTTGGTGGCATGTGAGCGGCTCGGAGTCATCTAGCCAGGCGGCGGGTTGGGGAGCCGCTGTGTTTGTGTCACTGTAATAAACAGAGCCAGCATGAAGCAGCAACGCCAGATATTAACAGCAAACAGGCTCCAGACTCATCTCCTTATCCCCAAGAAACACACAACCCCCATCCCACACACACACATGCACACACACGCATGCACACACACACACAAACACACACATACACACACAAACACACACGCATGCACACAAACACACACACACGTACTTTCATTAGCTGATATTCTGCCAGCTCCTGCTTCTGTCACTCTACCGTTTCACTGCTGAGTTTGGCCTCATGCCAGAGGTGCAGCGTGTGTGTGTGTGTGTGTGTGTGTGTGTGTGTGTGTGTGTGTGTGTGTGTGTGTGTGTGTGTGTGTGTGAGAGACAGAGACAGCTGGGCTTTAAACAGGAGCAGGTCGTTGGATAAATCAACAAGGCAGTGGGGTGGCCACCGCTTCCCCTGTTACTCAGCAGAAAGAACCCCTATTCATGTGTGCAGGACACATCTCAGCATGTGTGTGTGTGTGGGGGGGAGGGTGTAGCTGAATATCTGCCTGCTGTGTATTTGCCAGTTAATGTTTCTGGTTCCTGCGGTGCACCCCAGCAAGCTGTGTTTAGCAGGGCTCAGAACAGACTCTTCCTTGTCAAACTTCCCCCGATCGCTCACGGCAGCTCTACGCTTGATTTGTGTCATTATATTGTTATCTTGGGAGAAGTATTTAGAGCTCAACTTCAAGTATTGTACAACTGATGGGAGCCCAGCTGAGGCTTGAAGACCAAAAGGAGCCCATGATCTGATCTATAGTTGGTGGCACTCACGTTCCACCCAGCTAAACACAGTTTGTAAGTTAGCATGATGTGTCACTGCAGCGGGCTCCATTTGACCTACTCACCACATCACCTTCACTGGGGCTTGCTTTGTGGGCCCTGCAGACGTGAACCAGGACACCTAAAACAGAGCCCAAGGAGGAGCTCTGTTGTTGAGGTTCATCCATCACCAGCAGGACGTGTTTCATCACTGGACAGTTCAGCTTTCTCATGACGTCGTAAATATACTGCCGATGTCGATGATCAAGATGACAAAGATTACTGCAGTACTCCTGTCTTGGAAGGATGCTCGAAGTTCTGTGCAATAGTAAGTTTTAAGTTCCTTGGAGAATTGATGTAGTTTCAAGAAGTATAATTGGTGTCTTGTACATGTTAACTTGTAGGAGCGGGACAGAGGCGCGACTCTGGTCAGAGGGGTGGAGGAGGGGTGGTGCTGCCTCAGTTTCGTCACACATCTTCAAACTGCACAGCCAGGAGTGTAACACACATGACTGGATGTCATCAGAATGACAGTGGGAGGACAAGCATGTAGAGTTGAACCTGGTGGAACACTCAGTGACAGGAGGCTGTCTGAGGGCTGCTGGGGGAGATACGACCCAACCAAGACCGTTTCAGAGAAGTAGAACATTTACCGTGCAGTATTTCTTATTTCCTTGTTACTCTGTGAGTGAGTATCCAATGATGCAGGTGTGCATCTTGTTTCCAAGGTAATTTTGCTGTCTACACAAGTCTAATTATTTGAAACCTTCCTGGTTGCATCTTTGCCCACCAATGTGTGTGTGTGTGTGTGTGTGTGTGTGTGTGTGCGTGTCTCTCTCTCTCTCTCTCTCTCTCTCTCTCTCTCTCTCTCTCACACACACACACACACACACACACACACAAATCATTCTCATCATCATCCATCAAGGATCTCACAGGGTATCGGACTCACAAATGCTCAACTCAAGCTTGAGTTACAGCTCAAACAGTTTATTGACAAACTGTTGAAAACCAGATGAAGGTCCAAAAACGCCAAGCAGAGCTCGTGGTCAAAACACACACATAGGAAAAGTCTCTGGGAGACAAAGGCTGGAATGCTAACATAAAGGTACAAGACAAAGACGGGGGTACGAGAAGGAGGCGAGAAGCTTGACATGGCATCATCAAATCTGGCTGATTGTCCAAAACAGAGAGCGATCACATGCTGGTTGATTCAAGCAAATATGCATTTCCTAAAATGATTCCTGTTCGTACTGCTGTCATCACTGCTCTATTTCCTTGCAATCAGATCATTCTCAGCCTCAGCTGTCAGCTCTGACTTGGTGCTGGCACTCTCACCTTGTTTCTCTTGTCAGTGTCACATCAAACTCATTGGTTGTGTTGATCAGCTGACATGAAGGCTCTGATCTCCAGCTCAGAGAAGCTCCTCTTCTCCACCAGATTCCGTTCCTCCGGCACCTACGATTGAGGGGCGGGGCTTCAGGAACCAGGCTAATTGTGTCCTGACATTTAAATGAGGAGTATTTTCCTTCGTCACCAGCAGGTCATTCATGCGGCGTGATGGGGTACGACTGCTCTGATGAAGCCCAGCTCAGAGGAACGCTGGCCCTGCCTGCAGGGAGAAGGAAGGCTGTGAGAATCTTCTGATTTGCTCTAAGCAGGCTACAGTGGATTGTCAACTACCTTTGGAGGACTGTCAGTAATGACATGGACCGCCTCCATCGAGAGCTCATAAATGCATCTTTTTGAGGGTCTGGCCCTGATTATGCCATGTGATAGTTCTGGCACCATCATGACATCTGCTGTTATGTAATGTCTTCACTCTGAATAGATTGCAATGACTTTCCTTCTTTTTTTATACTGGCAACAAATTAGCATTCACCCATTTCCTTGGCAGAAACTTCAAATTGAAATTGATTCACCCTGCAGCTTCTTCAAAGTCCAGAAAAACCTCATAGATCTGAGATGTTTTTAGGGCAAGTTGGGCAGTCATGCACTCAATTTGAAGGAGAGTGTTACTTTGAAGTAGGTTCTGACAGCTCACGTCAGCTGACAGTGTCAAAGCTCCATGTGGCATGGTGGTTTTCTGCTGGTCATACACAGCGAGCCTGGCCCAGTTTGAGGCTGCTTGTCACAGTTGTAAAGACTGAAGTCTCTGACATGGATATGAACGTTAAATCAGTCTAGACTGAACTCTCTTTTTCCATCACAACCACACAAGAATGAAACATATTTTGGCCTCTAATCTGTACATTTTGTCATCAACAGATGTTAGGGATGATGTTGCTTGAGTGTGTGTCTCAGGTGTGTGCTGTCATGCAGTAGAAACACATCAATGTCACACAACTTCCACAGAGGTGGAAGCATCCAGTCATTTGCCTCACCAAGCAAGTGTAATCTTTTTACAAAAGCTGGCTTCTTAGTCAGCCACCTGTTGCTATGGTTACAAAGGCCGACTATCAGATACGTAGTATACTGAGAAATACATTTCCTCTCAACCAGCATGCATGTTCTTTTTTTATGCCAGGGACACGTCTCTCCTTGAGTAGATGATGAAAAGCAGATTCAAAGTGTAGGAGGTTGTGAGGGAAGTGAGGCAAGCAGCCATTGAGGGGCACATTCACCCTGAACAAGCACAATATGCTCCTACTAAGAGACACTGGAGACGAAAAGCGTCTGTTCTCCCTTATTTGCTGCGTTGTTCTATTATGCCTTTTCGACACTTCTTCTGTTTTCTTCATCTGGTTATCTCTTGGCGGCCCGGTGGAGAGGTGGTCCTCACTGTGGCCCCCCAGCAAGAAGGTTGTGGGTGGAGCAGTGGTCCTCCCTGTGGCCCCCCAGCAAGAAGGTTGTGGGTGGAGCCCCGGCTGCAGCACGGGGTCTTTCTGGGTGAGTCTCCATGTTCTCCCTGTTCCTGCTGGGTTCTCTCTGGTACTCCAGCTTCCTCCACAGTCCAAAGACATCAAGAGGGACCAGGTTAATCCAGACTCTAAATTGACCGTAGGCGTGGCTGGGAGAGCCAATGGTTGTCTGTCTCTATGTGTTGGCCCTGCCATGGACTGGTGACCTGTCCAGGGGGAAGGCTGCTGGGATAGGCTCCACCCCCACCACCCTCAACAGGAGAAGAGGGAGAAGATGGAGGGAGGGATAGATGAGGGATGGATGGATGATGGATGATGGATGGATGGATGGATGGATGGATGGATGGATGGATGGATGTTTTCTCTTCAGGCACCAGGATGATAAAAGGGATCTGGAGGTGGACCCCTCACCTGCAAAGTGTCGAGGACGTCAGGCTGACACAGGTGTTTGCGGTGAGTGCTACAGTAGGGTTTGGCGATATGGCTGAAAAATGTATCACGATATAAGTGTTTCATATCAGTCGATATCGATAATTATTGATTTATTTTTTAAAACCTATTCTAAATAAGAACCAGGAGAAAAAATGCTGAATTTCAGTAATTTTATTTTGAATATAACTTTTAACCTTTAAAACGAGGTCAACATGTGAAAAACAGTCAAATAACTAAATAATACTGGTCGTCGTCAATGTGCAAATATTGACAAACGTATAGGCCAACACCAATAAATAACAGAAATTACTGACAGTATCTCCTTTCCCGCGGATTCCTTGCATATTGTGTAAAGTTTAGGAATAGCAGTTTTGGAAAAGTAATTTTGGCCAGGTAGAATGTAGCGGGGGTCGAGCGCATGAATAAGATTCTTGTACCCAGACTTCTCGACTATGCTGACCGGTAGCATGTCCTTTGCTAATTCGTACACCACTGCATCCGTTATTTCTTTGTAACGTTTTGATGTTTTGTGGCATGGCACTGCTGCCGAGTACCACTCCATGGTGGGCTGTTGTTTCACTTGCACCAGCAGATGTTGATGGCTGTGGCCGTTTGATGCTGCTGTACTCCAGCGGGTGAGAGTGGCTCAGGTAGTAAAATAAATTTGTTGTGTTCCCAGACTTGGTAGGGACGACAACCTTACAAAGTTTGCAGAGTGCATTGGTCTGAGTCGGATCGGACTTAAAAAATCCAAAGGACTGCCAAACTAGTGACGTGACCTTTCCTTTCTTATCTACAATTTCCTCTTGTCCTGTCGCACTCATCTTCCCATTTCATTCGTTGCTGTTTTTTTTTTCTTTTTGCATCCCTCAGAATGCCTTGCCGTTATGGCTTGATAGGTCGAGAGGCCAGAGCCTTTCCTCTGCCTACATCCCCTAGAAAGCCGTGCGGTAACCGCTTTGCTTTTCTTCGTATTTTTTTCTTACGGAGTTCAGTGAAATTATCGAACATTCTATTTTCTTTTGATATTGATTACATGTCTATTGCGATATATATGTTGTTATTGTTTTATGGCCCAGCCCCATCCTACAGCACAAACAAATGCATTGGTGGCATGTGGTACCAACTTCTCACAAGTGTGGACCAACACACAAAGCCAGGAGGTTGAAGGAGAGGCAGCACTAACAGAACCGAAAGCAGAGGAGCTTCTTCCATCGCAGGTGCCGGAAGACTCCCACATAGGCTGTTTACCACATTTGATCTCTGACTCCCTTGATGCTGTCTCCTGCTTCCACATACCTGCCAACTATCTGCCACATACCTGCTACATCCCTGCCACCTACTTGCTACCTATTTGTCACATACATGCCACATACATACTACCTACTACGTACCTGCTACCTGCCACATACATTCTACCTGCTACATCCCTGCCACATCACTGCCACATACCTGCCACATACATGCCCCATACCTGCTACATCCCTGCCACATACCTGCTACCTATCTGCCCCATACCTGCTACATCCCTGCCACATACCTGCTACCTATATGCCACATACCTGCTACCTGCCACATACATTCTATTTATCTGCCACATACATGCCACATACCTGCTACCTCTCTGCCACATACCAGCTACATCCCTGCCACATACCTGCCACCTATCTGCTACATGCTACCTACTATGTACCTGCTACCTGCCACATGCATTCTACTTATCTGCCACATACATGCCACATACCTGCTACATCCCTGCCACATACCTGCTACCTATCTGCCACATACATGCCACATACATGCTACCTACTATATACCTGCTACCTGCCACATACATTCTATCTATCTGCCACATACATGCCACATACATGCTACCTACTACGCACCTGCTACCTACCACATACCTGCTACCTATCTGCCACATACATGCCACATACATGCTACCTACTACGTACCTGCTACCTGCCACATACCTGCTACCTATCTGCCACATACATGCCACATAAATGCTACCTACTGCGTACCTGCTACCTGCCACATAACTGCTACCTATCTGCCACATACACGCCACATACATGCTACCTACTACGTACCTGCTCCCTGCCACATACCTGCTACCTATCTGCCACATACATGCCACATACCTGCTACCTGATACATCCCTGGACCTTAGATCCAGGACCAAGTCTGATTTTATTTGGCAGTTCAGGCTGCACAAGGAGAAGTTAGTAATGTGAGATCTCGCTAGTTCATTCTATTTAACTTGACATTGGCTAACGTCCCATCTCCTTTACTCAAAAGTGACTCATTGTTTCCATTACAGACCACCTCAAGTTTGAGTCATGTTGACGTTTTAGTTTTAAGTGAATCCAGCTTCTCAAACAATATACAATTAGATTAAATTATGGTATGATTCAGTTAGGTTCCTGCTAGCTGCTAGGTCTACATTTCAATTTAGAGTTTGTTAGCCGCTAGTTAGCCAGCTGCTAGTTAGCTAGCTGCCAGTGTCTGCAGCCTTATGGCTATGCAGTGTAGTGCCAATTTGTATCTAACTTAGTTATTTATTATCATATTGTTATGAAGAAAGTTTGAGGGGAATGTTAAGGGGTGTGCTGCATATTTAAAGAAAAATAAGATGACTTCTAAGTAGAGAAGAATGGAAAAAGTCTTTTGTTACTGTAACCTGGTTATAAAAAATAATAAATAAAACTTGTAGGGTAGTTTAGTTTTAAAAGTAATAAATAGTGAGATTAATAGAGTTGAAATTCATTGAAATAGTGTGGTTAAAATATTAAGAATAAAATGTTGATAAAAGCAGTTTAAAAATTATTGCATGTTCATTATTTTATTTACAAGTTGTGTGTTTGTAAAAAATCGTAATCAGCCTTTATGGGGGAAAAGGCAACTGGACGAACTTGAGTTCTGAGGGTTTTTTTGGGAGGACAAGAGAGAAGGAGGGACGAGCTATGAGTGATGCCGATAGAGTGAATGAGACTCAGAGTTTTTCGGAGTTTTAGCAAGAGTGTACGCACCAAGGTTAAGTGTGTCATTTGTGGTTGTTTGCACAACAGCCATAGAGGAGAGTGATGGAGTGCCTGGGGAGAAACGGGAAGGATTTCTGCACGAGGTTCACAGACTGTTTCGTTTGTGCTGCTGCTAAGGCTAATGCTAATGCTAATTCTTCGCCACTTTGGAGTATAGACCCGCGCCAGGTCATTACCACTGGTCGGAGTTTTTCTTGTTGAAGTTTAACTCCCTCAGTTGAACCACTTGAGGGTTTTAGTGCTGTTTTCGACCTGGAGACAGAGAAAACACCCAGAAGAGCAAGGAGCACCAAGGACTTTCACTCGTGAGGCGCTGGCATCGTGGAGGAGAAAGAGACAGAGTCCATGTGGGATAGCAAATCGGAGGTCAAGCCTGCCCCTGTGAATGCCAGAGAACGAGACGGACACAAAGATTCAGGTACTATCCATTCATTTTGTTTGCTGAAGAGTGAAGCGGTCACTAAGTTTTGGACCTCTACAAACCCAAGCATCGCATCAGGCCTGCTGCGGTACCATTTAGTCGTAGGAATTTTAATTGCCAGCTTTAGCATAGTGCCTCCAGAACTGTTACGTTGTACCTGCCGTGGAAGTTAGAAATATGTCGGAAAACTAAACGCCGTCAACACCATCTCGGTACTTCAAGCGGTACTTTCGGATGACGACTGGCCAGTTTGACGACCTGCTAGCTAGGATCGGTGACAGAATGTAATGAATGGACACCAATTTATTCAACCGGTTCTTGTAATTTTGACACATAGTGTCATTTCGCACCGGGTTTCCACACATAGCCACAATCAACTTGGCCACCATCTTGTCAGTCACAGTCAGCCGTGATGTCGGGACATCCTCAATGCTGATTGGCTGTCTTGACGCGAATTTTTCGCCAAAGTTCAATATTTTCAACTTGCACAAATGGTGAATATTTCGCCGCCAGACTGAAATTCACGTCATTTGCGCGTTTGCATAGACTTTAAATGGAAACTGTTTGCGTGAATGTGCAAATTCGCGTCCGGTGTGAACACACAGTCACACAGGCTCCCGTTTGTTCACAGCCAGAAGTGGAAATGTGCCAGCTTCATGCTAACAGGCCGTCCGCTAACAGGTGCAGTAACCCCAACAGCCTTGTTAAAGCCAGAGTGGCTCAGTGGAGATGTTTGTGCCGGTAGGCACAGCTCCACGACTGCAGTCCCACAGGCTGAAAATTGTAACCAGAGATCAGTAGCGAGGTTTGTTAAAGTTTTCTCTCAACCCCAGGGGGAACACTCACGTGGATTCTGGAAGGTAAAATCCTGCTCTTGCTCTCCATGGAGGTGCAGCATCAGCAAGGAGGTTGATAAATAATAATAATAATAATAATAATACATTTTATTTAAGGCGCCTTTCAGGACACTCAAGGTCGCCGTACAAGGTTAAAAACAGGGCAAACAGTGCAAAACATAGCAAAACAGTGCAAATCATAAAAGCAAAATGAAAAAAGCAACAATCATTTTGGAGCAGAGCAAACTACACAGATTCATAGGCCTGTCTGAAGAGGTGGGTTTTGAGGTGTGATTTAAAAGAGTCTATGGATTCAGAGTTTCTGAGGTCAGGGGGGAGTGAGTTCCAGAGGTGGGGGGCCGAGCGGCTGAAGGCTCGTGCCCCCATGGTGGAGAGACGGGCTGAAGGAACGGTTAGGCTGAGGGAAGAGGAAGACCTAAGAGACCGGGTTGGGATATTGATGTGGAGAAGATCAGACAGGTATGGAGGGGCGAGGTTGTGGATGGACTTGAAGGTGTGGAGGAGGATTTTATAGTCAATGCGGAATTTGATGGGGAGCCAGTGGAGTTTGTGTAGAACAGGGGTGATGTGACAGATGGCAGGGGTTTTTGTAACTATGCGGGCGGCAGCGTTCTGGACCAGTTGGAGTTTACGGAGGAGTTTGTGCGGGAGACCAAACAGGAGGGAGTTACAGTAGTCCAGACGGGAAGTGACCAGGGAATGGACTAGAATAGCGGCACTGTTGGGAGTGAGTGAGGGGCGAAGGCGTCTGATGTTACGGAGGTGGAAATAGGCGGACCGGATGGTGTTGTTGATGTGTGACTGAAATGATAGGGTGCTGTCGAGGACGACACCCAGACTCTTAACCTGAGGGGAGGGGGAAACAGAGGAGTTGTCAATGGTGAGGGTGAAACCGGGATGTTTGCTGAGTGTGGACTTGTTGCCAATGAGGGCTATCTCGGTTTTATTGCAGTTCAGTTTGAGGAAATTTGAGGTGAACCAGGATTTGATGTCTTGTAGGCAGGCACTGAGGGAGGGGGGCGGGAGGGTGGAAGAGGGTTTGGTGGAAACATAGAGCTGGGTGTTGTCCGCGTAACAATGGAAATGGATATTATGTTTACGGAAAATCTGTCCAAGAGGGAGGAGGTAGATGATGAATAGAATGGGGCCAAGGACGGAGCCCTGGGGAACACCAGAGGAGGGGGGGGGAGTGATGGGACGTGAAGTTCTTCAGCTGGATAAACTGCGTGCGGCCAGAGAGATAGGATTGAAACCATTTTAGGGGTGTGTCTGAAAGTCCAATGGAGATGAGTTGTTCAAGGAGGATGGAGTGGGAGATGGTGTCGAAAGCCGCGCTCAGATCGAGAAGGATGAGGATGGATAATAGTCCGGTGTCAGCTGCCATTAGAAGGTCATTAGTGATTTTGATGAGTGCAGTTTCTGTGCTATGGTGGGGGCGGAATCCGGATTGAAACTGTTCATATAGGTTATTGTTGGAGAGGTGTGCCTGAAGCTGGGATGTCACTGCTTTTTCCAGGATTTTGGAGAGAAATGGCAAGTTTGAAATGGGACAGAGGTTATTGAAAATGTTGGGGTCTAGACCAGGTTTTTTCAGTAAAGGGGTGACAGCGGCAGATTTGAGAGATGAAGGAACATGACCGGAAGTGAGGGAGGAATGAACAATGGTTGTTATCAGAGGTAACAGGGAGGGGAGGGAAGCTATGACCAGGGAGGAAGGCAGGGGGTCAAGTTGGCAGGTAGATGGCTTGGATGTCCGGATGATTTTTGATAGAACAGTGGCAGAGGGGAGTTGGAAGCAGGACAGGGGCACTGAAAGGCGGGGAGCAAATAGTGTTGAACCGGATGAGAGAGGGGCAAGTTGCTGGTGGATGTCGGTGATTTTGTTGTTGAAGAATGACATCAGGGAGTTGCAGTGGTCAGTGGAGTAGATGGGTTCAGCTCCTCTCAATTCATCCTTGTTTGAAGAAAAACACATTAACAAACTTACTATAACTACGACAAGTAGTAGAGATAGTACAAAAACACCACCCACAACCCTTAAGTGTGTCTGTGGGTGATTCTAATTGGTGAAGTGAGCTGTTGCCATGGAAACATAGAGCAAACCAGTCACTTTTGGCCATTTTCTGTTTGAAAAGTTCCTGCCATGGTTTGAGAGGAACTTGCTGCAGGAACAAGGTTGAATACTGAGATGTCACATGTTGACGGACATCAGAGGTCAAGATGATCCAGTGCATGGTCTTGTTCTTGTTGTACGCAGATAAAAATGTTTTACAGTTCATCTGCTTGTCCTGGCTGCTGCTGTAAAACTCTTGATGAAAGCATTTGAAATACAGTCGGAGGAAGTGAGCTGGCCTGATAGCTCCACCCCCACCACTGCCAGTTCCATCCATTCATCCATCCATCATCCATCCATCATCCATCCATCCATCATCCATCCATTCATCATCCATCCATCCATCCATCATCCATCCGTCCGTCCATCCATCATCCATCCATCCATCCATCCATCATCCATCCATCCATCCATCCGTCCATCATCCATCCATCCGTCCATTCATCATCCATCCGTCCATTCATCATCCATCCATCCATCCATCATCCATCCATTCATCATCCATCATCCATCCATCCATCATCCATCCGTCCATCATCCATCCATCGTCCATCCATCCATTCATCCATCCATCCATCATCCATCATCCATCCATTCATCATCCATCATCCATCCATTCATCATCCATCCATCATTCCATCCATCCATCTGTCCATCCCTCCATCATCCATCCATCTATCCATCCCTCCATCATTCCATCCGTCCATCCATCCATCATCCATCCATGTTCTCCCTCTTCTCCTGTTAAGGGTGGTGGGGGTGGAGCCTATCTCCCCAAAAAATTAAAATCATGAATGATGGTGCTTGTGCAGCCGTCTGTGAGAGCATTTCTCTTCCAGATGTGTCTCTTTTAGGTATGAGAATGTGAGAACGTCCCAGCCTCCTGGTGGGAGCGCTGAGGCTGTTGAAGAATTAAAGAACGAACCCTTTCAGCACACATCGGCAGTCATATTTTCATCAGCAGGCGACTGCTGCTCCTGTGTACCTGTCTAGACCCTGTTGTCACGTGTCATGTCCAATTTATTTCCACCAGTCACATCTTTGAAAAAGTTAAGGGGTCTTTCACAGTGCAATTATGATGAGAGCGCAGCGTAACGCAGCTGATGTTTGTTTCACACTCAAATGTGATAAGATTCTTTTAGAGCATCCTCCGATGTAAAGTAAAACCCTGCAGAAAGATAAACAGAGATTGCACTTCAAAAGACAGCAGTGGCACCAACTGTCTCTACATTCTCACATTCCTTTAGAAACAATAAACACCGGCTTTTAACTTCCAAACTCTCCACGGCGGCGTGGGACCGACTCACTCAGCTCGGGTGAGGCGAGGATCTTTGAAGGCGAGTGAGAGGAAGTGAAACAGACAGCTCCTGAAAATAAGCATGCCTCCTGAGATTCTGAGTGTTTTTGTCATGGTTTTTATGCTTTTGATGACAAAAATCCTTTCGACTTGATACGTGTTTCTTTCATTATTCAATGGTGATTACATCGATTTTTACACAACATACCAATCTGAGCAGTTGAGCTTTGTGTGTTGTGTTTGTGTGGTGTGTTTTGTGTTTGTGTGTATGTTATGTGTTTGTGCTGTGTGTTTGTGTTGTGTGTGTTGGTTGTGTATGTGTTGTGTGTGTTTATGTTATGTGTGTTGTGTGTGTGTTTGTGTTGTGTCTGTGTGTGTGTTGTGTGTGTGTGTGTTTTGTGTTTGCGTTGTGTGTGTTTGTGTTGTGTCTGTGTGTGTGTTGTGTGTGTGTTTTGTGTGTGTTGTGTCTGTTGTATTTGTGTATGTTTTTTGTGTTGTGTGTGTTGTGTGTGTTTGTGTTGTGTGTGTGTTGTGTTTGTGTTGTATTTGTGTTGTGTGTGTTTGTGTGTGTTATTGTTGTGTGCGTTTTGTGTTTGTGTTGTGTGTGTGTTGTTTGTGTTGTATTTGTGTGTTGTGTTTGTGACGTTTGTGTTGTGTGTGTTTTTGTTATGTGTTTGTGTGTGTTGTTTTTGTGTTGTGTGTTTTGTGTTTGTGTTTTATTTGTGTGGGTTTTGTTTGTGTTGTATTTGTCTGTTGTGTGTGTGTGTTGTGTGTGTGTTGTGTGTTTGTGTTGTGTGTGTGTTGTGTTTGTGTTTTTCTACAATTCTACAATTCTACAATTTCATTTAGCAGACAATAACAGACATTTTGTCCAAAGCGACGTACAACATAAGCATGTTATGTTGTGTGTGTTTGTTTTGTGTTTGTGGTGTTTGTGTGTGTGTTGTGTTTTTGTGTTGTGTTTGTTTGTGATGTGTGTGTTGCATTTGTGTTGTGTGTGTTTGTGTTGTGTGTGTTTTTTGTTTTTGTGTGTATGTTGTATGTTTGTGATGTGTGTGTTGGTTGCGTATGTTTTGTGTGTGTTTGTGTGGTGTGTGTTGTTTGTTTGTGTTGTGTGTGTTGTGTTGTGTGTGTTTGTGTTGTGTTTTTCTTGCGTTTTTATTGTGTGTGTTTGTTTTGTGTGTTTGTGTGTATGTGTTTTGTGTGTGTGTTGTGTTTGTGTTCTGTGTGTTTGTGTTCTGTGTGTTTGTTTTGTGTGTTTAGTGTTTGTGTGTGTTGTGTGTATGTGTGTTGTATTTGTATTTTGTGTGTTTGTGTTGTGTTGTTGTTGCGTTTTTGTGTGTGTTTGTGTTTTGTGTTTTGTGTATGTGTCTTGGTTGCATATGTGTTGTGTGTGTTTGTGTTGTGTGTGTTTGTGTTGTGTGTGTTGTGTTTGTGTTGTGTGTGTTTGTGTTGTGTGTGTTTGTGTTATGTCTGAGTGTGGTTTGTGTCTGTGTTGTGTTTGTGTTGTATGTGTTTGTGTTTTTTCTGTGTTTGTGTTTGTATTGTGTGTGTTGTGTGTGTTTTGTCTGTGTTTGCTTTGTGTGTGTGTTTTGTGTTGTGTGTGTTTGTGTTTGTGTGGTTTGTGTTTTGTGTGTGTGTTGTGTGAGTTGTGTTTGTGCTGTGTGTGTTTGCGTTGTGTGTGTCTGTGTGTGTTTTGTGTGTGTTTTTGTGTTTGAGTTGTATGTGTTTTGTTTGTGTTGTGTATGTTTGTGTTTGTGTCTGTGTGTGCTGTGTGTGTTTGTGTTGTGTGTTGTGTTTGTGTTGTGGGTGTGTGTTTTGTCTGTCTTTGTGTTGTGTGTGTTTTGTGTGTGTTGTTGTTGTTGTTTTTGTGTTTTTTGTGTTTGTGTTGTATGTATTGTGTTTTGTGTTGTGTGTGTGCTGTGTGTGTTGTGTTTTTTCTGTGTTGTGTGTTGTTTGAGTTGTGTTTGTTTTGTGTTTTTGTGTTGTGTGTGTCTGTGTTTGTGTTATGTGTTGTGTTTTGTGTTGTGTGTGTTTTGTGTTTGTGTCTGTGTTGTGTTTGTGTTTTTCTGTGTGTGTATGTGTTGTGTGTGTTGTGTGTGGTTTTTGTCTGTGTTTGTGTTTTGTGTGTGTGTTTTGTGTGTTTTGTGTTGTGTGTGGTTTTTGTCTGTGTTTGTGTTTTGTGTGTGTGTTTTGTGTGTTTTGTGTTGTGTGTTGTTTTTTGTATTTGTGTGTGTTTTGTGAGTTGTGTTGTGTATGTTTGTGTTGTGTGTGTTGTGTTTGTGTTGTGTTTTTGTTGTGTGCGTTGGTTGTGTATGTTTTGTGTGTGTTTGTGTTGTGTGTGTTTTGTGTTTGTGTTATGTGTCTGTGTGTCCGTTGTGTGTGTGTTTTGTGTTTGAGTTGTGTGGGTTGTGTTTGTTTTGTATTTGTGTGTTGTGTGTATGTTGTGTTTGTGTTGTGTGTGTGTTGTGTTTGTGTTGTGTATGTTTGTGTTGCGTGTGTTGTGTGTGTTGTGTTTGTCTTGTATTTGTGTGTGTGTGTGTGTGTGTGTGTGTGTGTGTGTGTGTGTGTGTGTGTGTGTGTGAATGTGCGTATGAGTCATGGATTCCTCTGAGGCTTCTCCACTGTGAACAGTCCCCAGACAGAAGTGATGTGCCAGATGTTTGCATTTATCTTGTCATCGTCTCTCTTCCTGTCTGCAGACTGCAAAAGTGCCAACTAAATGCACACACACAACACACAACAACACACAACAACACACAACACAATATCTGATCAACAGAAGTCTTTTGCTTCCAGTTAAAGAAACACATTTATTTTTTCAGCTACTCACTATTTTCTCAGTTGTCTCACTGAAACCTGGCTGGTGACGATGAGGCTGCTAGTCTGAATGAATCCACTCCTCCAGTCACAGGAACACTCACATTCCTCCAGGCTGTGGCCCAGGAGATGGCGCTGCTGTTATTGTTGACACCAGTGTAGTAATGAATCGTTGTTGTCCTCCTCCTCTTATCTGGTTGGTCCGGGTCGTGAGGGCAGCAGCCTCAGCAAGGAAGCCCAGACTGTCCTCTCCCAGCCACTTCCACCAGCTCTTCCAGGGGAATCCTGAGGCGTTCCCAGTAATCCCTCAGCTGGCCTGGGTCGGCCCTGAGGCCTCCTCCTGGTCAGACATGCCTGGAACACCTCCTGAGGGAGGCGTCCTCACCAGATACCTGAACCACCTCCACTGACTCCTCTACCTGGAGGAGCAGCAGCTCTACTCTGAGTCCCTCCTGAAGGACTGAGCTTCTCACTCTGTCTCTAAGGGAGAGCCCAGCCTCCCTGAGGAGGAAACTCATTTCAGCCGCTTGTATTCAGGATCTTGTTCTTTCAGTCATTACCCAGAGCTCATGACCACAGGTGAGGGTTGGAACGTAGACTGACAGGTAAACTGAGAGTCTCTCCTTTTGGCTAAGCTCCCTCTCCACCACAACAGACTGGTTTAGCACCCCCATCACTGCGGACGCCGCCCCATCCCCCTGTCAATCTCCAGCTCCATCCTACCCTCACTCATGAACAAGACCCTGAGATACTGGCAGGAAAGACCCACCACACCTGCTGGCCCCCTGCAGCTTAAAACTGAAATGATTTGGTACCAGATGAGGGACTGGTCTCTGTGCTGGTCTGATTAGATCTCAGTGCAGCTTTGGTACCATTGACCACCATATCCTTCTACAGAGACTGGAACCTGTCACTGGTATTAAAGGAACCACACTAAACTGGTTCAGGGCATATTAACTAGGTCATCTCAGTTGGTACTAGTTAATGATGGTTCCTCTGAGACCACTACAGTCAGTTCTGGTGTTCCACAAGGCTCTGTGCTTGGACCAGTCCTCTTCATCCTGTACATGCTTCCTCTAGGTCACATGATCAGGAAACACTCCATTAATGTTCACTGCTATGCAGACGACACTCAGCTGAACTCATCAATGATCCACATGGAACAAACCAGCTGACTGAACTGGAGGCCTGTCTGAAGGACAGGAAACATGGAGGACCATCATTTCCTTTATTAAACTCTGATAAACTGAAGTTCTTGTGCTGGGCCCAAACACCTGAGGACCACCTGATCTGATGAGACAGGTACCCTGGATGGCACCACCCTGGCCCCCAGCACCACCGTAGGAACCTAGGAGTTCTCTTTGACCAGGACCCTTTAACTCCCACATTCAACAAACCTCCAGGACGCCTTCTTCCATCTACGTAACATCGCTAAGATCAGACACATTCTGGCTCAAGAAGACGCAGAAAAACTAGTCCCTGCTTTTGTCACTTCCAGGCTGGATTACTGCACCTCCCTCCTACCAGGCTGGACTAACAAGTCCCTAAAGACTCTCCAGCTGGTCCAGAACGCTGCTGCCCCCCTGACTAGAACTGGTAGCAGAGACCAGGTCTCTCCTGGACTGCTTCTCTGCATGGCTCCCTGTCAGATTCAGAACAGAATTTAAAATTCTCCTTCTACCATCAAAGTCCTCAACAATCAGGTTCCTTCATCCCTGACAGAGCTCCTAGTCCCCTATGATCCAGCTAGAACCCTTCACTCCCAGGATGCAGGGTTCCTGCTGGTTCCTAGAGTTCTAACAGTAGAATGGAGCCAGAGCCTTCAGCTATCAGGCTCCCCTCCTGTGGAACCGTCTCCCAGTTTCAGTCCAGGACCCGAACCCCCTCTCTAGGTTTAAGAGCAGACTTAAGACCTCCTTGTTGATCAGGCTCATAGTCAGGACTGCTTAGGCTGGCCCTTAGATCTGCTGCTATAGGCTCAGACTGCTGGGATCTCCCATGATGCACTGGGCTTCTCTCTCCTCCTCCTGTCCTCAGACGTGTTACTGACTCCTCTTCTTCTCCCCTCATCCCAGATCCTGGTGCTGCTGGAGGAGGCTCCAGACCTGAAGAGGCTCCAGCTGCCACCTGTAGCTCCACCTGCTCACGTCCCCATCTGTCTATCAGTCTCTCCTCTTGTCTCTCTCTTTATCTCTGTCCCTCTCTTTCCTTCTGTCTCTCTGTCTTCCTCCATTCTCTGTCTTTGTCTCTGTCCATCAGTCTCTCCTCCTTTCTCTCTCTCTCTTTATCTCTGTCCCTCTCTTTCCTTCTGTCTCTCTGTCCTCCTCCATTCTCTGTCTTTGTCTCTGTCCATCAGTCTCTCCTCCTTTCTCTCTCTCTTTATCTCTGTCCCTCTCTCTCCTTCTGTCTGTCCTCCTCCATTCTCTGTCTTTGTCTCTGTCCTGCTCTCCTGCTCTCTCTCCGTCCCCACTGATCCTGGATCTGCTCCACCTTCCTGCTGGTAAAGGAAGGTTCTGGTGGCTGCTGTTGCAGGATGTGCTGCTGATGGAGAATTGTTGGGTGGAGGTTCATTGAAGGAGGGAGGTGCTGGACCTGCTCTACTTGGACAGAGTCAGGACAGAACTTTGGTTGGGGTTTGGTCATACAAATAAAACTGACTTGACCTGAAAAGTTTAGTAAATATTTACTCATTGTTGAAAGAAATAAAGAAATAGATTTTTCAGGGGGTGAATCAAAAGCTCCACTTCTTTGTGAGTGAGTGATTGTGGGAGATTATCAAATTTTCTCTTATAGTCTTTGTTTTGACACAAGAGAGAAATGAATGGGAAAAAACAATGACAGGTGGGGGGCTGTGAATACCGTCAATGGGACTTTAATAGCACAGGTTCATGTTATAAAATTATGACATAATGATAATAATAATAATAATAATAATAATAATAATAATAATAATAATAATAAAGCTACTATTACTACTAATACTAACTTTTTCAACAACAACCGTTAAGTGTTGCAGGGAATAACAACAACAACAAAACAAGAAGAAGATTTGATTTTTCAACTCAACTTTATTTGAGAAATGTAGTTTCCACACTTAAAGCACGATTAAAAACAACACATTTAAAACACATTCTTTTTCTACAATTTGTCACTAATTTAGTTTTTTTAAAAATTTAGTAAAGTGTAAAATGTTGTTGTCTTTAATAGCGCATAAAATACCATTATGGCACCAGGTTTCGATAAAAGTTTGCAGGTCATCGGACATTTTATAAAAACCAAACTCCAGCCTCAGTCTGCACCTCACGTTGCAGCGCCACACAGAGGCCGCGTCCTGACCTGAACACGTATATGGCCAGCTTTGCTGTGCCAGACACAAAGTTGAGGAGCTGCCATTTCTTTTCCCTGATTTTCTTTCCTGAAACACCATAAATGAACGTGTTCTCTGAGAACTGCCCGTTAAATAAGTTAAAAACCTGAGCTAAAAGAGTGAGGAAACCCGACAGTCTCTCACACTCGATAAAAACCTAAAAATTGTTTCAGGGTGACCACAAAATGGGCAGGCATTTGACACAGCAGGGTTAAAGACAGAGACCACGGTGTTGCAGGCAATGGCACCGTGTAGTATCCTCCACTGGAGGTCTGCCGTCTGGTTTTGGGGGGGGTGGGGGGACTTTCCAGCATGGAGCTGCTCCATCTCCACTGAGCCTGTCACTCCATGCGCACATTGCCCTCTTGTCCAGTTCTCTCCTGCAGATCACCTTCACGCAATTGTAGTAGAGGGTCTTTTTGTTCTCTGTGTGGAGGGTTGTTGCTCTGGCCTTCTCCAGTAGTGGACTGGAGGCTTCACCAAGCTGGGGATTCAGGTGGAGTTCAGGGAAAGGATCTCCTTGGTTTGGCTCTGTCCCTCTGCCATACCTTGCCAAAAGAAGTCTTTCTGCTTCTGTGAGCCTCCTTTTCCACAGCTCAAGGACTCTCTTCATGTTTCTGGTGGATCCCCCAGGAGCATCCCCAACGCCTCGGCAGTTTTCAGCGCCCGTCCAGCTGCATCCTTTGGTCTGACCAATGCTCCAGCAGTTTTTCAAGCCCTGGTGAATGATGTCCTGAGGGATATGATAAACAAGTTTGTATTTGTTTATTTAGATGGCATTTTAATTTTCTCCCGTAACCCTTCAGATCATGTCTGTCACGTCCGCCAGGTTCTCCAGCGACTCCTAGAGAACCATCTCTATGTTAAAGCTGAAAAGTGAGTTCCACTGCCCAACAGTCTCATTCCTAGGTTGTGTTGTGTCTGCTGGAAAGATGGAGATGGATCAGGCTAAGGTCAAGGCCATTTTGGAGTGGCCTCAACCCACTGACCGTCGAGAGCTGCAGCGGTTCCTGGGGTTTGCTAATTTTTATCGACGGTTCATAAGGAACTATAGTACACTGGCCGCCCCACTCACTGCCCTTACCTCTACCCTTAAGTTTTCCTGGTGTCCTGCAGCTTCCAAGGCCTTCCACGACCTTAAAAGAAGGTTCACCTCAGCCCCCATTCTTGAACAACCTGACCCCGGCCGGCAGTTCATTGTGGAAGTGGACAATGTGGGCATTGGAGCCGTCCTGTCCCAGGAGTCAGCTAAGGATGGAAAGGTATACCCTTGTGCTTTTTTTTTTCTCGCCGTCTCTACCCATCAGAGCGCAATTACGACATTGGCGATCGTGAATAGCTGGCAGTCAAACTGGCTCTGGAGGAATGGCTATACTGGCTTGAGGGATCTGCTTTGCCGTTCTTGGTGTGGACCGACCACAAGAATCTTGAGTACATTCGTTCTGCTAAACGCCTCAACTCTCGCCAAGCCTGCTGGTCTCTCTTCTCTCGGTTCAACTTCACCCTGTTCTTCCACCCTGGCTCCAAGAATGGTAAACCAGATGCTCTGTTACGCAATTTTCCTTCATCTGATGTCTCCAAGGAACCCAGTAATGTCCTCCCAGACCACTGTTTTGTCGGGGCATTGCAGTGGGATATTGAGGCCAAGGCTCGCGCCGCCCAAGCCAACAGTGTCATGCACAGGCAATGTCCTGCTAACCATTTGTTTTTCCCTCAATGCCTCCATTCCCAGGTCCTGCAGTGGGGGCATTCCTCCCGTCTCTCTTGCCATCCTGGAGCTCGGCGGACCCTCGCCTTCATCAGGAGGAGGTTCTGGTGGCCTACAATGTTGAAGGATGCCCATGCTTTCGTCTCTGCCTGCTCCGTTTGCGCTCGGAATAAGACTTCTACTCAACCTCCAGCCGGACTTCTGCAACCTCTCCCCATCCCCAGGAGGCCCTGGTCCCACATTGCACTGGACTTTGTCACTGGCCTTCCCATCTCAGACGGTAACAGCACCATCCTCACAGTGGTGGACCGCTTCTCTAAATCTGTCCACCTCATCCCACTACCTAAGCTCCCACTACATAAGCCACCCTTATCTTTGAACATGTCTTCAAGTACCATGGTTTGCCACTGGATATTGTTTCTGACTGTGGCCCACAATTCACCTCTAGCTTCTGGAAGGCTTTCTGCTCACTCATTGGTGCCTCTTTCAGTCTGTCCGCAGGCTTCCATCCCCAGAGTAACGGTCAAACGGAGAGGGCCAACCAACACCTGGAGGCAACCCTGCGACATCTGAGAAACAGTCCTCATGGAGCCGTTACCTCCCCTGGGTGGAGTATTCCATTAACTCTCTCCCATCTGCCTCCACAGGCTTCTCTTCCTTTGAGTGTTGTCTCGGTTACCAGCCCCCCTTGTTTCCGGATCAGGAGGTAGAAGTCGGAGTACCCTCTGCCAGGGCCTTCATCCGCCGTTGCCGCCAGACATGGAGGAGGACCCGATTGGCTCTGAGGCGGTCATCCTCTAGGATGAGGCAGCAAGCTGACCGTCACCGCTCAAGGGCTCCTGTTTATCGTGAGGGTCAGCGGGTCTGGCTTTCTGCCCGGGACATTGCGCTCAAGGTAGAGTCTCGGAAACTTGCCCTCAGGTTCATTGGCCCTTTCCCATTCAGAGGATCATTGGTCCCTCTGCTGTTCGTCTCAAGCTCCCCCCCCCCTCCCTCCGCCGTATCCACCCAACATTTCATGTTTCCAGGATCAAGCCTGTCGTCTGCAACCAGCTCTGCCCTGCCCCTAAACCCCCACCTCCACCACGTGTCATTGACGGCTCTGATACTTCTACGGTTTCGCCAGATCCTGGATGTTTGCTGCCGTCGCCGCGGCCTCCAGTTCCTAGTTGACTGGGAGGGCTATGGTCCAGAAGAGAGATGCTGGATTCCTTGCCGGAACATTATGGATCATAGCCTTGTTAGGAACTTTCTTAAGGCTCACCCCATTTAGACGCCAGGAGGCGTCCCTTTGAAGGGGGGTAATGTTAGTGTTCTGTTGTGCTTTGTTCTAAGTTCCCTGCAAGATGTGCTTTTGTTTTGATTCTGCATCATGTGTTCAGGCCCACATGTGCTGCTGTGTTGTGGCTATGCACCACCCAGTCCTTTGTTCAGTTTCCCGCCATTTTTGAAAGCACACCTGTTTTGCTTTAATAATTATTTCTTGTGGGTATTTAAGCCCAGGGCTCTGTTTAATCCTTGCCAGATCGTGCCAGTATTTTCCCTGACAAATTCAGCATTGTTAGTTTTTGAGACTGTTACTTTATCTCCATGTCCTAACTTCTGCCATTTTTTGACCTGCCCTCTGGAAATTGCCTTGGATACCTTTGCCCTGACTGCCTGTGACGCCTGATTCCTATTGTGATTCCTAGCAGTATGAGAGACTACATGTTGCAAAAGATTCACGAGGGCCACCAAGGCCTTACCAAATGCCGAGAACGGTACAATGGCGCAGTGTGATGGCCGGGCATCGCCAGTGACGTGAAAAAGCTTGTGACGTCATGTAAACATTGCAACATCTACAGATCGAGCCAGAACAGAGAACTGTTGATCTCCACACCATTGCCAGATCTACCATGGCAAAAGCTTGCAGCTGACCTGTGTGAGTTCAAAGGTCATCACTACTTAATCGTGATAGACTACTTCTCCAGATGGCTCGAGATCCTAGACTTACCAAAGACAATTCAGAAACCGTCATACAGAAGTTGAAAAGCATCTTCACACGCTACGGGATTCCAGAGGAGCTCATGACAGATAACGGCCCTCAGTTCTCAGCCGAACAGTTCAGAAACTTTACAGCTGAGTACAACTTCCGGCACATGACTTTGAGCCCTCATTTCCCACAATCCAACAGCATGGCCGAACAAGCTGTGAAGACGGCAAAGTGGATTCTCAAGCAAGACAACCCTCACCTAGCTCTTCTGAGCTACCGCTCAACACCAACAGAGCCAACTAGGCAAAGTCCCGCCGTGTTGCTAATGGGTCAACAAATCTGTATGACACTCCCTGTACTCAAAGATAGCCTGCGGCCAATGTGGCCTAATCTAGAAACTTTGAAGAGAAACGATGTGAAAGCAAAACAGTCCTATGAGAAGTACGACAACCGCAGGTACTCCGCCAAGCCTCTACCATCACTCTCCATTGGTGACAAAGTCAGATTGAAGATTGACGGAGAAAAGGCTTGGACAACACCAGCGACTGTGCAGCACCAGGAGGCTGCGCCACGTTCCTTTACACTGGAGACGGAGTGAGGCGACACACCGCAACGGAACCGGCGCAACATCCGGCTCGTCAACCAGGAGCTGTCATCACCGCGAAAGATGGATGTTCCTCAGCCGACGGATCGAGATGGACAGTGTGAGCCAGCAGAGCGGGACTTAACCACCGCCAATGTTCCTGCTGACGCCCCTGGCTCCCCTGAACACCCAACCCAGTCGTCACCAGGTTTGGTCGGACTATTAAGCCAAACCCCAGATATGCTAGTTAGTTGAGATGATGAACAAAAGGGCAGAATAAATCCCTTCTCATCTCAAGGGTCCGTGGTAGTCTACACACACCCTTAATTACTGTTGTAAAAAAAACTAAAAACAAACAAAGAATTTTTTTTTTGGGTACATGGAAGGTTTTGTTTGATATGTAAAAACTGAGATAAAGTGGGTCTACATGAGTAAGCATATAGTTTAAAGTTGTGCCAACAGTTAATGTTTGTATAGTGTATGCCTGCTATACTTGAAAGGGGGGGGTGTCATGTAGAGTAAATGTTCAAGTGTATAATATTACCTACTGCGCATGTGTGACACAGTCCGGAGTTCCATGATGCACGCAGCGCGAGATACTCCTGTCAGTCAGCCTAGCAGTCTGTACGAGACATGTATGTGTGAGTGTTCAATAAACGGCACATTAGAAATAGGATGTTGTCCTCCTTGCGTTATTCGGCGATGTAAACACCACGCTGGGGTTCACATCAGCAACTCTCAACTCACACTGTTTATCCGCCATCTCACCTGTTTCACCAACTTTACCTGTCTCACTCACCATCTCACCTGCCTCACCTGTCTCTTCCACCACCTCATCTGTCTCCTCCACTACCTCATCTACCTCATTGCTCTCCCTTTCACCTAACATCTCCACTACCTCACCTGTCTCCCCCACCACCTCACCTGTGTCGCCTATCTTCCCGGTCTCACTCACCCCCTCCTCACTCACCTCCCTGTGCCCGCCCCGCTCCACCTGCCTCTCTCCTTCCGCTCCGTTCCGCTGTGCCGCGGCTGGAGCCCGACGCCGTGCCGCAGGTACAGGTTTGTCAGCGGCTGCCACGGCCACCGCGGCCGCCGCCCCCAGCTCCAATCCCTGCGGGGCAGGTCCTGCCTCGGCCAAAGCTGCCCGATTCAGACAAGCCCGGACAAGGTGTCCCTCCTCCCTGCAGCCGAAGCATTTTAACAGGGAGGAGGTGGTGAACAGTGGGTAGTCGAAGCCGTCCACCTGCACCATGAAGCGATAGTTAAACTCCTCTGTTCTGTTGTTTAATATCATGAACACTTGTCTGCGATGAGACACGACTGTTTCAACAACGGTGACTTACACCCAGAAAGCACCTTCCTCATGGGAGACACCACCTTCCCATGGCGGGACAGCTCATTGATGAGAAAACTATCACTGATGAACGGCGGTTGGACAGGGTGATCCGGGTCGCGGGCTGCGTCAGCGGCAGCATCGGTTCGAACAGCCCGTTCACCATGATCCCCGTTTCTACTAACCTGTTCGCCTGCTCCACCTTCTCCAAAAAAAGTACCACCGCCTTGTTCATCCGGGCGGCGGACTTTACGGCGTTGTGCCCGACCAGCTCCCCCACAGCCAACGCCACCTCCTCCATGTAGTACACGGAGCCGGCGCCCACCTTGACGCCGTGACCTCTTTGACAAGCTGTCAGTCACCATGACGGCTCCTCACCAGTGCCCAGCCACAGGCCGGCGGGGACAAACACACCAACACAAGGACAAAATTTACTCCAAACTAAACCAGTGCAACCACCAACACCACAAAACCACCACCAAAAGAATAAAGAGGAAAAAGATAGAAAAAAGGGAAAAGAAGCCAAAACTCTCTCTCCCGCTCTGCTCCTCCACTCTCACTCCTCTCACACAGGAAGAAGAAGAAGAAGAAGAAGAAGAAGAAGAAGAAGATGTCAGAAACACTCAGCCCAGGCACCTAAAGGACCAGCCTGGTTAATCCAGAAAACATTCAAAGCATTTTGTCCAGAAGTTGGTCCTTTGCTGGAACCAAAATCAAGTTTTTGGAGAACATTGGTTCCAATGGACATCCAATAGTTCTGGTGCAAATGTGTTAGATGACATCAAGGTTTAAAGGGTTCTGAACAGAACCAACTCAAGAATCTGTGTCCTGTAGGCGGAGGCAGGCCGAGGAACCCTGTCCCGGATCACCTGACCTGAGGTAGGCCATGTCAGACCGTACCAAAGACAAGAAGATTCAAGTCCATCACTGCACCAAGATTCCTGACTTGATCTGCTGATTTCAGTGTCATGCAGGCAGGATGAACTTCTTACTCTGACATGGAGTGGAGCTCCAGATGGGAGAGATGCCAGTGGGTGACCTTGTTTTTCCTCCTCAAAATTCCAATCAGTTTCAAAAAGCTTGATGTCATTGATTGATTGAGTCTATAGAGTTGAACAACCAATCTCAGATGGAATTATGTCCTCTCTCTCTGTATCTCTCTCTCTCACACACACACACACACACACACACACACACACACACACACACGCACGCGCGGGCATGTACATACAAACGCACACACGCATGCACCTGTCAGTGAGGAGGGACTGTCCTCCTCTGAGAGAAGTGGACACAGCAACACAAGAAATGACAAAACATGGAACTGCTTTATTCTTCTACGACGAACTTTTGTTCACCCTCCATAAACACTAATAACCCTGAATCATGGTGTCGTCCATTCAGCAGAACAAATAACACTGTAGTACCGATGGGAATGACAGACTAGGTCCAATTAATGGGAACTATTGTTGGAGGCAACAAACACGTATCAATGACAACAAGCGCTATCACAATAAAAATTCATTCAAATTAGAGGAATTGATCCAGCAGATGCTGGGAAAGCAGTTTTTATTGTTGTTGGGAAAAATCCCTTTGAAAAGTTTAGTAAATATTTACTCATTGTTGAAAGAAATAAAGAAATAGATTTTTCAGGGGGTGAATCAAAAACTCCACTTCTTTGTGAGTGAGTGATTGTGGGAGATTATCAAATTTTCTCTTGTAGTCTTTGTTTTGACACAAGAGAGAAATGAATGGGAAAAAACAATGATGAGTGGGGGGGCTGTGAATACCGTCAATGGGACTTTAATAGCACAGGTTCATGTTATGATGAGCAGCAACAACATCAGCTTCATTGATTCGTCTCTATTCAGCTGCTGTTTTGTGGAGAGTGTGTAGTGTCAGTGGTTAGATATCACCGGGCAGATTTGCCTGGAAGACAAAGACTGTCGACTCAGACAGAAAACAAAAATCATCCTGACAGATAAATTCAAGTAAGGATGTTTGATTTATAACTCAAAGCAAGAATGACACCTGAATGAATGAAGAACCCTTTTTTCTGCTCTCAACCTCACGTTCCTTGTACAACAGCGGTATGTTAGATGGACCAATACCAGATTAAAAGGTTCAGAAGGAAAGGTAGCGACGGATGTGGCGGCCTTGGTCATGCCCACACCAACATGTGGTACCCACAGCTGAGTCATTATGTTGTATATCAGCAGTGACTCGGCAGACACACTTCGGGAGGACCAGGCAGGTCCCAGGTGTGACGTGCAGAGTAGACGGACCCAGGAGCGGAAACAGTTGGGGTAACAAAGGTTATATTTACAAAGTGAGATGTGAATTCAAAAAGGGGTTCCAACGAAAAAAGCAACACAGGAGGACAAGGACATGCAGGGCGGTGAGGGCTCAGGGGGCCACTGGAAAAACAAGAACAGAGAGACTAGGGTTACACAAAAGCCACTGATGTTAGTTCGGAGATCTTTGAATACTATCGTAACACGCCGTGGGAGCCAAGTAGGTACCGCGTGGGTAAAACGTATACCCTGGCGTCGAGGAGTGTCACCGCAGGGCTTAAAAAGGCTTGCAGTGACGAGGGATGCAGGTGAAGCCGATAACTCCTCAACGCCGTCGGGGCAGGGGAGTGAACAGAGGGCAAAAGAAAAGTTCGCACACAACAAAGAACAAAACAGGAAACCAGGCAGACAAAATGTCCTTGCTAAGGACGGGTCATCAGAGAGGATGAGAACCCGAAGGGCTCCTGAGGGTTACTATGACTCTGGGGACTCTGGCCTCAGAGGCGCCACCAGCCTCACTGCAGTGCAGATAAACAATTCTACAATTCTACAGTTTAATTTAGCAGACGCTTTTGTCCAAAGCGACGTACAACACAAGCAAGAATTCAGACTTAAGGAAAAACCCATAGTAGCGCAAAAGTGCTTCAGTTGTGATTTGGTCACAGGTACTGCCATCTAGTGGCAGAAGAAGTGTCGCCCCCCCCTCCCTCTTTTTTTTTTGACAAACATACAACATCACACAGCACAGTTAGTGCTACATAGTCACTAAGTGCTGGGTCTTGGACCCTCTGACTGATTCTACCACAGGACAAAGAGGAGCAGAGTCAGGTTCAGTGCCTCGGTGCTCTCTGAACAATTGAGTCTTCAGTTGTCTCTTAAAAGTAGAAAGGGACTCAGCAGAACGCACAGAGTTCGGTAGTTCGTTCCACCATTTGGGAACAACAGAAGAGAAGAGTCTGGCTAGAGATTTGGAGCAGCGCTGGGCTGGAAGCACCAGGCGTCTTTGGCATGCAGAGCGTAGTGGGCGAGAAGGAGAGTAGACCTGGATCAGGGATCCCAGGTAGGCTGGAGCCGTTCTTGTGATTGTTTTGTGAGCCAAGAGAAGTGCCTTGAATTTGATCCTGGCTGCCACTGGAAGCCAGTGAAGAGAAACCAGCAGCGGGGTGACATGTTTCCTTTTGGGCTCGTTGAAGACCAGACGTGCTGCTGCATTCTGGATCATCTGCATTGGCTTGAATGAGCCTGCAGGGAGGCCTGCCAGAAGAGAGTTGCAGTAGTCAATGCGTGAGATGACAAGAGCCTGAACCAGAAGCTGTGGGGTCTGTTCAGCCTGCCTGACGAGGGGGAGAGAGTGGAACGTAGAACATTCCTCACTGTTCCATGCACCCTCCCATGCACCTGCAGCATGGCTTACATGTGGAGCATTCATGCTGAAATCACACTGTTTCTCAGCCAAAAACATAGTCAGACGAGTAGCATCCACTTGCTTAAGGGCTTCATTTAGCTCGTTTTTGGCTCCAATGAAGTTAGATCCTTGGTCACATCTTATGTCACGTACTGCTCCTCTTATAGTGCTGAAGTCCATTTATGAAGGCATCTGTTGACATATCATCCAACATTTCAATGTGGATAGCTCAACAGCAAAGGCAGGTGAAAAGCAGGCCATATCTCTTTCGTACTTTGCATCCTTGCTTAGCTAGGAATGGACCCAAACAATCCATTCCACAATAGGTGAATGGTGGCGATGGATCTACATGTGCAGACGGCTGATCTGCCATCCTCTGCTCTTCTGAGAACCTTCTGAGTTTGCGACATGTAACACTGACGCAGACGTGACGTCACATCTCTGTTGACTCCTGGAATCCATTTGATTGGATCTCATTTATAGTCAGGACTTTTCATTGATGTTGAACCTTTTGATGACAATGAGCAATTATTGTTTTGGTAATGGGATGACCCTTTGGTATTGCCACTGGATGCTTCAGTAAGGTAGAGAGAGATGCATTTTTCAGTCTTCCTCCCACCTTGAGGAGTCCATCTTGATCAAGAAAGGCATCCAAGTGATACAGTTTACTCTTAGAAGGAAGTTGAGGACCTTCACTGAACAGCTTTACCTCTCCTTTATGATGATGCAGCATGCATCTCCTCTTTTCTGTACAGTGCTGTGGTTTGCTGACATATCTCTTCCAACCCAATGAATGAGACGAGCAACAGCTTGAGCTGTTTTCGACCATGAAGAAAACCTTGACAAGACTCCATTGCTCTGCTGTCTGTATTCTTTTGACTCAGGATCTCCAGTCTGTATTTCAGTTATCCCATCTGCAGCAGGGGGTATCTCCTTCTTCCATAAGAACTGAGGTTCTGTGAACCAACTTGATGTGAGGATCTCACTTGCACTTAAATCTCTATGAGCAGGTCCGCAGGGTTACGTTGGTTGAGACGTATCTCCATTGCTGAGGAGATGAGCTGAGATGTATTTTCTGTATCCAATTTGACACAAAGGTGTGAAAACAATGTGCCTCATTGTTGATGTATCCCAAGACCACCTTTGACCCAGTCCTGAAATACTCAACAACATCTGTCAATCCAAGCTCCTCCTTCAGAGTCTTGCTTGCTGTGACTGACACAACAGCAGCTGCCAACTCTAGCCTGGGGACTGTTGTGACCTGAATTGGAGCTACTCTGGCCTTACCAGAGCACAATGAACAGTTCCATCTTCATTCACAGATCTCAAATGTGAACACTGGCTATAACCACATGTGCTTGCGTCGTCAAGATGTGTCCAAAGCCAGGGGGCACATAGCAGCGTGCTTTGGTGATTTTCTCTGGATTTGCAAGATCATTCTTCCAGCGTTCCTACCCTGGTTGTACCTCACTGGGACGGGGATCATCCTAGCCTTTGCTATGGCACTCTTTTCCCCATGAGCAGGAAGGGAGCAAGAAGCCCCAGAGGGTCATAAAGGGAGGCAACCATGGACAGTATACTATGCCGTGTTGCTGGCTGCTCTTTCAAGCAGACACAAAATCTGAAAGTGTCTGATTCAGTGTCTGTGGTGCTGAACAGTGTATATGCTTCACCCTAGGTCCATCCGAACTGCGTATGGTTCACTATATCTTCCAAGAATTACCTGCCATGGTGCCAATGCTCTTGAGCAATTGTAGCCAATTAACAGACCAATTTCACACTCCAGCTGTGGTGGGATTTCATCTGCTATTTTGATGAGATGATTCCAGTCCCATGCCCTGTCACAGGTAGGAATGTGTGTTAGATTCACTGATATACAGTCCTTGGTATATGCAGGAGGACGATCAGTGTGGATTGGTACACCAGCACAGAGACCAGTCCCTCATCTGGTACCAGTAGGAGGTCACTGATACCTCTGACTAGTTCTGTTTCTGTGCTAGGATGAACCTGGAACCTGACTGAATCCTCCAATCAGCTGTTGCTGTGGAGAAGTCCCAGAGCTGTTTAGCAACTGCTTTCTCCAGAACCTTGGAGAGAAAAGGAAGATGTGATGTTGGTCTGTAGTTGGTAGAACTTCTGGATCCAGGCTTGTTTTTGAGGAGGGTTTAATTCCTGCTACTTTAAAGGACTGAGGGACGGAACCAGATACCAGCGCCACATTGATCATATCTAAGAGGGAGGGGCTAACGAGGGTAGAGAGTCTTGGAGCAGCTTAGTTGGGATGGGGTCTAGGAGACAGGTGGAGGATTAGAGGAGGACATTATTGAACTGAGCTCATGAAGGCTGATGGGAGAAAAACTATCCAAGTGTGTGTCTGGTCCTCCAGCTGCCTCTAAGGTTCTGGGTTCTAGGGCCATGTTGTCAGCTGATGGCAGCAGGAGAAGAAGTTTCTCTCTAATCAGGAGAATTTTGTCATTAAAGAAGTCCATGAACTCTTTGCTGCCCAGGAAACAGGACTACTTGGTTCAGTAGAGCTGTGGCTCTCTGTCAGTCTGGCTCCAGGACCGAAGAGGAACCTGGGTTGTTCTTGTGTTCCTCTGTTAGTGCTGAGTAGTCGGCTGCTCTGGTTCTACCAAGGGCTTTCTTCTAGGTTCTAAGGCCGTCTTGCCAGACTCCATGTGACTCCTCCAGTTTGGAGCAGCGCCATCTTCTCTCCAGTTTCTGGTTTCTTGTTGAAGCTGTCAGGTTCCAGAACCGTACCAAGGTGCTTGTTTCCTTGGATTCATAGTTTTCTTCTTTAGTGGGCCAGTAGAGTCCAGAGTTGTTGCTAAGGTGCTGCTGCTCTATGATAAAAGGATCAGTTTGGGAGGGACTAAGGTGGACAACAGCGCCCTCTGTTACAGTGGGACATGACACTGAATTTAGCACCAATGGAACCACTTCCTTAAATCCAGGTGTGGCCTGATCAGACAAACATCTGGAAACTACAGTTTTCCTGAGTGGAGAGTAGTTGATTGATAAACTCTGAGAATTCAGATCAGAATCCAGAGTCAGGACCAGGAGGACGGTCCTCAATCATCAATCAGAGGCTGGAGAGTTTCCAGGCTGGAGGAGACAAACTGAGAATCAGGCTTTCAGATGAACGGAAACTTCTTCTGGTTTGGGGTTTATTACTAAACTGGTGTCAACAATGGCAGCAGCGCCACCTCCTGGGCCAGAGCCTGGAGGAATGTGAGTGTTCCTGTGACTGGAGGAGTGGATTCATTCAGACTAGCATCCTCATCGTCACCAGCCAGGTTTCAGTGAGACTCAGCAGGTCAACACAACTGTCAGGTATCACTTCATTCACTGGTTCAGTTTTCAGCCTCAGAGGTCTGATATTCAATCGTCCTCATCTAATTCTGATATTCTGTTGAGTTAATTTAGTGGCTGAGTTAACTTGGATCGCGTTTTTCTGATTGAGTCCTCTACAGTAAAACTGGAGTGAATGAACTGACGTGGTCAGGGGACAGACACAGTCTCTATGGGGGTGTGGGTGGGTAACTGCCCCCTAGTGGACGCCCAGACAAGTGTGTAAGACGGCTGCTCTGCTTCCAGGTCT
>NC_141327.1:55000-435000 GCF_037954235.1 Aulostomus chinensis | reverse complement strand
TCAAAAAATAGAAACGTTCATGGTGGAAGTATATTTATGAGCAGGATTATTTCTGTGAGGTTTGCAAATATTATTTTGATAATGTGACATTTGGGGGCTGCACGGTGGTGCAGCAGTTAGCGCTGTCGCCTCACAGCAAGAGGGTTTGGGGTTCGAGTCCCGGCTGCAGCACGGGGTCTTTCTGGGTGAGTCTCCATGTTCTCCCTGTTCCTGCTGGGTTCTCTCTGGTACTCCAGCTTCCTCCACAGTCCAAAGACATCAAGAGGGACCAGGTTAATCCAGACTCTAAATTGACCGTAGGCGTGGCTGGGAGAGCCAATGGTTGTCTGTCTCTATGTTTGCCCTGCCATGGACTGGTGACCTGTCCAGGGTGAACCCCGCCTCTCGACCGTAGCTGCTGGGATAGGCTCCAGCCTCCCCGCGAACCTTTGTAGGAATAAGCGAAAGACAATGGAGGGATGGATGGACATTTGGAGTTTCTACAGCCTGAGCTTACACAAACTGGTGACATGACATCCTGTAATGTGAGGTCACTCCAGGGAAACAATCTCTCCATGTCGCCACCATGGACGGATCCTTGTTGGTGTTCCACCTCCACGTTAGTGTGACATGTGCTGTCACCGTCACGTGTGCAGTGTTAAAAAGTCATTGCAGGTGTTTCTGCCACATGCACTTGGCTTTTCAAACATTTCAGTCCAAAGGCCACAATGTGTTTATGAATAAATCTGATGTTTTCCTGAAAAATAAAATGTTCCTTTGTGACTGAATTCAATTAGACACTTTAAACTTAAAATAAATGTTCCAGGATCCACAGTTTGGGTGTGATGAATCTTCTGATTTCTCAAGGCTTGCAGCTCTTTCTTTTCTCCCTGAGTCTTATTATCCCAGAAGGAGGGGGCTGATTAATGCGAAGTGCCAATTACTAGCACTCCAAGGTTAGGAGGCCAAGCTAGCCCACACTCCGTCTGCACTCCAAGCACTTCCTCTACAGCAGGAGACAAGGCCCAACTCCTCTGAACACACACACACACACACACACACACACACACACACACACACACACACACACACACACACACACACACACACACACACACACACACACACAGTCATTCAGGTCCATCAAACCCTCCATGCATCTTTCAGCAGAGGGAAGGCAGTGTCCATGTAGACCGGCATCACGGGTGTGGATGGATCCAGGAAGTGTGCACATACATGTCTTCGTCTTTGCTGATCTTTGTGCGCGCTCCTAATGTGTGTGCGTGAATTGAGGAGCATCTGACGAAGTGCAGGAATAGCAGCGTTCTCTTCCTGCTGTGTACACACCGTATGCTTCCCCTCAGCAATCAATATCAAATAGTCCCTCATGTCCCAGTGAGTTTACTGACAACAGCAGCAGTGATTGACAGGTGCCGTGGGCGCTGCATCACAGGCAGAAACTCGGATATGTGACAGCGAGGTGACACAGTATGGCTGTGAATCACATATCAAGAGGCATTAAACATGTATACACGGTAAACATGGGGGGTCTAATCAGGAGGTAGAACACTGCTGACTGCAGAAAGACTCAGGATGGAGTTCTCATTATAAGATATAAGATGTGACATTGATCAAGGGACATTAAGATCCTTCCACCCCCACCAATGAATCAATCTGAAGCAAGGCCACAAACACCTGAGCTGCTGTACACTGACATACTTGAAGATAAGAGGGTGTGGATTGTGCTGATTCACATTCCAGACAAGTCAGACGACAGCTCCTCTCAGTTCTTCATCTCAGGCATCATAAAAAAGAATGTTGTTGAATGAAGTTAAATGAGCATGCATGCATCCACTCCCTGGTCACGCTTCCCTCTCCTTCAGGTTCTTCTTCTAGTGATCCCAGCCTAGTGATCCCATCCTAGTGATCCCGACCTAGTGATCCAAACCTAGTGATCCCAGAATAGTGATCACAGCCGAGTGATCCAAGCCTAGAGATCCTACGATAGTAACCCATGCAAAGTGATCCCAGCCTAGTAATCTAATCCGAGTGATCCCAGCGATGTGATCCCAGTATAGTGATCCCAGCCTAGTGATCCCATCCCAGTGATCCCGACCGAGTGATCCAAACCTAGTGATCCCAGAATAGTGATCCCAGCCGAGTGATCCAAGCCTAGAGATCCTAGCATAGTGACCCATGCAAAGTGATCCCAGCCTATTAATCTAATCAGAGTGATCCCAGTGATGTGATCCCAGTATAGTGATCCCAGCCTAGTGATCCCATCCCAGTGATCCCGACCGAGTGATCCAAACCTAGTGATCCCACAATAGTGATCCCAGCCTAGTGACTTAGCTTAGTTTATCTGGCTCAATAAGAGCCACTTATGTATTTTGGTGTTAGAGGTTTGGTTCTTAGAGGCTTTACTTGATTGTTGTAATAGTTTTACAATGTCCATTTTATTTTGGTATGAAACAGAAGTGATGCTGCCTGCCATTACCTGTCTAACGAGAGTAAACCGTAAAGCTTCTTCTGCACCTGCCATGCTGTGTCTTAAGCCAGCACAGTCTGTAAGTTACTATAAATTATACATTTTAAAGCGTAATCTTAGTACTAACTGCTAAGAGTTGCTCTAGATGTTTCATGCAAATAATTTACCCAAAATATGTGTCTTACCAAACATAAGCATAGATGCTAATTACCCGTTTGCAAGCACTAGTGTTAGCCTGTTACCCTTTTCAGATGTGCTCTGCTGTATATTGTGGAGAGGAGACATTGTGATTAATTATAAAAAGGTTATTGTATTCAGGTCGGCTCATACACAGTACCTTGCGTTTCTTGTTCACAGTTTTACCATTCATTCATTCATCAAAATTCATGCCATACATCCATCGAATAAATACTGAACGAAAAGGAACAGCGGTGTGGTTTCTTGAAGTGATGCTTATCTGCCTGCCTAGCAAAGTGCAAGGGCAGGACAATAGTGATCCCAGCATAGTGATCCCAGCACAGAGATCCCAGCCTAGTGATCCAAGCCTAGTGATCCCAGTATAGTGATCCCAGTTTAATGACCCCAGCATCGTGACCCCAGCATAGTGATCCAAGCCTTGTGATCCCGGCCTAGTGATCCAAGCCTGATGATACCAGCCAAGTGATGCCTGCCTAGTGATCCCATCATTGTGACCCCAGCATAGTGATCCAATCTTAGTGATCTCAGCCTAGTGATCCAAGCCTAGTGATCTCAGCCAAGTTATCCCAGCATAGTGATCGAGCCTAGTCATCCAATCCTAGTGATCCTAGCATAGTGACCCCAGCATAGTGACCCCAGCATAGAGATCCCCGTATAGTGACCCTAACATAGTGATCCCAGCCTAGTGATCCAAGCTTAGTGATCCCAGTTTAATGACCCCAGCATCGTGACCCCAGCCTAGTGATCCAAGCCTCATGATACCAGCCAAGTGATGCCTGTCTAAAGATCCCATCATAGCGACCCCAGCATAGTGACCCCAGCATAGTGACCCCAGCATAGTGATCCAATCTTAGTGATCTCAGCCTAGTGATCCAAGCCTAGTGATCCCAGCCTTGTGATTCCATCATAGTGACCTGGGCTAGTGATCCCAGCTTAATGACCCCAGCATTGTGATCCCAGCCTAGTAATCCAGTCCTAGTGATCCCTGCCTAGTGACCCAAGCCTAGTGATACCAGCATAGTGATCCCAGCCTAGTGATCCCAGCTTAGTGACCCCAGCATAGAGATCCCCGTATAGTGACCCTAACATAGTGATCCCAGCCTAGTGATCCAAGCTTAGTGATCCCAGTTTAATGACCCCAGCATCGTGACCCCAGCCTAGTGATCCAAGCCTCATGATACCAGCCAAGTGATGCCTGTCTAAAGATCCCATCATAGCGACCCCAGCATAGTGACCCCAGCATAGTGACCCCAGCATAGTGATCCAATCTTAGTGATCTCAGTCTAGTGATCCAAGCCTAGTGATCCCAGCCTTGTGATTCCATCATAGTGACCTGGGCTAGTGATCCCAGCTTAATGACCCCAGCATTGTGATCCCAGCCTAGTAATCCAGTCCTAGTGATCCCTGCCTAGTGACCCAAGCCTAGTGATACCAGCATAGTGATCCCAGCCTAGTGATCCCAGCTTAATGACCCCAGCATTGTGATCCCAGCCTAGTAATCCCATCCTAGTGATTCCAGCCTAGTGATCCAAGTCTAGTGATACCAGCCTAGTGACCCTATCATAGTGACCCCAGCATAGTGATCCAGGTGTAACCAGGTAGTCTGAACAGCTAATATGAGGATAGTCATCAGACATACTGTTCTCCGTTTGGTGTTTTTAGCGCCGCCTGGTGGTGTAATCGAGTAGGAAAAATGAGAGTGCACTTGACCCTTGACAGACTCGACCCGAGCACTAACTGTGAGCGTAACAGCGTCAGCAGAGACTCGTAGTTGACAGATAAAAAGAGTTTTGAGCTTTGATTGAAGTGAAAAATTAGTGCGGTTACAACCAAGAAGGTTTTGACCATTGGAGGAGAAGTTATATGACCGCCACGGGACTGTGTAAAGGAGTAATGATGAGATAATGGTTCGTTGATTTAGCTAACTTAGGCAGACACAGTCATGTTTTAATTGCTGCACTGTTATTTGTTCTTGGTGAGCCATTTCATTGAACTGTGAATTTTGTGAGGTTCAAACATAAATGTATGAGTTAAATGTTCTTATGCGTAGTGTGGATATTGTATGTGGATGTAACTTGATAAGGGTAAAAAACAAGAAGTGGACTATTGATAAGGACAATTAATGATTTCCCTGCACATTTGGTGCAGGTTGGTTTTTTTGCTGAGCCTGATCTACAGACTGGATCATCGCTGCTCCTATCATCTTCATTCTTCATCTCCCCTACTCATCCCATTCAGACGTCTTCATCTTTCTCATTCTCTGGGAAGCCAGGATGGACAGTCTTCCTCACAAGAGGTGGTAGGAACTTGAGAACTCTCAATTAACAGGAACTGTTCCCAAACTTGGGTTGAGTTACAAAAGACTGATACATACTTACCTTGTTGTTCTTGTACAATGTATAATTTTTTGGGTTTTATGAGATCTCATACTATTTGTTTGGTTTGTTTTTTTGGTTGGGACCCAACAATTTCAACATTGTGGTTAAGTACACTGGGCTTGAACATAATTGCTCCAGCTAAATTCAGTTGCACCTTTTGAATACCGTAGCTATTAAGGTTGGTCAAAAGAGACTATACAAGGGTCAGTGATAACATTTCTGAGTTAAGTGAAATTGTCCAGTTGTGGATATAATTTTGTTCATGCTAAACAGTGTACCAGGTTAAATGTGTGAGTAATTTAAAAAAATGAAACTGTGCTTCTGTAAATGAAGAGAGAAAGATCTATGGGAATTTATGGTTTTGGTTGGAAGTGAGAAAAAATAGAAAAGTGAAACAAACAATCTTGATACAGTGACGCTGAAGTATCCGGTTGTTGGTGTGAGTTATTTAGGGACTAAGGTGATTTGATTTACTTAACTGTAAAATTGTGTGCCTATCTCCTCTTAGAGCCTAGACTTTAGACATACCTGTGGTGAAACACACACCAGGTGGGTTCCACAGGCATAGTAATCCCATTCTAGTGATTCAAGTCTAGTGATCCCAGCATATTGACCCCAGCATAGTGATCCCAGCCGAGTGATTCCAGCATAATGACCTGGGCTTGTGATCCCAGTATAGTGATCCCAGCCTACTGATCCCAGCATAGTGACCCCACCACAGTGATCCCTGGCTAGTGACCCCAGCCTAGTGATCCCAGCATAGTGATCCCAGCCTAGTGACCCCAGCCTAGTGATCCCAGCCTAGTGACCCCAGTCTAGTGATCCCAGCATAGTGATCCCAGCATAGTGATCCCATTATAGTGATCCGAGCCTACTGATCCCAGCATAGTGACCCAGCCTAGTGATCCCAGCATAGTGATCCCATTGTAGTGATCCCAGCCTACTGATCCCAGCATAGTGACCCTAGCCTAGTGATCCCAGTACCACTGCCTCTGAGCCACGCCTCCCCCACACTGAGAAGTCACATGTGTACATTTCATGGCTTCATGTGTAGGTGCGGTGAAGATGTTTTGGAAGATTGACAGTTTTACCTCTGTTTGAACCTGTGGTTCATGGCTCCATATTTAGAACCTTGTAGAGGCTGTATGGGACTGAACATGTCAGTGTGTGTGAGTGTGTGTGTCTGTGTAGGTGTGTGTGTGTGTGTCTGTGTAGGTGTGTGTGTGAGTGTGTGTCTGTGTAGGTGTGTGTGTGTCTGTGTAGGTGTGAGTGTGTGTGTCTGTGTAGGTGTGTGTGTGTGTCTGTGTAGGTGTGTGTGTGAGTGTGTGTCTGTGTAGGTGTGTGTGTGTGTCTGTGTAGGTGTGAGTGTGTGTGTCTGTGTAGGTGTGTGTGTGTGTCTGTGTAGGTGTGAGTGTGTGTGTGTCTGTGTAGGTGTGTGTGTGTGTGTGTGTGTGTGTGTCTGTGTAGGTGTGTGTGTGAGTGTGTCTGTTTAGGTGTGTATGTGAGTGTGTGTGTCTGTGTAGGTGTGTGTGTCTGTGTCTGTGTCTGTGTAGGTGTGTGTGTGAGTGTGTGTCTGTGTAGGTGTGAGTGTGTGTGTCTGTGTAGGTGTGTGTGTGTGTAAGTGTAGGTGTGTGTGTGAGTGTGTGTCTGTGTAGGTGTGAGCGTGTGTGTCTGTGTAGGTGTGTGTGTGAGTGTGTGTGTGTAGGTGTGTGTGTCTGTGTGTGTCTGTGTCAGTGTAGGTGAGTGTGTGTGTGTGTGTGTGTGTGTGTGTGTGTGTGTGTGTCTGCTAACACACAAATTGTGAGGTCAGACCCAGATGTCCTGGTTTATTCACGCTCCTCGTTTGAGGTCCAAGCTCCCCCTACAGTTCTACTGCGACAAACAAGTACAACGTGACCATCCTGTGTTTCCTCCTGAACTGTTTCTGCGATCCTTAAGGTGCTGCTCCGTGGGGTCAGCAGGGAGGAGGTCAGAGGGGAGGTCTACAGACAGATAGCTGTAGATGATGGAGACACTACTGAGTCATTGTCAGGAGAGTAAACACACACACTCATCCTTGTACTTATATCTTTGTGAGGACTTTCATTGACGTAATACATTCCCTAGCCCCTCCCCTAACCATCTCAACTGACTGCCTGATCCTAACCTTGACCCTAAACCTAACCTGAACCTGATTCTAACCTTGACCCTAAAACCAAGTCTTGACCTTCAAACGGCCCTTTGAAGAAGTGAGGACCGGCTAAAACGTCTTCACTTTCCAAAAATGTCCTCACTCTGTTTGTTAAATATGTATTCAAGTCCTGACTGTGTAGCAAGTACAAGAACACACACACACACACACTTACACTGACACACACACACCAACACACACACACCTACACACACACACACGCCTACACTGACACACACACCTACACACACACACCTACACACACACACACACACACACGCCTACACTGACACACACGCCTACACTGACACACACACCTACACTCACACACCTTCACACACACCTATGCACAGACACTTTCTCACACCCTCACACAAACACACACCTACACTCACACGGATACACACACAAAAACCACACACCTACACTCACACACAGACACTCACACACCTACACTCACACACAGACACACACACCTATACTCATACACTCTCACAGACATTCTCTCACACACTCACACACCTACACACAGAACCTCTCACATACACTCTCACAGCTACGCACACACTTATAAACCTACACACATACACACACACACACACACCTACATATACAGACACTCTCACACACACTCTCACACATACACACAGACACTCTCACACACACACACACACTCACACCTGCACGCGCCCACACACCTACACACACAGACACTCTCACTCTCACACACTCTCACACCTACACACACACACAGACACACACCCTGCAGCTCGTCCTTCCTCCCAACCCTTCATGTCAGTCTCAACCTCCCTCACTTAAAAGCTCAGCTCGTTCTTCTTCTCTTTTTCTGGCCCCCAAACTTCCTCCCTCCCTCCTCTTTGCTCTCCTCCTCCTCCATCCAGCAACACTCAGCACCAAATGTAGAATTGCTGTGCCACCTGTTGGCCAGCAGGAGCACTGCAGCTCATGGGGTGTGATAGTGTGTGTAGGTGTGTGTGTGTGATTCTTTACTTGTGTGTGTGCATGATTGTGTATTCGTATGTGTTTGTTTGTGTTTGTATACGTGTGCTATTGAGTATTTGTGTGTTACTGTGTGTTTGTGTATTTGTGTGTATGTGTGAGTGTGTATTTGTGTGTGTGTTTCTGTTTGTATGTGCATGCGTAATTGTGTACTTGTGTGTGAGTTTGTGTGTGTGAATGTATATTCGTGTAAGTGTGCGATTCTGTTTGTGTGTGCGAGATTGTGTATTCGAGTGTGTGTGTGTAACTGTGTCTGTGTGTGCATGATTGTATTTGTGTGTTTGTGTATTTGTGTGTTCGTGTAATTGTTTGTGTATTTTTGTTTTTGTGCGTGCATTTGTGTGTGAGTGTGTAAGTAGTAAAAAGACGGTGCTTTTACGCGTGTTAGTGTTTTCTCCAGTTAGGTTGTTGGGTCATTGTTAGTTTTGATGTCTTGTGCTTGTCCTGTTCACAGTCTGGTCTCCTGTCTCCAGCCAAGTCTCCAGCCTCAGCTTAACAATAAACCTCTTTTGTGCTCCACCCTTCAACACTGTCTGCCTTTGGGTCTCCCTCATCTTCCACCACAGACCCTAACAGTAATGATTCATCGATGACTGACGACGAGCTGGAGTTTATCGTTACAGTGGTGCAAAACCTCTCAGGAGCAGGGCGTTTGAAATTGGGGACTGTGTGCTGTGATCAGATTCTATCTAAAAAGGCACATGCCCTCTTTAACCCAAACAACAATGTAGAATGATGCCTAGCGCACGCTGCTGATGCCGCAGCGTCTGAACAAGACAAAATGGTGCTCGCCACACGTCTACATGCGTCGGCAGGTCTCGACCCCTCACAGCCGGTTTTATTGACACACGTGGCCAAATTTGAGGCTGTAATAAACGCCAAAATTGTGATTTACCACCACACAGAGGCCGTAAACGATTGCAATGTTTCCAGACTAACACCACTCCTAATTTAAACACCATCTGGCTTCATCTACACAACAACCACTACTACTTAACCACCAACGTGAAACCTTTTTTCGGCACAGCGTATGTCTGTAATTACTGCCACAACACCTATGACAGTCCTCTAAGGCATAAATGTAAATATCTGTGCAATGTGTGCTTTACACACTGCTGTGAGTGAGCGTCAAACACTTTAAAATGCAGGGACTGCAACCGCATCTGCAAGTCAGAGGTTTGTTACCAAGCACACAAAGAGCACGATAAAACTCATGGCCTGATGCCCTGCGACATCTTAAAATATTGTAGCTGCTGCAGGGTGATTTACAAAGTTGGTAAAAAAAAAAACACGCTTGTGCGCCTGCAAAATGTGCCCTCTGTAATGAAGGTCTCATCAGCGGCAGCTCAGGCCACATGTGCTTTATACAGCCTACAGAGAAAAAAGACCTGGAGAGAAAATACAGCTTTTATGATTTCGAGGCCCGGTACCACGAGGGAAAACACAAGGCATGTTTTGTGTGTGCTGTGGACATGGATGGAAACAAATTCTGTTTCAACACTTTGCGCTGCGTCGGGCATTTGTTGATCATTACAGACGGCCCAAGATTCACATTCATAGCCCACAATGCTTCAGGTTTTGACAACTACATCCTGCTGGAGCATTTTGTCTGGCGGGGGATTGTTCCGTCCGTCACCATGCGCGGCAGCAGAGTGATCCATTTGTACGAAGAATCATACGACCAGAGATGGATCGACTCTTATTCTTTTCTACCGATGCGTTTGGCAAAACCCTCCGATGCTCTAGGATGTAAAGATTTGGAAAAAGGACACTTTCCGCACCAGTTTAACACAAGAGCAACGGAACACAGTGTGTCATGAAACATTTGACCTACAATCTGAAATGTGCAAATACTGCATCAATGATGTGGAGGTGTTGAGAAAGGCCTGCACAATCTACCGCGACGCATTTTTAAACTGTACCCAGATAGATCCGTACAGTTTCACCACATTAGCGGGTAGCTGCATGGGGGTTATAAAACACTCTTCTTACCCCGCGACACTGTGGCTCTGACATACGATGGCGCATACGTGACACAAAATAAGACCTTCTCAAACGCCTCCATACAGTGGCTGGAGTATGTGATGCACGCTGAAACCATACACATCTAACCCGCTCTTAACGCAGTCGAGCGGAAGATCGGGCCAGACTTTGTTGATGGTTTCTGTGAGTCCACAAAGACGTGTTATGAGTTTGCTGGTTGTCTTTACCACGGCTGTGTCAAGTGTCATGTCGAGAGCGAGAAGAACCCAGTGTCCAAAATTTCTTACGGTGAACTCTTCCACATGTTTTCTGAGTGTGTGACAGCCCTGAGAATGCAGTATGGCTTGAGAGTGGTTGTGATGTGGGGGTGTGAGTGGAGTGCACTGTGTAGCTCTGACCAGGCCGTTAGAGGTTTTCTATCCACGTACAGAAAACCCGAACGTCTAAACCCTAGAGATGCATTGTTTGGGGGCCGTACAAATGCAATGGGAATGTACCACCAGTGCGTGGACGGTGAAAAAATTCACTACTACGACTTCACCAGCCTTTACCCCACAGTGCAGTCTAAAAAACAATACCCTGTGGGCCATCTGCAAATTATTCACAACTTTGATGACATTGAAAACTATTTCGGTCTCATTAAATGTGTTGTGCTGCTGTGGCGGGGGCTCTACCACCCCGTCCTCCCATACAAGGCTTATGCCAAGCTCATGTTCCCGCCATGCCGTACCTGTGCTGAAGAGCTAAATCAGTCAGACGAGTGCAGACACAGTGACACAGAGCGTCAGTTGTCTGGGATGTGGGTCTCTTTTTCAACTCCAAAAAGCTCTTGAAAAGGGGTATCGTTTGTTGCACGTTGATGAGGTCTGGCACTGTCCGGACAAGACAGACACGCTGTTGAAAGAATATGTCAAGACCTTCCTGAAATGCAAACGGGAAGCCTCAGGCTACTCCAAACACACCACAACACCTCAGGAATGTGAGAAATACATAGCCGACGATTGTGAAAAGGAGGGTATCAGACTTGACCCGGCCAAAATCTGTGTCAGCAAAGCAGTCAGAAGCTGTAACCAACTCCTCCTCAACTCGCTCTGGGGCCGTTTTAGCATGCGTTGTAACATGGCCACATGTGAGCTGATACCAGAGCCTGAGAGGTTTACCCAGCTCATGTTTAGTGATCATTACAAAGTGAGCCAGTTTGGTTTTGTCTCTGACAACGTTGCTATGGTGCAGTGGTCACACGCCGACAGTGTGGGGGCTCGTGCGAAAGACGTGAATGTGTTCACAGGCGCCATGACCACCGCACATGCACGCCTCGAGCTCTACAACCTGCACGACAAGCTGCAGGAGCGCGTGCTTTACTGCGACACAGACGCTGTGATCTTCACATCTCAGCCAGGGGAGCGGGTCCCCCCGACAGGTCCGTATCTGGGTGATTTAACAGACTAGTGAGAGGGTGGGGATTTTATCACAGAGGTTGTGTCTGGAGGGCCCAAGTGTCACGTGTACCAAACACACCACGGCAAGACCGCTGTTAAATGCAAGGGTGTGACATTAAACTCTGTAAACTCCAAAACCGTCACCCCCCAGTCCCTGATGGGCTTGGTTCAATCATTCGCAGCCAATAAAAACACAGACGCCCACTTGACAGCTGTGTCAGATACGATCAAGCGCGATAAAAAGCGGTCCCTCCTTCAAAATGACACAGTAGTTAAAAGAGTTCCCAATATATTTATATTTGTAACCAAATCACAACTGGAGCACTTTTGCGCTTCTTATGGGTTTTTCCTTAATTAAGTCTGAATTCTTGCTTGTGTTGTACGTCGCTTTGGACAAAAGCGTCTGCTAAACGAAATTGTAGAATTGTAGAATTGTAGAATTCAGGTCATTTATAACAAGCGCCGGGTGTTTCTCGATTACACCACTCTGCCTTACGGTTTTTAAAAATGGATTCTGGTTTTGACCGCCGGTTAAAACACCCCTTTAGCATGGTGGTGAGCGGCCCATCCAATTGTGGAAAAACTTTTTTTTGTTAAAGATATTATAGAAAATGCTCAGTGGATTATTTCACACCCCATGGACAACGTCGTTTACATTTATTCGTGTTGGCAGCTGCTGTACGACCAACTCTTAAAACTCAGAGAGATAAACTTTGTGAAGGGTTTACCGGACTCTCTGTGTGACGATTCACTACTACTGCCTGAAAAAAAGAATCTACTAATTACTGACGACTTGACGAATGACGCCAGTGGTAATATAGAAGTTCAAAATGCTTTTACAAAATATGTACATCATCGAAATCTTAGCTGCATACATCTGGTGCAAAATCTGTTCATCCAAGGCAAAGCCAGCAGGACCATCAGCCTAAACACCAACTATCTGGTCCTTTCAAAAACCGCAGGGACCGTTGTCAAACCTCATTATTAGGGAGACAGATGTTTCCAGGAAACAGCAAATATTTTTGTAGCAAACCCAAATGTGTTTTTGTGCCTGCTGTTTCTCGTTTTGTCCACCAGATGGCAGCTCGCACTGTTTGTAGCTTAAGGTTTAAAAAACGTATATATTTTGAGATGAATGTTTGACATGATTTTTTTTTACAGAGTTACATGATTTGTGTTTTGGTTATAAGTAAGGGTAAAGGGTGATTTTGTTTGCTTTCATGTGTACATTTCTGCCTGTTTTGAGATAGGTTTGGTTTTGCATGGAACGGGATTTTGTTTTGGAGACCACACACTGCTTCCTGCTTCTGCTGTGGTGTGGGCGGGGCGATGCAGCGGCTTGTCTACGCAACGGAACTAACGGTAAAAAGTAAAAGTTTAACAAGGCAAACAAATGAGGATGCAACAAAGAAACAAACGGCAATGGAAAGAAAACAACTTTAACGGCTGATTGTAGTCTAGTAACCCCCCGAGGAGACACAAGGTTGGTGTATGTGGTGATAGTGATTATTTAATTAGCGTTACTTGATGATTTGTGTACCAACGGTGCTAATATGCTAACTCTTTAGCACACTTGTTAACGGTAGGTGGCGGTGTTTGCTTGATATGGTGCTAATTGACTACTGATACAGATGGAAACAGTAAAGTTATTGTTTTTTTCGTCTTTATTTTTTCAGTTCTCACGTTGGTTTTATGGAGTTGCTTTATGGAGCTTCAATAAACGTTAAAAACCATCAGTCGGGTCCGTCCATCTTTCGAAGGGTGTGCTACAATTTTTTAGAGTTGTTCAATGACGCAACCTCCGCCGCTTACAGGTACCTGTTCATAGATTATAAAGCAAAGACCCCTGATGATTTGAGACTCAGAAGCAATCTTTTGACTGAGAAGGCGGTCGTCTAGGTGCCGAAAAAAAGATTAGAAAAAAAAGTCATGACGTTTTCAGGTGTTCAAAGAAACCTCCCACTGCTCGAACTGCGATATAAGTCACCGCCCAATATGAGAAGGGTCATTATAGAAAATGCGGGGTCCGATCTCATCATTTCTCTGAGTGAAATAGTGCTTAATGTGCGAAATGGGAACATACCTCTAAACACTAGGCAGTACAGACAGCTTAAGAAGAAAAAAACGGATCAGACTCATTGCAGACAGAAAAGTCAAACTCGTTAAAAAGAGAAACTGTAAACCAGTCGGGGCTTTTTACTGCTGCTGTTCGGTGCTGCAATCCCTTTCACTGTTGACCTCGTCCGGAGAAAGTAGAGGGAGCCTTGGAATATGCGGATAATATGTATCTGGTTCCCCAACGTCAGCTGGATTCGTTGAAGCAGCAGAACACCAGCTCAATTAGAGTTGATGCTCAAAACGAGCTGGACAAAGCCATGGCCGAGGTTCTGGATCAGCCAGGTGGGAATTTGCACGAAAAAGCCCAAAAATATGCATCCATCTTACCGAGATATCTGACACTTGTGAGACAAGGAGAGCAGGAAAAGACTGTGTTGTAACAATCGTCATTTCAGGGAACCACGGTGTTTTCCTTTTCGGGAGCTCATCCCACGCCAGTGCACCTAAAAAACACTGGTCTCTCTTCAGTATTTTTTAACAACTCCGGTCAGCTCGGTGGTGTCCATGGTTCTCAGCAGTCCAGCAGCACCTGTCTACTGTTTGATATCTCAATGACTGAGTCAAACACTGAATAACAAATGAGGTTAACAGTTCTGGCGAGGGGTTTCTGAATGGCGCCTCCAATCTCACATTTCCAGACTTGATCAGAGAAACGTTTCCGCCATGACCCTCGTCAGGTTCCAGGCTGAAACAAAACAGGGTGTAGCCAGACCCAAATTCTGCTCTGTTTATGGCGAGTGATCTGTCCTTCAGGTGTGGACCCGTGCTTTGAATGAGTTGAAAGTGCTCTCTTACATATTGACCATTTGGGAAATGTGGTTGAAACGCCTTGGCTGGATAGGGTGCACCATCAACGTACAGGCTGATGAACTCGTGCTGCAATGCTGAAAATCAAAGGGGTTTCTGACATGTGACCCTGTGTAGGCCTCATTATCAACAAAGCATACAGTTACAAATTTCAGGACCTGGTCCTTGTGAAGGTTTTCCTGATTGCACACCCTGGTGCCCCGGGGGATGGAGAATGTCTTCAAGGCAACTCTGTTGATTGTCCTGCTGTGAGCTCGTCTGACAGCAGGAGAGACTTTTTTCACAAACATGCTGGCTGACACAATGTTGGCTTTATACAACACATTTTGTGGAGTCATCAGACAAAACTGGTCTGTAGAGAGTATCAACTTCAACGATGTCGACTCCATTGAGCATAAGTTTTTCTTGGAAGAACAAATCAGCGTGTATCGGTGCAATTAGCTCGACAATTCTGAGTCCGGGATTAGCGCCATTTATAGACGTGTCGTTCATGTGATTATGGCCGTCTTTACGAAACAGCACATTGCTAATTGTTAATTTATTTATAATTTTTGATTAAACATTCAATTATTCCCCTGTATGGTTATGTGTTGGAGCTCTGTGTGATCGACCTGTCCCCTATTTTAACATCAACTTGAGAAAATAATGTGCATCCGGGGGAGTTAATGAACCCAAGGTCAGCCTAACCCTCCAGAGCCGTCCCATCCTCGTGTGTACAGTTCAAAGGTGTGACTTTGGAATTTGGTCTTGTTTTGTACAAGTTGTGAAGGACGATGGCCTCATTGTCACTGTTCACATCACAAGGATCCATTTTGATTGATCTGTGAAAAGACTTGTTGTAGGCACTGACCAGCTCCTGGATCACGTCCACGTATCTCCTTGAATTAACAGATGTTCAACCCACCACTGATACCTGCACAAAATGGTAGACTGGACATCACCATTGGTACCAGCTCATATACAAAACCTTACTTTACTTACTAAAACGCCTCCCTATCTCTCGTCACTCTTGCACCTTTCCCGCTCCAAACTCAACCTCAGATCCACTAAACTCATCAAATTCACCATCCCTAAATCCTGCACTACCTTTGGTTGCAAGGCCTTCAGGTTTGCTGCACCGTCTGACTGGAATGCCTTTCAATCATTAAACTGACTGATACGATCCCACTTACTGTTTTCAAACAAAACCTTCACCAACTTCTACTTGACCAATGCACCAGCTGCTTAATCATTCATTCCACTGACACTGTATTTCATGTGATGTTGCTGTTAACTATTGCTTATATAGATGTACAACTTCGTGACACCTGTTTTTATTATTGTCTTAGCCCTTCTGCAGAAGATTCCTGCAGGCTGCAGTTGTAAATAAGAATGTGTTCTTAATTTGCTTGCCTGGGTAAATAAAGGTTAAATAAAATGAAAAAAAATCTTCATCAAACTCTCTGGTGGACATCTTTTCACCCAACTGTGAGTCAGACCCTGAATCTGCTTTCACCACCTGTGGGTGAACTAACAGGAGACTGGAAATCAGGAGTTGAAGGAGCAACTCAGACTGTTTTACCACTATAAGACCCCAGGTGAAATGAAAAGTGCGACATCTTTGAGGGGGGAGATGTAATGACAGTTAGTGACCTGAAGAGGTCACTGTCATAGCCTAGGACATTGTTCTGTGCTTAGTAGTCGAAGAAGCGGGACATACAGGAGAGGCATTAAGATTTTAAGTGCAGACCAGTAATAGACTGAACACTGAGAACTCTCATGTGTTGTCGTGTCTGTCCAAAAAAAAAAGGTCACAAACTTTAATATTTCATTGGGCCGCCTTTAGCTTTGATTATAGCATGCATTCGCTGTGGCATTGTTTCGATGGCAAGGCAGTTTTCTTTGTAGCCTGTTTCCACCACCAGTTTGTCTCCAGGCTTCATGGCATCACAACAACATCCTCTGCCCTCAGAGCCTCACATCGACTGAGGAGAAACTCCATAGAAAACCTTTAACAGGGAAAAATGGGAGAAACCTCAGGGTGAGGAGGGGAGGAGGATCCCTCACCAGGAGGGACAGACGTGCAGGAGATGTTGGTACAGACAAGAAAACAGTTTATAACACAGAATGGAGGAAACATGGAAATGTTAATAACAGCTGAAGAAGGAAGCTTCTGGAAGGGGAGGCAGGGAGAGCAAGCCAGCTTGATGGGGGACTGGATGGTAGACTGGTTCAGGGAAGGGGAGGCAGGGAGAGCAAGCCAGCTTGATGGGGGACTGGATGGTAGACTGGTTCATGGAAGGGGAGGCAGGGAGAGCAGGCCAGCTTGTTGGGGGACTGGATGGTAGACTGGTTCATGGAAGGGGAGGCAGGGAGAGCAGGCCAGCTTGTTGGGGGACTGGATGGTAGACTGGTTCATGGGAGGGGAGGCAGGGAGAGCAGGCCAGCTTGATGGGGGACTGGATGGTAGACTGGTTCATGGAAGGGGAGGCAGGGAGAGCAGGCCAGCTTGTTGGGGGACTGGATGGTAGACTGGTTCATGGGAGGGGAGGCAGGGAGAGCAGGCCAGCTTGATGGGGGACTGGATGGTAGACTGGTTCATGGGAGGGGAGGCAGGGAGAGCAAGCCAGCTTGATGGGGGACTGGATGGTAGACTGGTTCATGGGAGGGGAGGCAGGGAGAGCAAGCCAGCTTGATGGGGGACTGGATGGTAGACTGGTTCATGGGAGGGGAGGCAGGGAGAGCAAGCCAGCTTGATGGGGGACTGGATGGTAGACTGGTTCATGGAAGGGGAGGCAGGGAGAGCAAGCCAGCTTGATGGGGGACTGAATGGTAGACTGGTTCATGGAAGGGGAGCGCAGGCCGGTTTAACAGCAGGGAAAAAAGGGGGTGGGGGGGTGATGCAGGCTGCGGTTGGTGCAGAGAGATGGAGCTCCGATAAGCTTCTGCAATGTCACAAGATTTATTTCCATCCAGTGTTGCATTAATTTCTCACCAGGATCTTGCATTGATGATGGTAGAGTCTGACCTTCTCCAGCACATCCCAAAGATTCTCAGTGGGGTTCAGGCCTGGACTCTGTGGGGGCCCATCCCTGTGTGACAATGATGTCTCCCTGAACCACTCTTTCACAGTTTGAGCCCGATGAACCCTGGCATTGTCACCTTGGAATACGCCCGTGCCATCAGGGAAGAACAAATCCATTGATGGAATCACCTGGTCACTCCTCATTCTTTGAGTCATGCTGTTTCTGAACCTGGACCTGACCAGCTGCAGCAGCCCCAGACCGTAGCACTGCCCCCACAGGCTTGTCCAGTAGGCACTAGGCACGATGGGTGCATCGCTTCATCTGCCTCTCTTCCTACCCTGATGCCCCCATGACTCTGGAACAGGGTAAATCAGGACTCATCAGACCCCATGACCTTCTTCCACTGCTCCAGAGTCCAATCTTTATTCTCCCTAGCAAACTGAAGCCTTTTGTTCCGGTAAGCCTCACTGATTCGTGGTTTTCTCAAGGCTACACGGCTGTTCAGTCCCAGTCCCTTGAGTTCCCTTCCCATTGTGGCAATGCTCTTACTTTCATGATCAAACGGAGCCCCGAGTTCTGCTGGTGTTTGTCTTCTATTTGATTTCACCAAACGTTTAAGTGATCGCTGATCACGATCAATCAGGATTGACCACGTTTCTCTCTGGAAGACGATGGGTCCCCACAATTCTTCCAGTTTGTAATCATGCGTTGGACAGTTCTTCACCATATTTCAGTTTCTGCAGTCTCCTTAGATGTTGCCTCTGCTTGATGCTGCCAATGATTTGAGCCTCCTCAAACAGACTAGCATCTTCTCCACGACCACGGGATGTGTCCTTCAACATGGTTGTTTAAGAAATGAGAAGTAACTCATTGCACCAGTTGGGGTTAAATAACTTGTTGCCAGCTGAAAGATAATCGCCCATGCAGTAATGATCCAATAGGAGGCTCGCACCTGTTTGCTTGGTTCAGTCCAGGTGGCGACTTTGTTTTTGGCCAGGCTGTGTATATGCGTGTTAGTTAGTTACTGACATGACACACCCAGAGTCCGTGAAGACAAGCTCAGCAACTATCAGGTCTACAATCAAGATCAGGGACTCTGAGACTTCCGAGTTACTGTTCCGAGTGTTTGGCATGAAGCAAAGGAAACATGTTGGAATGCACCAGGGGTCATTGCATGGTGCTGGAACTGAGTTATAAATTCAGTGTAAAGCTCCTTCCACACGACACCAAAAACGCGGGTGAACGCGGGTATTTGGGCACCCTGAAAGGGTCGACTCAGCATTTCGACCCGCATCCACTGACCCTCCAAGCGACCCGGGTGTTTAGCAGCTCGGCTCGTCTCACCTGAAGTGTGAAAAATGCAACCCGCATTGTCTCAGGTTTCTTGTGACCTTCCTGTCACATTCTGAGGCTGGGCTGTGAGAGCTGCTCACTCACCTCTCTGTAAAGTTTGGACCTCTGCCATGAGATCAGTCCTCCTGTTGATGTCCCCAGACGCCACTCCACTCCTTTTGTTCTAACAGTTTCCATGTGGATGATCTCAGGTGAGTTCATCTCTGCTTGGGGAACTCACACCTACCAGGAACCCTGACGTGAACTGAGCAGGCGCCACCATGTTGATAAACAACTTATATCGCCATCTTCACATCTTTTTTATTAATCGTGGCAGCGCACTGGCAAGATCCTGATGTCCGCGAGCTGCTCGCCATCCACAGTGAAGAGGAGATCCAGCAGTAGATTTCTGGATCCGTACGGGACACAGATATTTATGGGAACATCACCGGCATTTTGAGACACGGCACACTTTTTTGTGTAATGATGACGTTATCAGCACGATGACGTACGAGAGAGAAAAACACAGGTACACTGCCTCACAGAGAGCTCAGACTCGGGTCTGCTGGAAGCTTGAATGCGGCCTAATAAAAGGGTTATAAGTATTAAAATTCTAGCATTGTACTAAAAATGCAGGAAAACTCTGTATTAAAATATTATCAACCAATAGATAAAGTAAAAATTACGATCTGACAATGTGGTGAGAGTATTCCAGCATTCTCAAAACACAAACCAACATTATAATGTCAGAATCTTCAACTTAACAGTGAAAATCTAACTCTATTCTATCAATGCAGCAGAACAGCTGAATACCCCCCCCCCCACCCCATGGCTGAAATTGAGACAAAAGCCTCCTGCAGACATGAACGTTCATGCCCTCCTATGTGCCACTGGCAGTCTGCAATGTTGATCTCTCATCTGTAATTGAAATGTTTGCCCATGTGTTTGAGCCAAGTGCAGCTCCTCCGCTGTGAGCAGGAGATCCCTCTGAAGGAGAGCTTTCAAGTTTATGTCAGTGTACTAAGGAGTTTGCCAGAGGGCCTGCGTGTGTGTGTGTGTGTGTGAGAGAGAGAGAGAGAGAGAGAGAGAGAGAGAGAGAGACTTGGTCAGGAGAGTTGATGTCTGACACGTGTCTTTCCAATCAGCTCTCCTGCTGTGACTGACTCATCCTTTGTGACTGGCTGTGAAAATCTCACACTGTGACACCTGATGGCTCTCTTCTCGAATAAAAAAGCTCTCCTGGGACTGCTCACACACACACACACACACACACGCACACACACACGTGTGCCACACATGCCAGTGAAGGTGCCAGTAATGGAATAGAATAACAAGCGCCGTTTGGAGAGTTGGTGTGTTAGACTCAGATGAAGGCGGAATGAGCCGGAACACCTTTAGTTTCCCATTAAGCAGGAAGCTGTGAGGGGAGAGAAGCTGCCTGGACCAACGGTGTGTGTCTGGAGGAACTGCTGGGTTTGGGGACCAGGGAGGGTGACAACAAGGTTGCTGGTGTGCCTTGTAAACTGCTGGGACTATGATTCAATCCTCCCTCCAGCCTCCCTGTCAGTTTCCCCTTTGTGTGACACATGTCATTCTCTTGGTCGTCTTTCTCTCTCTCTCTCTCTCTCTCTCTCTCTCTCCATCCATACACTCACTCGTCTTTCTCCACCGGTCTGCCCATCAGCTGTCACAGCACTCAGTTAACCTCCCTCCCTGCGTTCGGCCCTCTCCTTCCGTGCTGTCATTGGTTTAACAGCTGATCCTCACTCCCTCTCTCCTGAGGATCACATCAAAGCAGCATCACAGCACCACACCAACGCCTACCCAGACCCCTGCCACCGCTAATTCTCTCAACCAGCATCCTCCTGTGTATATGTGTGTGTGTGTGTGTGTGTGTGTGTGTGTGTGTGTGTGTGTCAGTACATGTCAAAGGAAATACATCCAACACCTAGAATACAGATGAGACGGTATTATTTTTACTCAAAAACAGATGGGCTGTGGCCCCACAGAAAGAAGTCATCATAACGGAAACTTCTGAAACATTAAAACAGAGTTATTGTCAAGGTCTCCTCAACCCAGCTGTGTTTATAGTCAGGATTCAGAGAAAAGGGTAGAAAACCAACCAGGATAAATGATTCAAATGTCAGTTTTTAAAAAAGCAAGGGAGCGAGACGCGTCTTCCACGGCCCCTCAGATGTCTCCGCTTCTCCTCCTCGCTCTTTACTGCTGCTGTTTCTCCACAGAAACATTATTTGTACCCTTGAAGAGACACTTTACCTGAAATGTGTATTTGTCCTTCAAGTACACACTACTAGGAATCTTGAGCTCACTGAGATGTTCTTCCCTCCTGTATCACTACACCGATTCCAGAATAAGGCAACGTAACTTTATTTGTACATGAGGGTCGATTTGGTTGCAGGTCAAAAAAGAGCAGGCTGCTTACACACATTGATAACATGAATGACACCGACAGAAAACTGTGACATAACAGTGACAACAGTGCTCCAGACAAGAAGACATGGATGAAAGTACACAGAAATGTTACGATCAAAAAGCAGGAGAAGAAATGCAGAATAAAAGCCAAATACAAAAAGCTACACCAGAATAAATGAATAAATAGATTCAGAGGGCTGTGCAGTCTATAAGTTAAGTTAGTTAGTGTGTCGACTCACAATAGTAAAGTGCTGTTTAACCTTTTGTTAGCTGAGGGAACAAAACTGCCTCCGCATCTCTTCATTTTCCAGACAGGCATTTTGTACCTGCAGCCTGATGGAGGGGGGTGAAATTCACTGTAGTGGGTGGGATCCATCTTGTAGGATAGACCCAGCTCGACTCTGTAGCTGCCTAGTCTGGGATTCTAGTTTCAGATGTGGCTCTCCAACCAGCCTGCTAACCCCCCTCACAACTTGGTTCAGGGAATTCTTATTTTTTTAGGGGGGGGGGGGGGTTGCTGAACCAAGACACAGGGCTAATGACTGATTCAATGAAGCAGCGGTAAAACATGGTGAGCATCTTCCTGTTGATGTGGAAGAGGAAAGTTTCCTCAGACAATATAGACGCCGGGTCCCCTTTGGTGGATGGACAGAGACAAAGACAGAGAATGGAGGAAGACAGAAAGACAGAAGGAAAGAGAGGGACAGAGATAAAGAGAGGGAGAAAGGAGGAGAGACTGATGGACAGAGACAAAGACAGAGACTGGAGGAAAGCAGAGAGACAGAAGGAAAGAGAGGGACAAACATAAAGAGAGAGAGAAAGGAGGAGGGACTGATGGACAGAGACAAAGACAGAGAATGGAGGAAGACAGAAAGACAGAAGGAAAGAGAGGGACAAACAAAGAGAGAGAGAAAGGAGGAGGGACTGATGGACAGAGACAAAGACAGAGAATGGAGGAAGACAGAAAGACAGAAGGAAAGAGAGGGACAAACAAAGAGAGAGAGAAAGGAGGAGGGACTGATGGACAGAGACAAAGACAGAGAATGGAGGAAGACAGAGAGACAGAAGGAAAGAGAGGGACAAACATAAAGAGAGAGAGAAAGGAGGAGGGACTGATGGACAGAGACAAAGACAGAGAATGGAGGAAGACAGAAAGACAGAAGGAAAGAGAGGGACAAACAAAGAGAGAGAGAAAGGAGGAGGGACTGATGGACAGAGACAAAGACAGAGAATGGAGGAAGACAGAGAGACAGAAGGAAAGAGAGGGACAAACATAAAGAGAGAGAGAAAGGAGGAGGGACTGATGGACAGAGACAAAGACAGAGAATGGAGGAAGACAGAAAGACAGAAGGAAAGAGAGGGACAGAGATAAAGAGAGAGAGAAAGGAGGAGAGACTGATGGACAGAGACAAAGACAGAGAATGGAGGAAGACAGAGAGACAGAAGGAAAGAGAGGGACAGAGATAAAGAGGGAGAGAAAGGAGGAGGGACTGATGGACAGAGACAAAGACAGAGAATGGAGGAAGACAGAAAGACAGAAGGAAAGAGAGGGACAGAGATAAAGAGAGAGAGAAAGGAGGAGAGACTGATGGACAGAGACAAAGACAGAGAATGGAGGAAGACAGAGAGACAGAAGGAAAGAGAGGGACAAACATAAAGAGAGAGAGAAAGGAGGAGGGACTGATGGACAGAGACAAAGACAGAGAATGGAGGAAGACAGAAAGACAGAAGGAAAGAGTACTGCTTGTGGATCCGATTTGCCGTGACTGGCATTTCTCCTTGACAAAGGTGTCAGAAAGAGGAAGGAACTTGTTGCTGTCCAGTGCTGAAACTTCTAACCCTGAAACAACATTAGTGCTCACAGATGTTTCCTGATTCTAGGTTCTGAGTCGTATGTGTGTGTCTTTTCCTTTGATATGGAGACGTGACATGAGCTCCTCAGAGCAGAAAGCGGCAGTGGATCCAGGATCCAGGAGAGCACTGACCAGTATGACATGGCTGCCTTTTGCTGCCTTGACTTTAACTGGGACAGTGGGAAGCACAATCTTGTTCTCTGGCCCCTGTATGACCACAAAGCTCTGCTGATGCACTTCCTATTACATCAGATGGCTTCTCAGCTTTCTGAGCTGTCCTTGTCCCTGCCTGTAATCCTGTCGCTGTGTTGTTCACTCTCTCAATCCTCCCTCAGGTGTACTGCTAATTTAATCGCTTTAAGCACCACTGTGTACTACGTTTTGGTGTAATACAGAGGTTTCTGTCACTTCAGTCTTTAGCAGGACTTTGCTCTGAAATTCCTCGTTCTATTTGTTATATTTGCCACAGGTCCGCTAGCTCACCTTAGCATACTAGCTAAGTCTAGCTAGTCCGCCTCTCCCTCCCTCTCCTGCTCCATGTGCCAGATGTTTAGTGACTCCTCTGCCTCCTTTAGTGTAAAAAGTGTAGTTTGTTTGTAGTCCTGGAGGCGAGGCTTAGTGAGTTAGAGACTCGGCTCCGCACCATGGAAGCTAGCGCTAGTCCTTTACCTTCAGGAGCTTCTCAGTCCACCTGAGCGGGTGCGGAGACACCTAGCCTAGCCACCGCTAGCAGCTCCCCCGCAGCCGGGAACTAGCCAGTCCCGCTGGGTGACATCACGAGGGAAACCTAGACGCAGTAAGCCCGTGTTTGCCCACCAACCCTTCATGTTTCCAACCGCTTTCCCCACTCAGCGACACACCCGCTGAGAGTGAAACTCTCCATGTCGGCTCTGTTGCTCGCAGCCCCGCTGTGAAGCCGACATCAGTCATTGGCAGTTCTGTTCTTGGCAACGTGAAGGTGGAGACTCCAGCGAGCATAAAGTGCATCCCAGGGGCCAGAGCGGGCGACGTTGAGGCTAAAGATGCTGGCAAAACGTGAGGTTAAATACAGTAAGATTGTGATACATGTCGGCGCTAATGACACCCGGCTTCGCCAGTCGGAATTAACTAAAGTTAACATGGCTTCGGTGGGCAACTACGCTAAAACAATGTCGGACTCCGTAGTTTTCTCTGGCCCGCTGCCCAATTTAGCGAGTGACAACATGTTTAGCCGCATGCGTTCATTCCATCGCTGGATGTCCAGGTGGTGCTGAGATAACAACATGGCTTACATAGACAATTGGAGCTCCTTCTGGGGAAAGCCTGGTCTGATTGGGAGAGATGGCGTCCATCCTACTTTGGATGGTGCATCTCTCTTATCTAGGAACAGAGGCCAGTTTGTTAGCAATACTAATCCCTGACAAGCACCCAGAGTTCAGACCAGCAGGCAGAGCTGCAGGTTAGCACGCCCTCTGCTGGTTCCTTGGTGTTGTCACCCACCCAGCCTATAGAAACTGTGTCTGCCCCGAGGCTGTATAAGCCTGCACCCAAATCTGGAGGAGGAACTTATAGCAACTTAGTTAAAATTAAAACAACTGCTCCAGCAAACCAACCCAGTAAAACTATTAAATGTGGTTTGCTTAATATTCCATCTCTTGCATCCAAGTCTCTCCTAGTGAACGATTTAATTACTAATTATCAGATTGGTGTATTAGCACTCACTGAAACCTGGGTGCAGCAAGATGAGTGTGTTAGTTTAAATGAATCTTGCCCTCCTGGTTACATTCACTACCATGTACCTCGCACCACTGGCAGAGGAGGAGGAGGAGCTGCAATCTATCAGTCAAATTTGCTCATTAACCCTCCACCTAATTGTTCATTAACTCATTTGAGAGCCTGACTGTCAGCTTCTCCCTCCCAGACTGGAAAGCAGAGAAACCACTCTTACTTGCTGTGGTGTACCGTCCTCCTGCACCTTATTCTGAGTTCTTAGAAGAACTCCCTGACTTTCTGTCTAACTTGGCATTGAACTCAGACAAAGTCATTCTAGTGGGTGACTTTAACATCCATGTGGACGTCAATGATGATTCTGTGGCCACTGCGTTTAAGTCGCTTCTTGATTCTGTTGGCTTCTGTCAGAGGGTAAACAAACCCACTCACACTTTTAATCACATCCTTGATTTAGTGCTCACTGATGGAATAGAAGCTGACCGCATCATAGTTCTTCCTCAGAACCCCGTCTTGTCTGATCACTCCTTAATTACATTTGAATTTACTTTAACAAATTATATCCTACCTGGGAAAAAGTCCCGCTTCAGTAGATGTCTATCTGACACTGCTGTTTCTAGATTTAGGAGCTTATTCCAGCAGAGCTTGCTGCCACATCTTGTAGTGATATAATGGGCAGTTATGCTGATTCCACCCCCACCCAGGTGGACTATCTTGTGGACAGCACTGCAGCAGCACTCCTTGGGACACTTGATGCCGTAGCTCCCCTGAAGAAGAAGGTTATCAACCAGAAAAGAATAGTTCCCTGGTACAGCCCAGAGCTGCGTGCCTTAAAACAGAAGACCAGACAACTGGAAAGGAAGACACATTCCAGCCAGCACGAGGAAGTCCGCCAAGCCTGGAAGGAGAGTTTATTAATATATAAAAAGAACTCCGTAATGCCAGAAGCGCTTACTACTCGTCCCTGAGAGAAAAGAATAAGAACAACCCCAGGTTCCTCTTCAGCACCGTGGGCAGGCTCACCAAGAACCATAGTGCTGTTGAGCCATGCATCCCCCTGTCACACCGCAGTGAGGTGGTGGTTATTTGTCTTGTCACTTCCTGTCTTACTGTGAAATATTGACTCTACTCTCGTTTCAGGTCACTTGCCCTTCCTCCTCTGCCAGTCTGATTGTCTGCTCCGCCCTGATTGTTTCCACCTGTGTCCCCTTACCTTGTGTTTAAATAGTCTTTGTCTCCCCTTGTCTGCTGCCAGTGTGTTTCGTCCTCGTGCGTTCACCCAAGCCAGAGATTCAAAGCCCTTGCCACAGCCTTGATCAAGTTATGCAGCCGTGCCTGTTGTTTTCTGTTTGCATCCCTCTGAGAGAGTTTTTGGTTGTAAGTTTTCTACCTTCGTCCAGATTTAGTAGTTTCCTTTACAGCTCTTTTTCTATCCTCTGCTTGGAGTGATTTTTTTTTTTTGTTGGTTAACTTTCATAGTCCTTGGCCTCCAGTTTTCAGGAGTGCTTTTGAGTTTCCTTCATTCTGTCTTTTTTTCCTCCACAGTTGGAGTGATTTTCATTTATTGATAATATTTGCTAGCTTGTGTGCTTTCCTCCTTGATTGGAGCGATTTTCATTTTGTATCTGTTTCATAGCTCTGAGTAGATTAGTTTAATTTTCAAAGCCCTTTGATTTCTCTGCTCAGAGCATCATACAATAAAATCCCTTGCCATGAACCCTGCGTCTGTGTCCTGTGTCTGAGCCTGGTCCTGTCACCCCCAACTCTCAGCAGTAACGACTTCCTATTCTTTCTTCACTGAAAAGAATGTGAACATCAGAACAAAGATTGCCAGTAATGGAGGACAGACTACAGTCCCCATAGAAGCACCTCCCAGACTTGGTGCATACTTGGACAGCTTCTCCCCCATCGACCTGTCAATTAACTTCTGCAGTCGGTTCCTCCAAGTCAGCCACTTGTCTGCTGGATCCCATCCCAACAAGCCTCCTTAAGGATGCCTTCCCTCTAGTCAACACTTCTATATTAAATCAAATTAATCTTTCCTTAGTCACAGGTTATGAGCCACAGGCCTTTAAGGTGGCTGTCATCAACCCTTTACTTAAAAACCTTCTCTTGACCCAGATGTGTTAGCCAACTATAGGCTGATATCCAACCTCCCCTACATCTCCAAGATCCTTGAGAAGGTTGTCCTGGAGCAGCTACATGAACATCTGCACAGCAACGAGCTCTTTGAAGCCTTCCAGTCTGGATTCAGGAACACCATAGCACTGAACCAGCACTGGTCAGAGTCTCTACTGATCTTCTTACAGCTTCAGACAGAGGTCTTGTCTCTGTCTTTTTGGACCTCAGTGCTGCATTTGACACCATCGACCACAGCATCCTGCTACAGAGACTAGACCATGAAACTGGGATTAAGGACCCACCCTAAAATGGTTTAAGTCCTACTTATCTGACAGGTTTCAGTTTGTTAATGTTAATAAGGACTATTCAGAGTACAGCAGAGTTACATATGGTGGACCACAGGGTTCAGTTTTAGGACCGATTCTCTTCACTCTTTACATGCTCCCATTAGGTGACATAATCCAGAAGCACTCGATCAACTTCCACTGTTATGCAGATGACACACAACTTTACTGGTCGATGGAGCCAGACGACACAAGCCAGCTTACTCATCTGCAAGACTGCCTGGAAGACATGAAATCCTGGATGTCCTCTAAGTTCTTCCTGCTAAATTCAGATCAAACTGAGGTCATTGTGTTTGGACCTAAACACCAGCTCCTCCATATACTCCATTTCCTCCACAGTCGTGCAGCACCTCCTGAGGAACATGGCACAGTCCTGAAACAGTTGAGAATCCTCTGATTTGATTTGAGGCCAAGAAAGAGCTTTTTCCAAATAAGCACATGAGATCTAATATTCATTTGCAAAGTTTTCTTTGAGTAATTTCTTTACTTTTCTCATAGCCCCTTGCCGGTGCCACATACTTTCAGCTCTTCACCAGTTGGTGTTCTCTGCCTGTGGTAGACTGAATGAGAAACTGCAAGCGGCCTCTGTTATTGTCAATTTTACTTTCGGTCATATTTTCAAAGGGATGAATGAATGACATATTTTAAAAAAGGCCATCAAAAATAGAAATATTACCTTGAGCTAATGAAGACAAAAGTTGCTATTTATTGAGCATCCTGGTTTACTCATTTTGACTCTTCAGAATCTTACTCATGTGACTTTCAGTTCACGTGGATTAATTTACCACTGAGGTGCAGTGGTCTGAGAGACTGGAACAGAGCTTGCAGTGGACAGGGAGTGAAGGAATGAGCAAAAGAAGGAAGGGTAGCAGGGATGGCAGAGGGAAAGGTATGAGACTGAGTGTGTTGGGGATGGGACTGCACACCACTGGTTGTCCTGGAATAAAAATAAGTTCTGGTTTACAACAAAGAGCCCTTCGTTACGGCAGTAATGTATAAAGGTTGCACCGGGGTTGTTTTTAACAGGATTTCACAATTAGCACATCACTTTAATAACGGCGCTTGCACTTTGAGATCAGCACTTTATTGAAGTTGCACAGTGAAGTTACAAAGCGGATTCGCACGTGGTTACCTATTCAGATAATGGCATCTCTATTTATTGATTTTGCGTATTTATTTCAGTAATTATTTAACCGTGCATTGGTGGCGGTGGTCCTCGGGCGGATGCGGCTGCGCCGGCGTCGCTCCACCTATCGAGAGAGAGCGATGCGACGATGAGGATTGAAGGCATCGCGCAGCAAAAGGAGGTTTCGTGGTGCCAAAGCTCCGTGGGGTAGAGTGCACTAGTGTGCCAGTGTTCAATAGTGCCACTTACCTTTCTGTTGTGTCCTCCAGGAGTCCGTGTCCAAACGAGTCCGGGCGGGAACGATCACCATATAAACGTTCCGGGAGAGACCACAGTCAAAATTGAGAGGGGGTGTTGTCGCTATGGTTAATAATACAAATTTATTATATTGAGGGTTTTGCCAATTTTTAATGAACTGTAATAATAAATCATATGTAAATTTTAGAATGTTAATTTCTGGGGGTGGTTGATGTGGTGTCAGGAGCTAAGAAAGCTTTCTGTTGAGAGAGGGAGTCCCCTGCCCTTGGTAGGGGCTATGGGGGAACATTGTCAAGCGGGTATAAAAGGCACCAGTTTCCATCTACCTGGGATGATGGTTGGACCTCTGTCACGACCGATTGTATTTGTCTATACACCTGATTGTCTGCTGAGAATAACGAGTCCCCTTGTGAAGAATTGCTAGACTGGCCCCCTTCTGTCTTGTTCCGTGCCACCTTCACTGCGAAGAGGGCCCACTGTTCAGATGGTGTCATCTGGACCTTAATCGAGAAGAGGGAATTGCACATTAACCCCTGCTTTTGGTCTAACTGCTGGGGTAGCGGGCGGCCCAGTGGAGCAGTGGTCCTCACTGTGGCCCCCCCAGCAAGAAGGTTGTGGGTGGAGCCCCGGCTGCAGCACGGGGTCTTTCTGGGTGAGTCTCCATGTTCTCCCTGTTCCTGCTGGGTTCTCTCTGGTACTCCAGCTTCCTCCACAGTCCAAAGACATCAAGAGGGGACCAGGTTAATCCAAACTCTAACTTGACCGTAGGCGTGGCTGGGAGAGCCAATGGTTGTCTGTCTCTATGTGTTGGCCCTGCCATGGACTGGTGACAGGTGTGGATTGCAGGGGGCGCCTGTTCCTCCTGTAGCACTCACCCTGTGCTGTCTCTACAATATAGGACCGTGGAATGAAGCTAGAGCATTGAACAACAGCAGACATTGTCCGTTGTTTCTGCCCATCCAACTTTGTTAGCACAGGGTCCCCCAGGCTAAGGGATGGTAGGATCTTCACTCCATTTCTGCGGTTGTAAAAATAGTCTTGCCGCTGCTTAGCTGCAGTGTCAGCCTGTCTAATCCTGTCCTTGCTGGGCCAGTTACATCTCAGATTGTCCTGCAAACAGGGCAAAGTGGTCCTAATTTTCCTGCCCATCAACAGTTCCACTGGGCTGACTCCTTTCAAAGAGGTGGATGTGGCTCTGTATATCATCAAGGCCAGGAGAGGGTCCTCCTGTCTCTGTATAGATTTAGCTATCTGAACTACCCTCTCTGCCTGTTCATTACTCTGAGGGTAGTGAGGGCTGGATGTGACACGAACAAAATCATATTCCTCACGAAACACCCTCATCTCTGCTGAAACTAGCTGGGCCCCATTATCACTCCCTATCACCTTGGGGATACCAAAATATGCAAATGTGGCTTTAAGCTTAGTTACAACCTGGTGGGTAGGTGTAGGCAGATACAAAACTTCCAGATACCTGGAATAATAATCGGACACTACAAAGTAGCTGTGCTTCTAATACTCACACAGATCTATACCAATTTTCCGCCATGGCCTGAATGGAAGCCCACTGGGCACTAATGGCTTTCTCTGAGTGTTTTTGTTCTCTCTGCAGAATGCACACTGCTGTACTGTTTTAGTTATCTCATCAGTTACTCCAGGCCACCATACCAGATGGTAAGCTCTTTCCCTGCAATTTTCTAGGCCTTGGTGCCCATTGTGAATTATCCTTCGTATTACTTCCCTCATTTCAGGGGGCATAATGATGCGTTGGCCTCTTGTAACTAAACCCTCTATCTCGAAGAGTTCTCCTCTCACTTGAAGAAGTCTTTGTCTGCCTCCACCACCTCAGGCCACCCACTCCCAATTAACTCCATGACCGCCTGCAGCTACCTATCATTTGCTGTGTGCTGTCTTCGCTCTTCCATCCGGTGTGGTGTGGATGGGACCTGGCCCATGACAGCCTCAATGTGTTCTGCCACTTCTTCATGACAAACCCTAACCCCCTGAAATTGCTCTGGTCCCCGAGATAGTGCATCTGCTACTGCTAATGTCGTGCCAGGTGCGTGCTTGGCAGTAGCATTGAAATGCATGGGTCTCGTCAGCAGTCTCTGGACCTGATCAGGACGCAGTTCAGATCCTTCCGTTCATAAGGGCAACTCGTGGTATGTGATCTGTCACCAGTCTAAGGCTGTCCAGTCTATATAGGTACTTGTTGAACCATTCACAGGCCTGAACACTGGCAAAGCACTCCTTCGCGATCTGCTTGTACCTTTTCTCCACATTGCCTAATCATCTGGAGCAGTAGGCCATGGGTTTCCAGCTCTTTCCACATCCCCCAGCCGGTAGCTGCTGGTGTCTGCTGACACAATGGGGGGCCTTGTTGGTGTCATAGAAGGTACGTATAGATTCCTGAATGCTTCAGACTGTAAAGGAACCCATGTCCACTCTGTGTCTCCTTTCAGTAGCTCATACGGTGGATGGGCCACTGTTGACAGCTCTGGGATGAACTTGGCGAAATAATTTACCATCCCTAGGAATCATTTGAGTTCTGTTACATTTTGTGGATGTGGGAAGTTCTCTATTCCCGTCATCTTGCTTTGGTCAGCCCTGACCCCTGTCATGTCAATTACATGGCCTAGGAAATTAACCTGTCATTGTCTGAATTTGCACTTTGCTTTGTTAAGCTTGAGCTGTGCCGCCTTGATGACCATCAACACTTCCACTAAGTGTCGGTCGTGTTGCTTTTCAGTCTCAGCATGAATCAAGATGTCGCTCATGAAGATCTCCGTTCCTTCCAGGCTGATCAGAGTCAGGTCATCTTTCTCTGAAAAATTTCCGGAGTCATTGTTATTCTGAAAGAGAGGCGGCGGAAGGCATATCTTCCGAATGGAGTGATGAATGTGGTGAGCATCCTGCTCTCTTCATGCAGAGGTACTTGTTACAATCCACTTGCTGTATGTAACCTAGATGAGAGACGTGTCATTAGTTGTGTTAGTGCTCCTTTAATAAGTGCCGGTCAGGTAACTACAGCGGCCCCTGCAGTGGAGAAGGAGAATAATGAGAGCAAGAGCAGAACTACCGACAGCAGACGGACTACTCGAGAATGAGAGAGAAAAGAGTGAACAAAGCAGAGTATTTTCACCTTGTTTCTTTCATTTTTTGAGAAGATACTGTTGTTGGGATTCAGAGCCCATGTGCTGACGAATATCATTTTCTTCCTCCCTCTGTTCCACGTGGAGATGGGACAGGACAAAGACTAATAAAAACTTTCCCGCCAGCCACCAGGTTGAGGTGTGGCAATCCTCTTCAAAGGGGGAAACCCACTACTCATCCCAGCAAGCAGGCCCACACTGGGCCTTTGTGGGCCCAGTGTGGGCAGCCCGCACCGGGCCTGTAAGACTTTGCTCATTGGCAATACGCTGGCCCCTTAGTGCTGGCCCTGCAATGGCAGCCCTAACTAAACCCATGGGAGACCTGCACTGGCCCTGCGATGGCCCCCAGTGGACAGCCCTTATTTAGCCTTCACTAGGCCCTCATTTAGCCCACACTGATATTGCAGGTAATTACCCTGCTAATCATACATATATAAATACACGAGTTTCACACATCTAAAATGGATGCACTCACTGATTCTCGCTTGTGTCAAAAACGCATGATTCAATAAACACACACACACATAACACACTTGAGTTCTTTTTTGTACCAAACTTTATTTGTACTTAACTGGTACATTACAAAATTAGAATTTTTTAAATACATTTGATCGGTTATGAAGGTGAATCTTATATCAAAGACGGTTAGATAAATAGAATATCTTTGCTTATATTGTGTAGTAGTCGAATAAATCAGATGATTGCACGGTAGTATCTCTGTTTTATAATAGTTTGTAACTCAATGGGCCACTTATGAACGTCATACAGCTGCCTCTTGAGCTAATCAGTCGGCCGGCCGACCGGGAAATTTTCCGGGCCGTCCCGATAGCCACTCCGCGCCTACAACACAACATTCATAGTTGCTGCATCCACACACATTACTACTGTGATGTGTGCGTCCGCGGATACAGAGGCAGACACACACACACACACAAAGACAAAGACAGACAGGCGCGCATCTTTATCCCTGTGGGCTGCTGCTTTAGCGCAGGCACAAAAAAATCCCTCACGGAACCGTTCATTGACTGAACCACACGGGACCCGCCCCGAGGGCGCGCCATGAACAACTAATGTTGGGAGCAGTTTTGAGAGAGGAAAGCTAGCTTGCTGTACCAACTTAGCTAACATCCTGCTAAAAACAGTTCAAATTAAAAAGTTAAAATTCATGGTTTAGAGAGAATATAACTGAGAAATGTCTTAGAAATTTCCAGTGACCCACTCACCCTATTGAACTAATAAAATTAATGACAATAAATCTATGAATATCACCAGAAAATCAGGAGCCCAGCCGATGTCTTTTCTCTGCGCCTTTTCTGAAATTCCCTCCAAAAAAAGTGAGGGAAAAGACATGGGCTGCCAATAAAAAATAAGCGTGGGCCCACAGGTGCAAAAGTCCTTTGGGCCCCATGTGGGCAAGCCCGCACTGGGCCAGCATGGGCTTTCTGTAGGTAAAGCAGTATGGTGGGCTGGTTTCAGGTAGCCCACAGAGAGCCAAGACCTTTGGGTTCCATGTGGGCAAACCTTCACTGGACCTGTTAGAGTTTGGTCTGGGCTGGCCCTAGCCCACAGTGCCCGCAAAAAGCCTGCATGGTCCCCACTGGGGCCTGTTTGCAGGGATTGGCTGAGAGCCCAGGGGGTCCCCACTACGTCATCATCAGCGGTGGACCTATAAAACAAGACGTACTGCCGAAAAGCTTCGCTTTTTCCAAGGTACGCTAACTTCACCAAGTAGCGTTTGCCGAAAGAGAGCAACCACCACGTCTCCCTTTTCTCCTCTCTCTTGTTCGTGGAGCAGCAGTGTACAACTCGCAGGACGAGTCCAGTCCACAGACTTTCACTTTCAATTCAGTCACGTGACCGCGGTTCTCCTCATCTCCTAACACGGAGAATCCGCGCATCCCTTTTTTTTTTTTTTTGACTTTGTTTTGGATCCAAAGTAGACAGCCCGCACCCGCTGATCTCCTCTACCCTGCAGAAGGACGCAAGTTTTGTCGGGACGTGTTGCTCAGGACAATTCCCCGACCCGGTCGACCGCGGAGGCGCGTATCCGAGCCAAGGAACGGACCCTCTGCAAGCGCCATCTCCATCTCCGCCTCGGAGCGGAGCAAGGATAGTAAGGCATCAATGTGTCTGGGAAGAGATCGTAGTCAAGAGTGTGACAGTAAACGCTGCAAGTGAAGAGCCGCCGAGCTCTCATCACTGTGTCACTGTCACTGTGTCGTTGTGCTGTGTTAACTCTGTTGTATCAGACGGGCCGCTGGGCCCTCAGCTCTGATCATCAGGAGTTATCACTGTTTGGTCTCCACAACTGAGCTGAGTTCATGATTGGTGGCCGTCTACGAAGTCGACAGAGCTGTAACCTCGTCTGTGGAAGCGCACGTACCAGACTCGGTCGAAACCTGTACGCACGCACACGGCGAGCGGGAGCGAGCTCTTTGTCTTTGTCGGCGCCATTTAATCTGAATCTACAGTAAGGTTAGATCTTCCCTCCCCCCCCCCCACTCTGCTCCCATTTTTCACATCTCCACACATGCGACTAGGACTTTGCAGCCTCCCTGCCCCCCCTCTTCCTACTCAGTGGAAGTCAGGGCAGCCATTTTGGTTCTATTCGTCCTAGTCCGCCATTTTGGGTCAGTTACCCTGACCCGCGCACCCTCCCTCCCTCTCTCTCGCTCGCTCTCTCTCTCTCTTACACACACACACACACACACACACACTCTTGATAGAAGTAGATGTTAGATAATAGTCCATTATTGTGAAGATATACCTATTGATTATTGCTGTGTTAATTGTAAAATTAATATTGTGATAATAAATGTGTTATATTTTGCAACAATTCGACTCCTCGGTTTTATTGTGTGTGGATTGAACTTTGATTGCTGGTTTGATTGGGTCAGTGCTCGGAATCACACCTTCTATTTGATTGAGACTGAATAGACATGATAGTAATTGATTTTAATTAAATAATTAATTGTTTAATTTTAATTGATTCAATAGCTGTTGAATTTGGCCAAGCAAATTCGACAATTTGTTTATCCTGTTCACCTTTGAGGTCGATAGCAGAGGATTGGCTGTTCCCTGATTCCAGGGTGGTGCCCCGTTAATAGATTATATTGTAATAATCATATTTAATAACTGATTATTTTCTTTATAGTTTAATTTAAGATATCGCCAATCCTCTCCCCCTTTACGAGCCCCAACATTTTGGTACTCCGTGTGAGGCCCAACCCCAACACTGTACTCAACTGCGGTCCATGATTCTGGATTGTGTTTATTGCGTTGCGAACGAGGATTTCGTGAGTGAAAAAAAGTTATTTTCGGTGTGTATTGGCTTGTATTCCTTTGCCGTAGAGGTTAGGTATGAAGACGATGTTATTCACAGTTAAAGCAGTCTGAACAACTGTTGTTGGGGGACAGTTCCACCACGTGCAGGGGGAATTCACTGACCGAGATGCAAATAATGACATACCTCAACAGTAGTCTGACTGCAGATAACCCTGCCAGACTGCAGCTCTATAAACATGCTATCATGAATACAGTACACCCAAAGGTGAAACAAACCGTTGAAACCACATGCTTTGATCTCCCTACATGTGAAGAGAACTTTTCTGCAATCATTTGCGTCATACAATCCGAGTTCATGGTCAACAACAAAAGGCAAAGGAAGAAAAGACAAAACAGCAGCCTCTTCAGGTTTTCCTGGGTTCTGAAGAAATCTTTTACCGTGGTCCTGAACAGAGAGGGCCTAATCCCAGTCAGAGAGGTGGAGGTAGAGGCCGAGGAAGAGGTAGTGGAGAACCTCGTAGAAGGGATCAGGCAGGTGACAATTTTGGACAACAGAATGTAAGACAGGAAGAAGTGTGTTATGACTGTGGTCGGCCTGGACATTTTGCCAGAGACTGTCCACGTAAAAAGAAAAAACATAGATATGAAGATGACCATGAACCTCGATCTTACCACGGACGCAGTAACCTGATTACAATTCAGAAGATCATGATCCAAATCAATGTAAGTCAGCATGACTAGCCGGCAGTGACATTTCCCAGACAGACCAGAAGATCCTGGATGAACAGACGCGACTTTTGGAGGAAGCAATGACACAGACAAAGACATGACCTTGAACCACCACTGGCAAACTAGTTCACCTCTGATCATTTTGACTGTAGCATACAGTGACGTAGAGTTTCTTTGCGACCCTGGAGCAACACGCTCCTGTCTAAATAACCTCCCTCCAAAAGTAAAGCTGTCTCGTTGCGCTATCTCAATTAGAAGTGCTAACGGGGAGCTGGACAGATCACACCTGACGATTCCAGTTGCTATGACTGACCCAGTGACTGGACTAAAAACCACACAACCATTGGTTTATGCTCCTAACTGAGAACCTCCTAGGTTGAGTCAGACATAGTCAGATTAATATTAAACACAGATGTCAGATCAACTGGATTAACTGCATTTGAATGTGTTTTTAATCGACCTTTCACTCTTCTGAATTCTCCCAATTGTCTGATAACAAGTCTGAAGATGTGACTCTGGTTGAACACGTGCTAAAAACTCTGCAAACAAAAGAAAACATTAAAAGTCTCCATCTCCCTGTTGTGTCTCCAGAAAAAGAGGACCAGCCAACAAAATCACAACTAAAATCTGGGGACTGAATTTTTGTTAAGAGATGTGTGTGGAGGGAGGAACGCTGGTTTGGGCCATTCCAGGTACTCACATCTGCTCCTACGGCAGTGAGGATTGCAGAGAGGCCTTCCTGGGTTCACATTCAGCACTTCCCAGATATCAATCAGGAAATTATTGAAAATAAAAGTAGTGTTTGCTTAAAAAAAAAAAAACAGGAGACGAGCATGCCTGGTTGAGAAAGCCTGCGGGTGTTGGAAAGACAATACCACTTTATTGTTTTCTTGTGCGGTAAGCCCAGGGGGACCTCTGGTGAGCCGAGGAAGACTAGTTGAGGTCAGTCAGTTAGTGTGTGATTCTTACAGTAAGACAGGGAAACCAGGCAAGCTCAATAAATATAATAGTAATAAAATTCCATCAAAGTGAAGCTGTTTGTCGTCCTGGCTTTAGCCACAGTTATGTTTCTCTTACTGACACTGGAACTCTGAAGACAGACACAAGAGGACTGACGTGAACATGAACTTTATTTTTGCCCTCAGACTCAGATTACTTTTGATCAACACAAAAACTCGTTCCAGGTCAATCTGTGGTACAGGTGTGCCTCATACGTTGCCAGGAGCAAGAATCTGACCAACTGCTATGTTTGCACCAGAATGCCACTGACTGCAAGAAATGAACATGTCATTCCCCGTCCTCTCGTGAATGACAGTGTGTTGTTTCCTCATGTCCTACCTTCTGCTGTCTCTTCTTAAACCAGACTGTTTGAAACAACCTGCCTGCTGCCTGGTTGGTCTGGCCTCTGTGCGGCTGTCGTTCCCTCTGACCACTCCTTCATTTTGCCCTCTGACATCTCGACTGCCCTGAGCAGTAGGACTCGACGTTCCTTTCAGAGACACGATTCTGTCTGGGGAACTGACGTCCCATCTGACCATGAAGTGTGGTCTGACTGTCAGAAGGTCATTTTATCACTTTTCTTACGGCTTGGTGTTGGTAAGGTGATGCTGCGGATAGAAACATTGGACTACAGGTTGGGATCTTTTGTTAATCTGTCACTCAAGGCCTGGACTGGAGTGCATGAAGAGATGCGGGCGTTGAGACTAATGGAGTTGCAGGACCGCCCAGTGTTAGATCAGCTGACAGCGTCAGTAGATGTGTCTGTGCTAGTGTGGGCGTGGCATGTTGTTCTTTCATTCCAGTTAATGACGCAGAGAGAGGCATGATACACCAGGCGATTGCAAATCTGACTGCTCTGTGAGATGCGATTGATGGGGATCATGTGGCAAAAGGTGACTTCCTGGTTTGGCTGACTTCTGGCTCCTGGCAACAAGTGCTCCTTACATTTCTGACACCTGTTCTCGTAGTGTTGTTGCTCCTCTGTTTATTCACATCCTGCATTCTGCATTGACGCATTTGGTCTCAACCCAGGTTTCCACACAATTGTTTTTCATTTTACCCGCCGCTAATTACAAACCGGTCCTCAGTGCACCTCCCATGTCTGATCATGAATATTCTGAAATTTAGTTCTGCATCCACTATCCTGCTCTATACATGTGTTTGTTTTGTTAGTACTAATGTCTCTCCTGTTTTTCTATCTTTCCACATTCCAATTTGACAATGCATTTTAAGTTCAATGTGACGTTGGGGGTATTATATTGGTGTGAAGAAGTGACTTATTTGCTACGGCTAAAATTCATGCTTAACAGGAGGGAATGTTAGAAAATATGTATCGACACATTTATGTTTTATTACATTAATGTTTTATTATAATGAAGTTTCAGCCTGATGTAGAACAGTATGATAGGGCTGTGACCTTTATTGTACCAGGCTGTGCTTACACTCCTGAGATAAGAAGAGTTTGGGAAAGGCCTTGGACAGTGAGGAGCCAGCGTCCCTACGCCCCCCCCCCCTCCCCGCACCTGTCCTTGAAAAAAGAAGGAAGAACAATGTGTGATGGGACGCTCATGAGAGGAGGAACTTTGCATATATATGATGGGAAGACACTTAGACTGTTCATTGCAGATGTTGAACTTTGCCTGGACTCCTTGCTGCAAGTAAAACTTTAACTGAGATCGCTGTCTTTGAGAATTTTATTTTGTGTTTTGGGAAATTTTGTGGTACGAACTAACAGTGAAAATACAGTCCCCCCCCCACACACACACATTCACAGCGAGTTCTAACACCAAACAAAGAGGCGTAGCCATTCTGATTCACAAAAACGTCAGGTTCACTTGTAAAAACACCATCGTAGACCCAGAAGGTAGGTTTGTAATAGTCACCATATCCACACACAACACAGAGGTATGTATTGCCAGTATATATGGTCCAGATGTTGATGACCCCTCCTTCTTCCACAGCTTCTTCACTGCACTTTCAGCCCACTCAGACACAGCACTCATAGTGGGAGGGGACTTCAACCTGGTATTCAACCCACAAGTGGACAGAATCAGTAGAGCAGCTCGTCAACGCAACTGCCAATCATCCGATATAATTAAGCAGTATATGAGTGATTGCGGTCTTTGCGATGCTTGGTGCCCACGCCACCCCACGCCAAAGGAATACACCTACTACTCACCAGTGCACCACTCCTCCTCTCGTTTGGACCACTTTTTAATTAGCAACTCAATTGTGAAGGATGTCTTTGACACCAAGATTCACCCCATTGCCATTAGCGACCACGCACCAGTCACTCTGACACTCACAGAAAAAACTAGAACACCGCTTTCTAAACAATGGAGATTTAATACATCATTGCTCAAGGACCCCAATTTTATTAAATTCTTCAAGGAGGAATGGACAATATTCTGTGAGCTAAATGACCAGCCTGATGTCTCAGCCTGATGTCTCCAGCAGATTTTTAGAGAACCAACTAAAACAGAACAAAGAAAGAGCAACAATATCCTCCATTAAGGACTCCAATGGGGAAACAACCTGTGACCCAGAAGAAATCAATTACATTTTTGGGGAATTCTATAAAAAAACTTTACTCACCTGAGATTAACCCATCCAAATTTTGCACTGAAACCTTTCTGAGCACAGTTGACTTGCCAAAATTAAATCAAGACCAAATAATGGCTCTGGAGTCACCTATTTCTATGGAGGACCTTCAAGAAGCCCTTAAACATTTGCCAAACAAGAAAGCCCCGGGACCGGACGGCATTCCTGCAGAATTCTACAAAGAGTTCTGGCCTGAGCTTGCACCAATATTCTACAAAATGTTCACTGAAATACAGGAAACCTCGACCCTGCCACCCGACATGAACCGTGCGATTATTAGCCTTCTCCTTAAACCGGACAAAGACCCAGCACTTCCATCAAGCTATCGTCCGATATCACTTATAAATGCAGGTATTAAAGTCATCAGCAAGGCGCTAGCTAGAAGGCTTGAAAAAGAAACACCTCACATAATACATCCTGACCAGACCGGGTTTATTAAAGGATGGCACTCTAACAACAACACACGTAGACTTATCAACCTGATAGACGACTGTAACAATCAGAGCAAGGGTGCCATAATTGTCTCCCTAGATGCAGAAAAAGCATTCGACAGGGTAAATTGGAATTTTCTCCTCAACTCATTACAAAAGTTTGGGTTTGGAGATAACTTTGTGAACTGGATCAAAACATTTTACCGCACTCCCAGTGCTTGTGTCAGAACAAAAGCTCAAACTTCTCCAAGCTTCTCTCTCCAAAGAGGAACCAGACAGGGTTGTCCACTTTCCCCTTCCCTGTTTGCTACATTCATAGAGCCACTCGCAGCTGCAGTCCGGCAAAACAACAACATCAAGGGAATTGATGCTACGAATGTGATCCATAAGATAAGCCTTTATGCTGATGATGTATTACGTTTCCTACGGAATGCACAATCATCTCTCCCTGAAACGATAGCACTCATTGACAAATTCTCAACCATCTCTGACTACTCTATTACCTGGAGCAAGTCAACTGTTCTTCCCATCAACTCGGGTTTCCAGAGTTCGCTCGCCGCACCACTAAGGCCAGGAAACATTAAATACCTGGGCATCAACATCTCTGCCAAACTGTCTGACTTGACATGGCTAAATCATACCGCCTTAATTAAAGAAATAGAGGACGACCTCACCCGGTGGCGCACACTACCCATATCACTGATGGGAAGAATAGCAACAGTGAAAATGATGATCTTGCCAAAAATCAACTTTGTTTTCTCGATGGTTCCGACCCAGCCTCCCCGGACTTGGTTCAAAACACTCGACTCTAACATCTCCAAATTTCTCTGGAAAGCTAAGCCACCACGCATAAGCTTAAAGACTTTACAAATGAGTAAAGACCACGGTGGCTTGGAACTTCCAAATATTTTATAATTACTACTTGGCCAATAGATTGCAATACATACTAAAATGGTTAAAGCCAAACTCATTAGACCAAGCATGGCGTGATATTGAACAAACATTCTGCAAAGAAATCCAAATCTCTGATCTCCCTTTTATCAGCCCTGTTATCAAGCATCACAGCTGCTTTAAGTGTCTTAGCATCAGCAACACCCTCATAGCCTGGTGGGAACTTCTCAAGAGCAATGGGCTCTCGAACACCCCTTGCAGGCTCACACCTGTCTGGAACAATCCTGACGTCCTGCAAAATAAAAAAACAATACATTTTGCTGCATGGGCCGATAAAGGGATTAAAAATCTAGAGCATATCTTCCAAGACAAAGAATTCATAGAATTTAACCAAATTACAGCAAATTATGGGATTAACAAAAACAAATTTCTGGAATATCTTCAGCTCAAATCTACAATACAGGCACGGTTTGACCCTACCCAGTTAGACTTAGAGCTTCCACCCAGAATAACAGATTTTTTACAGCTTTCACCCCCTAAACTACTGTCTAAAATTAACTCAATAGTTTCAACAACAGAATTTATAATCTCTATTCCTTCATCCAAATGGGAGAAAGATCTGTCGATCAACCCACACCCTAACTTTTGGATACAAATCTGCTCCAACTCATTTAGAATGATTCGCAGTGGTAACCTACAATTAATAAATTACAAGGTTCTCCACAGAATAATAATAATAATAATAATAATACATTTTATTTATAAGGCGCCTTTCAAGGCACTCAAGGTCACCATACAACAGTTTAAAATAGATAAATAAATAAAATAAAACATGCACGATTTAAAAGAACAACAACAGAAGTCCCTAGGAGAGATCAAGAGAGGGCATTCAGCCATATGCCTGTCTAAAAAGGTGAGTTTTGAGATGATTTTTGAAGGTGTCAATGGAGTCAATGTTTCTGATGTCAGGAGGGAGGGAGTTCAAGAGGCGAGAGGCAGAGCAACTGAAGGCTCTAGCCCCCATGGAGGTTAGACGGAAGGAGGGGACATTGAGGCTGATGGAGGAGGAAGACCTGAGAGACCGGGTGGGAATGTTGGTGTGGAGAAGGTCTGACAGGTATGAAGGCGCGAGGTTATGGATGGTTTTGAATGTATGGAGGAGGATCTTGTAGTCAATGCGGTGTTTTATGGGAAGCCAGTGGAGTTGATGTAGAACGGGGGTGATGTGACTGATGACAGGCGTTCTGGTGATGATTCGGGCAGCTGCGTTCTGGACCAATTGAAGCTTATGGAGGAGTTTGTGTGGGAGACCAAAAAGAAGTGAGTTACAATAATCCAGACGGGAGGTGACGAGAGAGTGGACCAGGATTGCAGCGCTGTTGGGAGTGAGAGATGGGTGGAGACGGTTGATATTCCTGAGGTGGAAGTAGGCAGACCGGATGGTGTTGTTGATGTGGGTATGGAATGATAAGGTGGAGTCGAGGACGACACCCAGACTCTTAACCTGAGGGGAAGGGGAAACGGAGGTGTTGTCAATGGTGAGGGTGAAACTGGGATGCTTGTTGAGTGTGGATTTGGAGGAAATGAGGACTACTTCTGTTTTATCACTGTTAAGTTTGAGGAAGTTTGAGGTGAACCAGGATTTGATTTCCTGTAAACAGGCACAGAGGGAGGAGGGTGGGAGGGTGGAGGAGGGTTTGGAGGAAACGTAGAGCTGGGTGTCGTCCACGTAACAGTGAAAGTAGATGTTATGCTGACGGAATATCAGTCCAAGTGGGAGGAGGTATATGATGAAAAGGATAGGGCCAAGGACAGAACCCTGGGGAACACCAGAGGAGAGGGGGGAGGGATCGGATGTGAAAGATTTTAACTGAATGAATTGAGTACGGCCAGAGAGATATGAGCGGAACCAGTCCAGGGGTATGTCTGATAGTCCAATGGAGGCAAGTCGGTCGAGGAGGATGGGGTGAGATATGGTGTCAAAAGCCGCGCTCAGATCGAGAAGGATGAGAATGGATAATAGTCCGGAGTCAGCTGCCAACAGAAGGTCATTGGTGATTTTAAGGAGGGCTGTTTCTGTGCTATGATGAGGGCGAAAACCGGATTGGAACTGTTCGTAGAGGTTATTGTTGGAGAGGTAGGCCTGGATCTGTGACACTACTACTTTTTCCAGGATTTTAGAGAGAAATGGCAGGTTGGAGATGGGACGAAGGTTATTGAAGGTGTTGGGGTCTAAACCAGGTTTCTTCAGTGTTGGAGTAACAGCAGCAGATTTAAGAGATGATGGGACAGAACCAGAGGTGAGGGAGGAATGGATGATGGCAGTTATCAGGGGCAGCAGAGACGGGAGGGAGGCTATAACCAGGGAGGATGGCAAGGGGTCAAGTTGGCAGGTGGATGGCTTGGATTTCCGGATAAGTCTGGATAAATCAGCAGCAGAGGGGAGTTGGAAGCAGGAGAGGAAGGGGGCTGGGGGGTGGGGGACAAATGGAGGTGGACAGCTGGACGTGGGAGGGGTCAGTTGCTGGTGGATGTTGGCTATTTTTGTATTGAAGAAAGACATCAAGGAGTTGCAGTGGTCGGTGGAGTAGAAGTGAGGGGGGAAGGAGTCAGGGGGGCGGAGTGAATTGTTGACCAGTGAAAACAAGGCCCTGGTGTTCCCCGCACCAGCAGTGACTTGTTGTGTGAAATATTGGGATTTGGCGGAGGAGAGTGCGTTTTTATACTGAAGAATGTGGTCATGGAACATCTGTTTGTGGATAGTGAGTCCAGTTTTTATAGAAAGGCGCTCCAGCTGACGTCCTTTGGCTTTCAGTTGACGTAGATGAGGAGAGAACCAGGGGGCAGAGTGGGGAAAGGAAACGGTCCGGGTCTTGAGGGGGGCGAGTGTGTTGAGCAGAGTCTGTAGACCATCATTGTAAAGAGAAACCAGTTGATCCGGGGTGGATGGGGGGGTGATGATGGAGAAACTGTCAATGCCTGATTTGAAGTCTGCTATATTAATGTTTTTAATGTGACGGAAGGATATGATACGTGACTGTTTGGTTTTGGAAAGTGTCAGGCTCAGGGTGAATGAGATAAGCATGTGGTCAGACATGCTAGAGCCTAAGGCAACACCAGAGCAGCAGACTAGATCTAAAATATGGCCTTTACTATGGGTGGGGAAATCAATGTATTGTTGAAGTCCAAAACTGTCCAGGCAAGAAGTGAAATCTTTAGTGAGAGGGTGATCTGTGTTGTCCATGTGAATATTGAAATCACCTCACAGAATTATGTTGGGTGAGAGTGAACAGATTTGGGTGAGGAATGTAGTGAACTCATCAATGAAGACCTTATTTGGTTTAGGTGGGCGGTAGATGTTCACAAGCACAGTGGGAGTGGGTCCATTCAGCTGTAGTGCCACAGACTCGAATGACTGAGAGACAGGCACTGAAACAGACGAGACTTTCCAAGTCTCGCGGTGAATTATCGCGACACCTCCACCTCTGCCGGTGAGACGGGGTTGACAGGTGTAAACAAACCCATGAGGAGTAGACTCGTTCAGCTGAGAGAAGTCATCAGGATGTTGCCACGTCTCCGTCAGACAAAGAAAGTCATACTTGCGGTCGAGGAGGAGGTCTTGCAATAGTTGTCCCTTGCCAGTGAGGGAACGGATGTTGAATAATCCCAGTTTGACGTCGCAGAGCTGGTTGGAGAAGGCGACGTTAGCCGACCTGGCTAGGCTGGCTAACGCGCTGTGGTCCACCTTCCTACGGGTGAATCTGGGAGGATGGGTGGAGGACCAGATGGAGTTTATGGCGCTGGAGTCATCAACGCGATAGCTCCGTCTGGCTCCGCGGTGGATGTACCTCCGGTGAGAATGGCGAAAGATGTCCGGGAAGTGATGCAGTACAGGTGGAGGAGCAATTCGGTGGTGTCGGAGTTGGAGGAGCTCCACGCTGATGTATTGGATCAGGGTTGAAGCTGGGGATATCACGATGGACAGGACAGTCCACCAGAACACAAAGCTCATAGCCAGATTGTAGATCCACATGATGCACGGGCAGATGTAGACAACGTTCACCGAACCACAGTAGCAGAGACCAGGTGAGTGTAGCACCGCACGCTACAGGTGACACGTGGACATCCTAAACACGGTATTAACAAACCGATCGAATTGACAGTGGGCCCAGTGTAGAGACCAACAGTACCGCGTTCGCCCAGATTATGCGATCTGCTACAAACAGTGTAGAAAATCATAACAAACATTAAGAAACAACAACAGCGGCAGCTAATCGCGCCAGCGTTCACTCTAACATCCGGGTGTTACAAGGTTCTCCACAGAACACACTACACAGGACAAAGGATGTTCCAGATGGGCCTCACACAAACAAACATTTGTCCATATTGTGCGACTGGCTCACCAGACTGCTATCTGCATGCTATATGGCTTTGTACACCTGTTAACAATTTTTGGCAGGGGGTTTGAAAAGACCTATCATGGTGGTCAGGGTACCCCATCCCCACCTCCCCCTCACTTTGTCTGCTAGGTGACCTCACTAATGTTAATATGGAAGTAAACAAATCCTGCATGCTCCTCACTGCTCTAAGCATCGCAAAGAAGGCCATCCTGATGAATTGGAAATCCAAGAACAACCTAAGCATGACTCAATATAGAAACCTTTTATTAGACCACATTTCCATGGAGAGAATGTCTGCTTGGGAGGAAAGTCGATCGTCAGAGTTCGAACAAATCCTGTCCCCGATAATTAAATCCATCACATAGTTTTGATGGGGGGGACTGGGCTTCGTGGCTCTGGCCCCGGGGCGGGTGGCTATGGACGCTGGCTACCTTGGGTGTCCGGTGGCTCGCTGGGCTGGTGTGCCCGGGATTACTGCCTTCTGGGGCTGCTTTGGGTCTCGCCTGTTGAGGGACGGTGTGGGGGGCGTGGGGGGCGTGGGGGCAGCTTCCCCTATCATGGCGGCACCCTGTGGGATTGGGGGTTGGGGTCCTTGAGCTGGGTCAGGGCCTCCACCCGGTATGGGGGGGTCGAGGCCCTGGGCCCTGGTGCCGGGGATCCGCGCCGGTCCCCCGGCGGGGTCCTGCGGTGGTGGGGCTGCGCTTGCCCGGCCTGCCGTGGTGGCTGGGGCATGTTTGCCCCCGGACGCTGGGAGGAGGGTGGGGAAGGAAGGTTAGGTGGGGGTTGGAGAGGGAGGGAGGTTGACGGGGAGGGGGGTCGGGGGGGAGGGAGGGAGGTAAGGGGGTGGAGAGGGAGGTAGAGGTGGATTGCTTGGTACCTGGGACTTGCTGGCCTGGGACCCTGCCGCTCCCCCGGGGGGTCGCACCCTCATTTGGGAGGGGTTTGCTAACCTCGGCCCGTCCTCGATGTCCTGGACTGCCGCCACTCCCGGACAATGGGAGGATGCTGGGGGACGTCTGAGGGATGGGGGCTGACCTCCTTGATGCTGATTGAACTTGGGGCCCTGACCATGGGCTGCTGGCTGGGGGTTCCGCCATGCACCGGGGGTCTGGGCCCTCCCTGCCCTCGCACTGCGCGGTGGTAGACCCTCTGCCCGGATCTCCGGACAGTGCCCCTTGGTGCTCCAATCTGACCCCTGGACCATGTAGGCTAGACTCCCTGTCGGCTGGTTGCAGTGGTGACAGGGTGGTCAGCGGGGCCAGTCTGGAAGCTGACCCCCTGCAGGTCTGGCCCATTCCTCAGCCCCTCTCATCGCCTCTCTGTCCCATCACATCACATCTTATGTGTCACTAGGCCTTGAGGGGCTGGACCCCCCAATTTTAATCACATCGTAGACATTTAGGGCTTGGGGGAGTGCATGAGGATGTACTGGGAGACTCTGCCGTCTGCAACCGGCAGGGCTCCCATGCCCTGGGTGCCTCCGCCAATTTTAACTACATTCTAGTCATCCACATCATCACGTCTACATTCCCATGCACAACACGCACCCTGCACCCATGTTGGGATGGGGGGGCAGCTGGGGCAGGGAGTGGGTCCAGTGCTGCCTCCTTTGCTAACTGCACCATTGCGGGCCCGGGGGTCTGGCCAGTGCTTTTGGGGGGGGGGGGGTGGTCCTCCTCCCGGCATGGTGGTTGGGCTGGGGTTGGTCGCGGGCCCTGCTGTTGTGCGGTGGATCGCTCGCTGGCGGTTTCACTAAGTCTGAGGTGCCCTGGACCGTATCAGCATCTATGGAGTACTCAACCCCTGTATGGAGGAACATGAGGGTATGATTGTTTTGTCCAAGGGTGGCAGTCCTGGGCGTGCGTGCCTTCGGCTCACACCGGCAGGCAGGCTGGGCCTCTCGGGGGAGTGGGGGGTCCTGGCTGGCTGGCTGGCTGGCTGGCTGGTGCCCTATAGCCTGAAGCTCGCCTGCTCTGGGGGGAGGGGGAGAACAGGGGATGGGTGGAGGGGATGGGGATTGAGGGTTGGGGGGGGGTAGCTCTGTACGGGGGCGGTGGGCCTGGTCGTTGTGGTGGGCTGTGGTTGCCCCGCCTGGGTGTGGGGTGTGGGTGGGTGTCGGCCTCGCCGCTGGTGGACCTCTTGGGGGGCTCTGGTCGGGTCTCGGGCCAGAGAGGCCCTGGGCTCTGCTCATGCTGTGGGGGGGGGGGGGTGCCCGGCGGGACCGGGGTCATCTCTGCCCCGTCTCTCGGTGGGTTGCTTCCGGGTGGGGGTTGCTGCTCCTATGCTTTCCTACGGGTCCTGGCATGGGTTGGACCTGTGGCTGTTTCCTGGGGGAGGGGTGGCCTAGGGCTCCCCGTGTCCTGGGGGTTTCTGGGTGCTCTGGTGACCTGGTCCTGACCTACCTGCTATTCTGGACTGGGGGTGTGATGTCCTGCCCCCCCCCCCCACATCAGCTACAGCCAGCTACACACAGCATCCAAGATAAACCGTAGCACACACACATACACACACACACACACACACACACACGTGTATACACACACACACACACACACACACACACATGCGGCGCACAACTGACCCATCATCACACACTCAGACATTTATCTAAAAATTATATTAAACCAAATGGTAACCCTGCACCGGAAATTCTGCAACCAAATTTTTTTCCTTTTTTTTTTTCTTTTCTCCTCTCTGTTGTTGTTGTTACTTTTTCTTTGTTTGTTTGCTTGTTTGTTTTTTCTGCTGTTGTTGTTTCACCAGTAACACTGTCAGTTCTGCTGATCAGTTTTGGCTACACAGGCTGTTAGTGTGAGTGATGAGAGCCAGCAAAGATGCACCGGGGTCAGCCGGTCTCTGGAGGCAAGGGTGTCCATCTTCTTGATTGGCTCAGGATGGAATGGTTCTGTGGTCTTGTCCAGTTAATACATTCATTCCCTCTGTATACACTTACTTTCAAAGTTTCACTGGCCAGTTGTGATCGTAAACCAGAACTTGAAACAATCCCTATTACAAGAAGAGCTTTTTAGGTTTTATCTTGTTATTTCCACAAAACCTTTTTACATGGTTGGTGTACTTAAGGCCAACAAACAAAGAAAGTTTTATTCACATGACATTATTCAGTAAATACTGGGGGAATAGAGGTCTTATTTCTCCAGTTCAATCTTCATAAGGAGTGTTTGGGGTGAGACAATGCCTTTACCAGCCAGCCAAAACACATTGAATTATCTGCTCCTACAAGGGAGAGTTTATATAATATTCCCACCGCTTGATACAGTTAAATTTATGGACTGAGAAACTGCGCTCCTCTGCTCTGCTCCTCTTTTCTTCTGTCCTCTTCCATAAGCAGAGTCTGTTTATCTGGAGGAAGATGAAAGGACGACTTTTGCTCACTGATATAAATAAATGGAGATAGAGAAGCATGAGGCGAGGCAGTGTAGGAGGAGAGATATCCTTGGGGCAACAGAAGGAGTAGGAGAGAGGGATGAACCTACCACAGGGAGGAGAGAAGGAGAGAGGAGAGGTTTGGTGTTCAAAGTCCCTGTATTAAACGCCTGCCAAGAGAAAATATAACCCTCATATTAGAATAAACTCAGGCACAAAAAGCAACTTAACCAACAAACAAAACATATCACATTTCTCCAAATCATACATGAAACATTTGCCCCCTCCAGCCCACACAGCTGGGATGCTGCATATGGAAGCCATGTTCTACCTTCAGTCAAGCCTTCAATGGTCCTTCAAGAACTGGTACTGGTTCCACGCTCCCAAAGGAGAGGAGGTTTTGGTTTTCAAAACCCTTTCATTGAAACATTTTGACCAGAAACCAGATCAGCATTTCATTTCTGGTGGGTGAAAAGAAAAAAACATTCTTAAAATACAACTTAAAAATGTCACCCAAGCAGAGACGCACATATTCAAAAATTAACAGACATCTTTCCATCCTCGCCCACTGAGCATAGACCTCGCCTACAGCCCATCAGTGTGATAAGGCCTGTGTATCATCCATCATCCATCCCTCCATCATCCATCCATTCATCCCTCCATCATCCTTCCATCCATCCATCATCCCTCCCTCCCTCAATGTTCCCCCTCTTCTCCTGTTCAGGGTGGTGGGGGTGGAGCCTATCCCAGCAGCCTTCCCCCTGGACGGGTCACCAGTCCATGGCAGGGCCAACACATAGAGACAGACAACCATTGGCTCTCCCAGCCACGCCTACGGTGTGCGGACAACTGTGGACACTTAACAATTAAATATGTTGGAGTTTCTGAGTGAAACCCCCCCCCCCCCAGCTCCAGATCCAGGTGCACTCTGTGCCTGCTGGTAGATGTTCCTCTGTGCACAATCCTCCACTGAAGGTCTGCTGTCTCCTCATACAGGACCACCAGCTGCCTTTCAGAGACAAATCTGGACCAAAAAGAACTCAGTCCACTTTGACTCTGATTCCTCCCTAAGCGCCCAGACTAAGGATCTCTATTCAGATCTGGGCAAGAGCATTCTTCCCTGCATCGTGGACAAAAATTTACCTCCTCCTTCCTGCCCCTCCTCCACAGCTGTGGAGGGGGGAGGAGGTGTACTCACATCCTCTGCCTCATGGGTCACACACAGCCAGGTTTCTTGCGTAGGATCTCAGGGACTGTGGCAACACAGTACTGGCCTCCTCCACCGGTCTGTTGATCAGCCTGATGGATGTGATGCTTTTCTCCTCCCTCAGGAACTCCACAGATGTTGCTGCCAACTTCATCAGATGCCCCAGTTCAGTAGGGTTACCCTGAGACTGGCAGACTGCAGTGTCCCTGCAGAATTCCTCCAATACTGTAAAAAACAAAGGCTCCTTCAACAACCACGTACCTGATTGACTCTAACTGGTGACTTGAAAAACCCTTAAATCCAGCATGCCTGCAGGTCTGAGCTGTAGACAGATGTTGGTCCAGTGGGACCACAGACTCTGGTTCCAAGTGTCTAACCCTCCTAAGCAGCTGTTGGGCTGAATCAAGCCAGCTTGGTCCACAGTTATATAAAAGTCAAACAAATTAAAGTGAACAAACTAAAAGACCTGACTAGCCGATGTCAAATGAACTTCACCATTCTAATTATTACTGTTAAATGTTACTCTGTGAAATACTACGAACCCTAGTACATGTTCATATTCATATCCATGAACATTTGTAAATGTAGCCAAACAAATGCACAATCACTATAAAGAATACAGTCACTTTAGCAGTTCTATATGAATGAAATGGCATTCTCCATGCCAGGCCTTACTGTGTGTTCACACCAAACGCGAATGCGAATTTCGCGTCGTGTTATTCGTGCGAATTTGACCGCCGGATCATTTTAGAGTCCATTTGTGTCATTATAAGCGAAATTCGCTCACTTGGCCGAGTAGCGAGTATTTCCAGCAACGTTTCTTTCCGCCATTTCACAATGAATATTCACAGAACTGTTGCGTTGTACCTGCTTTGGAAGGCCGACATACGTCGGAAAACTGGGACTCGGCGAGAGCAGTCGCACTCCTCTTCTCTCCTCCTCTTCTTTTCTGTCTGACTATCATTCTTTGTCTCAACTCCTATCCAATGCAGCTGTGAGCTCTCTACCTAAAACTAATCATGGAATTGATCAGCTGGTCTCTCAACGCTATTGACACCATATTTTCGACAAGGAAATCAGGATTGGAGGAACCTGCCTGCCCGCATGGAACCGACCCTGCGGGCTACATCTTCGATTCCTGGGGGAGATGGCGTACTGTGTGCTTGACGCCTCTCTCCGTGGAGGACATCGAGGACCTCTACTTATTTGGGTTCATGGTTGTGGGACTTGGAGGTGCCCTCACATACCGCAAAATTGGCAGGACGACGGCTGCCACCAGATCTGGATCTCCACATCTCTGTCATTTACAACGCAATTATTGAGGCTGGCAAAGCGGGGCAACAGCAGACTCTTGAAGTGAAACGCAGGATGGAAAACATCTCAGAGCTAGCAAAATTTTTAACTTTACAATTTGGATTGGACTGAAAGAGAAGACAGATTGGAATGTGTGCTCCTCAATGAGCTGCTGAAGGTCGGCCGCCCCACTGTTTATCCTCCAGGAGAACTCCTTCTGCCTTGGTGATGCAAATGGCACGTACTATCCCCCCCCCCCCCCGTGTGTTCCTGACCCCTGCCTCTGCCCTCTCCACCTCCCTTGGGGTGGCAGCGCTGACCTCGTAGTCTGGCTGCAGGCCTCACTCTCACTTGCCTCCATTGGGACAACGGACCATTCAAGTTTAGCGTACAGACACAACAAATGTATTTGTGCTGTTGTTAATTCTGAAGTGTACCATGATAACGATTAACCTGTAATAATTGTGACTGTTTGTGAGAGCTGCACCAGGCAATTGAGTGTGAGTGTGAATTTCTCCTTGGAGATTAATAAAGTATCTATCTATCCATTTGTCTGTCTGTCTGTCTGTCTGTCTGTCCATCCGTCCGTCCGTCCGTCCGTCCGTCAAGCTAGAATCAGTGACAGAATTTCACGAATGGACATCAACTTATTCAACCGGTTCTTGTAATTTTGACACGTAGTGTCATTTAGCACCGGGTTCCTACACATAGCCACAATCAACTTGTCCTCCATCTTGTGACACAGTCAGCCGTGACATCGGGACAACCTCAACGCTGATTGGCTGTCGTTTTTTTCGGCAAAGTTGAATATTTTCAACTTGTGCGAATGTGCGAATTTTCAGGTGGGTGCCGCGAATGGGGCGAGTGATGCAAATTCACGCGTTTGCATAGACTTTGTATGGAAACTGTTCACGTCAAACGCGAAGTCGTAACACAGTTAGTGTGTAACTGGTAGAGTTTCTTACCGATGAGATCAAGGCGATAGACATGTTGTACTTTCACTTTTTGAGTCAGTAGCACCTCCTGCTGCTGCCACCTGGTGGCAGCACAGAATGGTGGAGGTCGGTATTCTGTTGATATTGGGTCGGTCCATGAAGTGACCACACCCAAGGGTTCAGCCTAGTGACATGCCTGTGACACAGGTGACAAACACTTGGATGGGAGATTAAAACACACGACAGGGCAGTCCTGGAAGTGTTATACTAAGTTTTGATTTAGAGTCCAGGTGTTAGTGTATCATTGATCACATGTCTGGATCAAGGAGACCTGGATTACACCAGACCACCTGGAGAGTTTGGAAACAGATGTTTCTGGACAGTTTAGCTGTTGTTAGCATCAGTCTCCATTAGCTTCAAGCTAAATATCTGTGGCTGGTTCTGATGTATTCTGGAGTCACTAAGAAGTGGTGAAGGAGGGAAAAACATCTTAGTGAGCTAAATACTCCTGTTAGTGAGTACTGGAAAGGTAAGACACACTCTTTGGAGGAAGTATCGCTTTAATTACATCACTACCTGTGAGTGTGGCAAATTCCAGCAGAAAAATGTTCAACTGCATCTTTTAACTAAACTCAGTAGTGAAGACACTCACTCATGAGACAGGTATCGACCTTGACTTCCAGCATGACCTTGAACTCCAATCCAAACGTGGCCAAAAGCACCATCTCCCGGTCTTGGACCAGCACTCAGATCCTCTCTCTACATTAAAGAGCAGACTTCAGGCTTCCTTGTTGAGTATTAGTATTAGTCGTGTGCGGCATCAGGAAGCGAACTCACTCAGCAGCACAGCTGCAGCGTGTCTGCCATCGACTCACCTGCTCCTAACCACACGCTCCTGCTGGAAGCCTCTCCAGATGAGCGCCAGATGATTTCTGATCCACGAACGGTAGATTGGCCGAGTGACAAACTCTTGCTAAACTGTTCTATCGTTGTTATTCCACATACCGCTATTAACCTGCAACTGCTCTGAGGTCCTCATCCCCTCCCTGCAATAAACATGTGAGTAAACATTTGGTAGAAATTATGTTTGGTCGCTAGTTTGCTATTGTTTTTATGTATCTTAACTGTCGTCTACCATCCCTTTGTCTTTCTCTGTGCTCATCTTCCTCACTCTCTCTTGTTCACGTCCATCTGTCTGTCATTCTCTCTCCCTCCTCTCTCTGTGTCTCTTTTCTGCTTTTACGACTCTCTCTTCTCTGTCTTTGTCTCTGTCCCTGTCCTCTGTCTCTTCTCTGTCTTTGTCTCTGTCCCTGTCCCTGTCCTATGTCTCTCTCTCTCCCTCCAGAAGGTAAAGGCAGACGTCCGTCCCCATTGATCCTGGATCTGCTCCACCTTCCTGCTGGTAAAGGAAGGTTTTCATCTCTGCTGTGTCAGATGTGCTTGTTCATAGAAGGAGGGAGGTTCTACATCTGCTCTACTAGGAGGGAGGTTCTACTCCTGCTCTGCTAGGAGGGAGGTTCTACTCATTCTCTGCTAGGAGGGAGGTTCTACACCTGCTCTACTGTGGGGAGATTTCACACCACCAACTAGGAGGTAGGTTCAAAACCTGCTCTACTAGGAGGGAAGTTCTAAACCTGCTCTACTAGGAGGGAGGTTCTAAACCTGCTCTCATAGGCGGGAGGTTCTACACCTGCTCTACTAGGAGGGATGCTCTACTCCTGCTCTGCTAGGAGGGAGGTTCTACTCCTGCTCTACTAGGAGGGAGGTTATACTCCTGCTCAATTAGGAGGGAGGTTCTACTCCTGCTCAACTAGAAGAGAGGTTTCACACAAACTACTAAGAGGGAGGTTCTACACCTGCTCTACCAGGAGGGAGGTTCTACACCTGCTCTCCTACGAGGGAGGTTCTACACCTGCTCTACTAACAGGGATGTTCTACTCCTGCTCTGCTAGGAGGAAGTTTCTACTCCTGCTCTACTAGAAGTGAGGTTACACACTAACTACTAGGAGGGAGGTTCTACACCTGCGCTACTAGGAGGGAGGTTCTACACCTGCTCTACTAGGAGGGAGGTTCTACACCTGCTCTGCAAGGAGGGAGGTTCTACACCTGCGCTACAAGGAGGGAGGTTCTACTCCTGCTCTGATTGGAGGGAGGTTTCAAACCAACTACTAGGAGGAAGGTTCTTCACCTGCTCTGCTAGGAGGGAGTTTCTACACCTGCTCTGCTAGGAGGGAGGTTCTACACCTGCTCTACTAGGAGAGAGGTTCTACTCCTGCTCTGCTAGGAGGGAGGTTCTACTCCTGCTCTGCCAGGAGGGAGGTTCTACTCCTGCTAAACTAGAAGGGAGGTTGAACACCAACTACTAGGAGGGAGGTTCTACATCTGCTCAACTAGAAGGGAGGTTCTACTCCTGCTCTACTAGAAGGGAGGTTTCACACAACTACTAGGAGGAAGGTTCTTCACCTGCTCTGCTAGGAGGGAGGTTCTACTCCTGCTCTACAAGGAGGAAGGTTCTACACATGCTCTACTAGGAGGAAGGTTCTACACCTGCTCGACTAGGAGGGAGGTTCTACACCTGCTCTACTAGGAGGGAGGTTCTACACCTGCTCTACTAGAAGGGAGGTTCTACTCCTGCTCTACTAGAAGGGAGGTTTCAAACCAACTACTAGGAGGAAGGTTCTTCACCTGCTCTGCTAGGAGGGAGTTTCTACTGCTGCTCAACTAGAAGGGAGGTTCTACTCCTGCTCTGTAAGGAGGGAGGTTCTACACCTGCTATACTGGGAGGGAGGTTCTACTCCTGCTCTGCTAGGAGGGAGGTTCTACTCCTGCTCTGTCAGGAGGGAGGTTCTTCTCCTGCTCTCCTAGCAGGGAGGTTCAACATCTGCTCTACTAGAATGGAGGTTCTACTCCTGCTCTACAAGAAGGGAGGTTCTATTCCTGCTCTACAAGAAGGGAGGAGTCAAACCAACAACTAGGAGGAAGGTTCTTCACCTGCTCTGCTAGGAGGGAGCTTCTACACCTGCTATCCTAGTAGGTAGGTTCTACACCTGCTCTACTAGGAGGGAGGTTCTACTCCTGCTCTGCCAGGAGGGAGGTTCAACTCCTACTTTACTAGGAGGGAGGTTCTTCTCCTGCTCAACTGGAAGGGAGGTTTCACACTAACTACTAGGAGGGAGGTTCTACACCTGCTCTGCTACGAGGGAGGTCTACACCTGCTCTACTAGGAGGGAGGTTCTACTCCTGCTCTGCTAGGAGGGAGGTTCTACTCCTTCTCTGCCAGGAGGGAGGTTCTACTCCTGCTCAACTAGAAGGGAGGTTTTACACCAACTACTAGGAGGGAGGTTCTACATCTGCTCTACTAGAAGGGAGGTTCTACTCCTGCTCAACTAGAAGGGAGGTTTCAAACCAACTACTAGGAGGAAGGTTCTTCACCTGCTCTGCTAGGAGGAATGTTCTACATCTGCTCTACTAGGAGGGAGGTTCTACTCTTGCTCTGCTTGGAGGTAGGTTCTACTCCTGCTCTGCTAGGAGGGAGGTTCTACTCCTGCTCTACGAGGAGGGACGTGCTACTCCTGCTCTCCAAGAAGGTAGGTTTCAAACCAACTACTAGGAGGAAGGTTCTTCACCTGCTCTGCTAGGAGAAAGTTTCTACACCTGCTCTGCAAGGAGGGAGGTTATACACCTGCTCTACTTGGAGGGAGGATCTACTCCTGCTCTGCTAGGAGGGAGGTTCTACTCCTGCTCTGCCAGGAGGGAGGTTCTACTCCTTCTCTCCTAGGAAGGAGGTTCTACTCCTGCTCAACTAGAAGGGAGGTTTAACACCAACTACTGGGAGGGAGGTTCTTCACCTGCTCTACTAGGATGGAGTTTCTACACCTGCTCTGCAAGGAGGGAGCTTCTACACCTGCTATCCTAGGAGGGAGGTTCTACTCCTGCTCTACTAGACGGGAGGTTTCAAACCAACTACAAGGAGGAAGGTTCTTCACCTGCTCTGCTAGGAGGGAGGTTCTACCCCTGCTCTATAAGGAGGGAGGTTCTATACCTGCTCCCCTAGGAGGGAGGTTCTAATCCTGCTCATCTAGGAGGGAGGTTCTACACCTGCTAGACTAGGAAGGAGGTTCCGGCTCAACTAGGAGGGAGGTTCTACTCCTGCTCTACTAGGAGGGAGGTTCTACACCTGCTCAACTAGAAGGGAGGTTTCACACAAACTATTAGGAGGGAGGTTCTACTCCTGCTCTACTAGCAGGGATTTTCTACTCCTGCTCTACAAGGAGGGAGTTTCTCCTCCTGCTCCACGAGGAGGGAGGTTCTACACCTGCTCTACTAAAATGGAGGTTCTACTCCTTCTCTACTAGAAGGGAGGTTCTACACCTGCTCTGCTAGGAAGTAGGTTCTGCACGTGCTCTGCCAGGAGGGAGGTTCTACTCCTGCTCTACGAGGAGGGAGGTTCTACTCCTGCTCAACTAGAAGGGAGGTTTCACACGAACTACTAGGAGGGAGGTTCTACTCCTGCTCTACAAGGAGGGAGGTTCTACACTTGCTCTACTGGGAGGGAGGTTCTACTCCTGCTCTACTAGGAGGGAGGTTCTACTCCTGCTCAACTAGAAGGGAGGTTTCACACTGAATACTAGGAGGGACGTTCTACACCTGCTCTACCAGGAGGGAGGTTCTACACCTGCTCGACGAGGAGGGAGGTTCTACTCCTGCTCTACTAGGAGGGAGGTTCTACTCCTGCTCTACTAGAAGGAAGGTTCTACACCTGCTGTACTGGGAAGGAGGTTCTACACCTGCTGTGATAGGAGGTAGGTTCCACACCTGCTCTGCTAGGTGGGAGGTTTTACTCCTGCTCTACAAGGAGGGACGTGCTATTCCTGCTCTACTAGAAGGTAGGTTCTACTCCTGCTCATCTAGAAGGGAGGTTTCACACTAACTACTCGGAGGGAGGTTCTACTACTGCTCTGCTAGGAGAGAGGTTCTACTCCTGCTCTGCCAGGAGGGAGGTTCTACAACTGCTCTACTATGAGGGAGGTTCTACTCCTGCTCTGCTAAAAGGGAGGTTCTACTCCTGCTCTACAAGGAGGGAGGTACTTCACATGCTCTACTAGGTGGAAGTTTCTACATCTGCTCATCTAGTAGGGAGGTTCTATACCTGCTCTACTAAGAGGGATGTTGTACTCCTGCTCTGCGAGGAGGGAGTTTCTACTCCTCCTCTACTAGGAGGTAGGTTCTTCTCCTGCTCTACTAGAAGGGAGTTTTCAAACCACCTACTAGGAGGAAGGTTCTTCACCTGCTCTTCCAGGAGGGAGGTTCTTCTCCTGCTCTACAAGGAGGGAGGTTCTTCACATGCTCTACTAAGAGGGATGTTGTACTCCTGCTCTGCTAGGAGGGAGTTTCTACTCCTCCTCTACTAGGAGGTAGGTTCTCCTCCTGCTCATCTAGATGGGAGGTTTCACACTAACTACTAGGAGGGAGGTTCTACACCTGCTCTACTAGGAGGGAGGTTCTACTCCTGCTCTGCTACGAGGGAGGTTCTACACCTTCTCTACTGGGAGGGAGGTTCTACTCCTGCTCTGCTAGGAGGGAGGTTCTACTCCTGCTCTGCCAGGAGGGAGGTTCTACTCCTTCTCTACTAGGAGGGAGGTTCTACATCTGCTCTACTAGAAGGGAGGTTCTACTCCTGCTCTACAAGAAGGGAGGTTCTACTCCTGCTCTACTAGAAGTGAGGTTTCAGACAACTACTAGGAGGAACGTTCTACACCTGCTCTTCTAGAAGGGAGGTTTCACACCAACTACTAGTAGGTAGGTTCTACACCTTCTCTGGTAGGAGGTAGGTTCTACAACTGCTCTGCTAGGAGGGAGGTTCTTCTCCTGCTCTACAAGGAGGGAGGTTCTACTCCTGCTCTGCCAGGAGGGAGGTTCTACTCCTGCTCTACTAGGAGGGAGATTCTACATCTGCTCTACAAGAAGGGAGGTTCTACTCCTGCTCTACTAGACGGGAGGTTCTACTCCTGTTCATTTAGAAGGGAGGTTTCACACTAACTACTAGGAGGGAGGTTCTACACCTGCTCCACCACGAGGGAGGTTCTACTCCTGCTCTGCCAGGAGGGAGGTTCTACTCCTCCTTTACTAGAAGGGAGGTTCTACTCCTGCTCTAATAGAAGGGAGGTTTCACACAACTACTAGGAGGAAGGTTCTACACTTGCTCTGCTAGGAGGGAGGTTCTACTCCTGCTCTACAAGGAGGGAGGTTCTACTCCTGCTCTACTAGAAGGGAGGTTTCAAACCAACTACTTGGAGGAAGGTTCTTCACCTGCTCTACTAGGATGGAGTTTCTACACCTGCTCTGCAAGGAGGGAGCTTCTACACCTGCTATCCTAGGAGGGAGGTTCTACTCCTGCTCTGCCAGGAGGGAGGTTCAACTCCTGCTTTACTAGGAGGGAGGTTCTACTCCTGCTCAACTAAAAGGGAGGTTTCACACTAACTACTAGGAGGGAGGTTCTACACCTGCTCTGCTATGAGGGAGGTTCTACACCTGCTCTACTAGGAGGGAGGTTCTACTCCTGCTCTGCTAGGATGGAGGTTCTACTCCTGCTCTGCCAGGAGGGAGGTTCTACTCCTACTCAACTAGAAGGGAGGTTTAACACCAACTACTAGCAGGGAGGTTCTACAGCTGCTCTACTAGAAGGGAGGTTCTACTCCTACTCTACAAGAAGGGAGGTTTCACACAACTACTAGGAGGAAGGTTCTACACCTGCTCTGCTAGGAGCGAGGTTCTACTCCTGCTCTACGAGGAGGGAGGTTCTACACATGCTCTACTAGGAGGAATCTTCTACACCTGCTCGACTAGGAGGGAGGTTCTACACCTGCTCTACTAGGAGGGCGGTTCTACTAGGAGGGAGGTTCTACACCTGCTCTACTAGAAGGGAGGTTCGACTCCTGCTCTACTACAACGGAGGTTTCAAACAAACTACTAGGAGGAAGGCTCTTCTCCTGCTCTGCTAAGAGGAAGTTTCTACACGTGCTCTGCAAGGAGGGAGGTTCTACACCTGCTCTACTAGGAGGGAGGTTCTACTCTTGCTCTTCCAGGAGGGAGGTTCTACTCCTGCTCAACTAGAAGGGAGCTTTAACACCAACTACTAGGAGGAAGCTTCTACATCTGCTCTACTATGAGGGAGGTTCTACTCCTGCTCTGCTAGTAGGGAGGTTCTATACCTGCTCCACTAGGAGGGAGGTTGTAATCCTCGTCTGCTAGGAGGGTGGTTCTACACCTGCTAGACTAGGAGGGAGGTTCCTGCTCAACTAGGAGTGAGGTTCTACCCCTGCACAACTAGAAGGGAGGTTTCACAAAAACTACTAGGAGCGAGGTTCTACACCTGCTCTGCTACCAGGGAGGTTCTACTCCTGCTCAACTAGAAGGGAGGTTTCACACAAACTACTAGGAGGGATATTCTGCTCCTGCTCTGCTCGGAGGGAGGTTTTACTCCTGCTCTCCCAGGATGGAGGTTCTACTCCTGCTTTACTAGGAGGGATGTTCTACACCTGCTCGACTAGGAGGAAGATTCTACTCCTTCTCTACTAGGAGGGAGGTTCTACTCCTGCTACTAGGAGGGAGGTTCTACACCTGCTCTACTAGGAGGAAGGTTGTATTCTTGCTCAACTAGGAGGGAGGTTCTACACCTGCTCTACTAGAAGGGAGGTTTTACACCTGCTCTACAAGTACAAGTACCAGAGTACCAGCAAATCTCATCGGAGACATACAGCATTATAGTTTTTCTCATGAATCCAACTTTTTGCTTGCAAAGGGAAAATTGTGTTTATCTTTTTGAAAGGAACATAGTGTCACGAGAGGTTTGTGTTCTAGGGTGAACGCTTACAGATTTGGTGTGAGAAGCAGGACAGGGCATGTCAGGCCAGTTGAACTATGACTGAACTTTTGCTGGCAAGGTGCTTTCACAGCCTAACTTTTGGGAGGCGCTACCAATCACACTAATGCGACTGCCTGGGTTTGGATGGGATCTGGTCCACTGGGGCTGGCCATTCACCACACCAGTCAGTCACCTTCATGGAGTCTGACACTAGACTGCTTCCTTCTAATTCAAACTTCACATCCAATCACTTTTCATTTTCTCATAAATCCTGTTAGAACCCGCCTCCCTTGCTTTTTTCCAATTATGTGATTGTGTTTTAATTTGGAGCAGTGAATGAGCTATTAGCTGTCGCTGACACATAACCCATGTAATGCTGAAAACCAGCAGAGCAGCTGTGACACTTTATCCTCATTCACTCACTCACATGCTCACTAAGCCGCATGCTCACTCACTTGCTAACAAATTAAATGCACCTACTTTGGAAATAGGATTAGTGGAGGGTTAGCCAAGCTGGCCGAGTCTGACTCAACACTGAGAGACACAGTACAGAGCAGACTAGGGAAGCTGTTTGGTTCAAAGTATGTCAACACTGATCACATATTCACCAGGTGTCGGCGAGCCAGAGGAAGAGGACAGGCAGGAAAATGCAGACGGAAAATGTTCTTCTGCAGGGAACTTTAGTTAATTGCGGTTGCAGGAGATCTGAGTTTGCCATCAGAGTTGACTGGCAGCCAGTTAGAACTTTATCAGCAAAATAAAAAGTGTGTATTGGATGAATAAAAGCGAGAAAGTGGGAGTTTTCAAGTGATGAGAGCCTGGAAAAGAAAGCGGGAGAGGAGCCGGTCAAATGAGATGGAGCAAGAGCAAATCAAGGTATTCTACTTTTGTCTTACCACTGAAAACGGAGAAGTTTAATCTCTGTCACTCATCATGCTGCTTCGGATCACCACAGCAATTTGCCTGGCTGCCAGTCAGCAAACATCAGTACTGGTTCAGAAATATGAAGAAGGCCCTCTTACTCCCCTCACAAAGCTCTCTTCCGCTGCACTTCCCTGTGAAACAAGGCCCACTGTTGACTGTTAGCGTCTACTTCCTCACTCTCTCTCTCTCTCCCTCACTCTCTCTCTCTCCCTGAGCTCACCCTCTCTTGCTCGTTCTGGTCACTTCCTTTGTCTTGGACAGGTTTCTGTTGCTTTCATCTATTTCAGATTTTTTCTTTCCTCTTCGTGCTGTTCATGCATTTTCCTCTTTCGCCTTTGAACTCTTCAACTTTACATCACTCTCTACTGTCTCCCCCCTCCTTTACTTGCTCTTTGCTTTTACTAGTCCTATCAAATTCTGATCACATGATGATATCAAAGATGCAAACCCTCCAGGAGACACTACTTTCATGTGATGAAACTTGCTTACAATTCTTTCAAAGCTGTAAACCCAAGGCTGAATATTAACACTCCGCATTACTGACCTTCTTCTTACACAATGTTTCTTTGTCAGTTTCTGACTCAGAGAATACTTCATGTTCTTAGTGAACCAGCTGCAGGCTCTCAGGAGAACGCCTGAATTTAACATACACATCAACAAAGAGTCAACATGATGAAAAGGGACAAAGGTTTGAATCAGTCTCATTAAAGAATGTTAAGGTCACGTGTCATTTGGTATGTTGAGAAGGTGTGGCCTGTTCACCACGCACTGGTGATACACTTGCATGCTCCTGGTGTGGTCCCATGTTGCAAGATGACGTGTCCTTATTTTACTGATGTATTTTCAAGTCTTACATTGTGTTGGGCATCTTTTAAAATGTATCTGTCATGACCTGGCTCTGAAGCCATGGCAAAGAGTGGGAGATGCTGGTTGAAGACCAAATAATGAATTTCCATCCATCCCTCCATCCATCCATCATCCATCTATCATCCCTCCATCCATCCATCATCCATCCATCATCCATCCATCATCCCTCCATCCATCCATCATCCATCCATCATCCATCCATCATCCATCCCTCCATCCATCCATCATCCATCCATCCCTCCATCCACCCATCCATCCATCCATCCATCCATCCATCCATCCATCCATCATCCATCCATCCATCATCCATTCATCCCTCCATCTTCTCCCTCTCCTCCTGTTGAGGGTGGTGGGGGTGGAGCCTATCCCAGCAGCCTTCCCCCTGGACAGGTCACCAGTCCATGGCAGGGCCAACACATAGAGACAGACAACCATTGGCTCTCCCAGCCACGCCTACGGTCAATTTAGAGTCTGGATTAACCTGGTCCCTCTTGATGTCTTTGGACTGTGGAGGAAGCTGGAGTACCAGAGAGAACCCAGCAGGAACAGGGAGAACATGGAGACTCACCCAGAAAGACCCCGTGCTGCAGCCGGGGCTCCACCCACAACCTTCTTGCTGGGGGCCACAGTGAGGACCACTGCTCCACTGGGCTGCCTCAAATAATGAATTTATTTAACTAAACAAACGCAACGATAAACCAAGAAATTAACTAAAAGAAAAATGTGATGTGTTGGTCAGTAGTACCAGTAGTGTGGAAGGAGGCTTCCCACCAGCAAGGTGAGGTCTATATGTTGCCGAGAGAGCATCGGGCCCAGGTGCTTCCAACAAGAGGAATGACAGCCCTCTGCCCTCCAGATACCTGCTGCATCACAGGAAATGTAATAATGAGACACCAGCCAGGGACCTTCACAGTATCTGTTTCAATTTTAAAAGATCCACATTTCAATAAGCAGCTCGACAGTTCTTGCTCTGAGATGTCCCTCTGCTCTGTTGGTCTGCATTCCCAGTAGAATCACCAATGTCAATGTTAGCTGTCTCTGGCTTGACCAGTTGCAACTTGACACAAATCAATGTGACCTTACCAGAAGTTGTCCCGGTTAATGACAAGTTGACATTGAATTGATTGTGATGTATTTGTAATGACAACTTGATGACAAGTATATTAATATTTATGACAGTTTTATGTTAGGTGGAGTGCTAAGTGTTGTCTATAGTTTTCTGTCCTTGTCTGCATATTAAGTTAGGGTATTTTAAGCACTTGCCCAACCATTTCCCCACTGAACGTGAGCATGATTATTTAAAAAGTGTATGTAAGTAAAACTAATAACTTGTCAGGGGCTCATTCAGAGGAGGCACTGGAGGCCACGGACCCCTGTCTCCCCCTAGTTGTGTGGACTGGTTTTGACCTGCTTGCAGTTTGTAGTGGTCCTTATTGATTTCTGTGCATTTTTGGTACTGAGTTTTATTCCTGTGTGGTGCCAGTTGCTGCGCTTTTAATGTGTGCAGTGGTCTTCCTGAAACGTTGGCAGAGTTCATTTTGGTGTGGGCCTCAACTCCTGTGGGGATGGGTTGCAAGGCGTTTATGGCTGTAAAACTGTTATCCTCTCAGCGGGAAGCATCATAGCGTTGTCACATTCCTGTCTTATGAAATCATATTTCTTATCTGGACAAGACAAGAATACTAGTCTAGAGCACCGAGGCACTGAACCTGACTCTGCTCCTCTTTGGGGTAGAATCAGTCAGAGGGTCCAAGACCCAGCACTTAGTGACTATGTAGCACTAACTGTGTTGGGTGATGTTGTATGTTTGTCAAAAAAAAAAAAAAAAAAAAAGGAAGGGGGGGGCGACACTTCTTCTGCCACTAGATGGCAGTACCTGTGACCAAATCACAACTGAAGCACTTTTGCGCTTCCTATGGACTTTTCCTTAATTAAGTCTAAATTCTTGCTTGTGTTGTACGTCGCTTTGGACAAAAGCGTCTGCTAAATGAAACTGTAGAATTGTAGAAGATCCGTCTACGAGTTCTGCGAGTCTTCCTCACTTCAGCAAGAATCATTCATTTGGGTCTCTAACAGAGCCCCTAAAAGTAGGCAAAGTTATTACCGTTTTCACTTTTTCAATCTCTCACTCTTTTCATGTTCTGAGATCACTGCTTTATCCCCCTCGTTCTATTTTTCATCACAACTTTATCCTCATTCATACCCTCAAACACTCTTTAAACTTCAAGAAATGAGACCCACAGCTCTTGAATAAAAAAGAAGTAGGTCTGGGTGATCACCAGAAAGTTTCTGACATGCACAATCACCCTTAAGCTGGCTGGGAATGTTTTAGAGGGAGCTGGTCTCTTTTCTGAGGGGGATAAGACGCCTGCTCGTCTGTCAGGGCTTTTGAGGTAGACGAGAGGCAGCAACCTGTTCAGCTGCTCTCCTTCACGTCACCCTAATTAGAGGAAGCTGGTTTGATATCTGAGCAGGGACATGGGTGCATGTCCATGTGTATTGATGAGAGAGTTTTATAAAGATGTTGTCTTTATTGAAACTAGCCAGACACACTTCAGACATTTTATCAGTGGTAGAATAATGTGTGTGTGTGTGTGTGTGTGTGTGTGTGTGTGTGTGTGTGTGTTAACCACCAGAGTGAGGACATTTTAGCCAGTCCTCACATCTTCAAAGGGCTGTTTGAAGGTCAAGACTTGGTTTTAGGGTTGAGGTTAGATAGACATTCTGGTTAGTTTTAGGCTCAAGGTTGGGGTCAGGCAGTCAGTTGAGATGGTTAGGGTGAGGGGGAGGGGCTAGGGAATGTATTACGTGAAAGTCAATGAAAGTCCTCACAAAGATATAAGTACAAGGGTGTGTGTGTGTGTGTGTGTGTGTGTGTGTGTGTGTGTGTGTGAGTGGAAGAGAGAGAGAGTGTATTGCATAATGCAGTGGCAAGGCACCGCAGGATGATGATAAGGAGGGGACTTAAGAAGTGAGCTCTCTCGGCCTAATCACTGCACACATTTCAAAGGCGAGAACACCAATTAAAACTGATAGGGCTCAATATGGGCTTTTGGGCTGCCAAAGCAAGAGCAACACATCCAACATGAGAGTCATGCCTGGCTCCTGGTCAAGAGAAGCAGTTTGCCACTGATAAATAGTCTGCCTCTGCTTGGGGCTTTGGCAGGGTTAGGGTGAGGGGGTGGACAGGGTCAGTCTCTAGTCCTCATGTGTCTGTGCATGTTGGGGATCACAAGGCCTTGATCCATCCCAGCTTCAAAAAAAGTAGAAAGGAAACTGATGAGATTGAAGATGTGAGTGTATCAGGACTGTGTTGTAGGCAGGAGACGGGCGGTTACGAAGGCCAGCTCCTCAAACTGGAATGAACATCCCTGAACAGAGGAAGTGCCCTTCATCATGACCTGTCTCCCACCTACAACACAGTCCTGAACAATTTGTAGTTCCCTATGATTTCTGTCTTAGGGCCCCAGCTGGAGCCATCCTCCTCCTCCTCCTCTTATCCAGTTGGTCCGGGTCGCAGGGGCAGCAGCCTCAGCAAGGAAGCCCAGACTGTCCTCTCCAGCCACTCTTTAGGTTCTAGCTTAGCAAGAAAAACATGAACATAACTTGAAAAAATTCAAGTTCATTGAACTTGCAGGATAAAGATAACATAACTTGTTACAACTAAGTAATTACTGAATAAAATAATTTGTCAGTGCCTTTAAACTTGGCAAATTTAAACTTTTAAAACTGAACACAACCATAAATACTCTGTTTCAACAGATACTGAATGAAAACACAAAATAAATGAAATTCTGCAGATGAAAATAAAGTGCACAAATGCTTAAAAGTAAGCAATTGATTAGGTTGAATGGTGGAGATGAAAGGAAAGTTGGGTTTTAAGTTAAGTAACTACACAGTTCTTAAATTATAAAAATACATAATAGGGTCTTTGCCAGAAGTACCTCCTGGCTCAGGCCCTAATAAATAATTATGATTTTGAAGGTAGGTGGCGCAGTGGAGCAGTGGTCCTCCCTGTGGCCCCCCAGCAAGAAGGTTGTGGGTGGAGCCCCGGCTGCAGCACGGGGTCTTTCTGGGTGAGTCTCCATGTTCTCCCTGTTCCTGCTGGGTTCTCTCTGGTACTCCAGCTTCCTCCACAGTCCAAAGACATCAAGAGGGACCAGGTTAATCCAGACTCTAAATTGACCGTAGGCGTGGCTGGGAGAGCCAATGGTTGTCTGTCTCTATGTGTTGGCCCTGCCATGGACTGGTGACCTGTCCAGGAGGAAGGCTGCTGGGATAGGCTCCACCCCCACCACATGGATGGATTTTGAAGGTGCAATTTAAAATGTGCAGATTCACAATATTTTGCACCCGAGTACAACTTTACTTCCCCATGTGCTTCTACTTAACATAAACAGAACAGTAAAACCCAAAATGAATTTTCAGCCGTCCCTCCTCACAAAAACCAAAATATTTGTGTATACAACTTATTGATTTTACCCCTGTGTTTTGAGCATTCAGAACAAAATGAAACGCTGCAGGGAAAAATAATAAATGTAAACCAAAAAAATCCTGTCAGCTGATTGAGCCTCAGACCTCCATGTCCTCACAGAAGCTTCCTCTTCTTTATCCATTTCAAGAGCACCACTGGTGAGACGCTGGTTGTGGTCGAGGAAGACCGAGGCTTTGAGATTGTCATTGGTAACTGACCTCCTGCGACTGGACAGAACCAACTTGTCAATGCTGTTGCTTGGCTCAGCACCTGCTGAGTTCATGATGACATCACATCTCTGTATCGTTTCGCCAAGGTGCTCAGCACAGAAAGTCTCTCCTGCTGTCCATCCCAGAAAACATCCCAATGTGCCACTGCACAGGCTGAAGCTTTGAGTGATGCTGGCCCCAAGCGACCAAATAGAGGTTCAGTTCATGTTGAGGACCAACGCTGAAACCTGGGATGTTTTTGTAGCTTGAAACACTGTCATTCTGAAATGCAGTGTGACGAGGATCAAACACCCCGACCTCCTTCAGGAAGCCAATGGCAGGTTGGCCATCTGACAGGTACTTGCCTAGTGTTTCCTCTGCATTGTTGTATGCTCGCTCCACTGAGTTGAGGATTTGTTTCTGTGTGGCAAAAGAGAGGTCAAGCCCCTCCAAGTACTGGGCACAGGCTTCATATTGGAGCTCTTTGTTTGCTGCAAAGGTAGTCACATGTCTCAGTGGTCATCGGACATCTGCTCTGGAAGAGGTTTAGACGTTGGATGATGACTTTGCACTTATCTGCCATGATGCTGATGTGCAGCTGGAGACTTGGAGTGGCTTCTGGATTCTGGAGCGTCTCACGAAGGCTTTCCACAGATTGCAAGTATGTGGCAAAAATGCACCACAAACAGAAGAAGAAATTAGTCACATTTTTGACAGTACAATCTGAGTTATCTTAGAATCATGCATTCATGTGTCGCAAAGGGGATGAAGTCCAATGTGACTTTAATGCAATGTAAAGAAGTAATACACTGTAAAGATAGAAATATTCTTACATTTACTTCCATCTCTGCGAACTCCTTGTACAGTCCAAGTGCTCTCAGTGGTGTACTGCAGCAAACCTGGAGTTTCACTGTGTTGCACATGGATTTGAAGCCTTTCTTCCTGAAGGTAGTTTTTTTGGCAGGAACTGGAGGCATCTTCTTTAGCGGGAGCCAGCTTGGTAGAACCTTTGTGAGAAACTCAACATGGAAGCAGTCAGCTGATCAAAAGGCTTGAGGAAGGCACCACCAATGAGGTTCATGATGCGTGCCATGACATTACGTAAAGGGAATTAGCGAATAATGACTGTCGCACAGTGTTAAATACTTTCTTCGTATACGCTGCGTTGTCGAACACAATGACATCATCAATGGCTATGTTATGTTCTTGTGATATTCTTGCAGACACTTCACCACAAAACAATTCACCACCACTTTCATGTCGTGTACAGGGAAGTGGAAGAGCACCGTCCTTAGCGGTGATTTTTGTTGGCAAATGCGACAAATTTCCTTCTCACGCAGGTTAGCCTGTTCGCCAGGAGAACAGCAAGTGTAAATGACAACGTAACAGCTGACATGAAAAGAAGGAGTGATGCAATCGCTCAAAGTTGTATTAAAGATGCGGTGACTGGATAAAATTGCTGGCTGTGTAAAATTCGCAGGGATGGCCTGAATTTGCGTTAATAGTTGCGATCGCATCATCATGGATCCCCAGAGGGACTGGACAATCTCCTGCTCCATCCTACCCTCACTGGTGAACAAGATCCCGAGATACTAAAACTCCTCCACCTGAGGTAGGACCTCCCCCCCAACCTGGAGTGGGCAGGCCACCCTTTTCCAGCTGTGGACCATGGCCTCAGAGCACTAGAGCTGCTGGCTGCTGAAGCAGCGCAGCCTGCTGCTACTAATGTTAGCAACACACAACACAAGACAGTGAAAAGATGTGACATCATCAATCCACTGCCAACCACTTATCCTGTTTCAGGGTCGTGGGGTGGCTGGAGGCCGACCCAGCTGATATCAGGCAGAAGGCAGGTCACCCTCGCCATTCCATCGGTGGTCCTCCAGTATCTCCAGTCTGGACTCAGGTGGACTGAGGAAGAGCCGAGGCCCTGGTGTGTGTATGGTGAAGTTCTCAGCAGTGGATCCTGAACCCTGAACCTCAGGTGGAACCTTTGACCGAAACACCTGGGACTGAAAGACCAGCTGACCCACTGCAGCAGTCCAGGTCCACCAGTCCACCATGAGCTCCACCACTGGCAGAGACACAGGAAGCCTTGTAGCCTAGCAAAGCTGACAATGCGAGCACTACTGGCGAGCAGCTGTGTCCGCCATTACCCACAGAGGCGACACACATCAGGCTGCCGGGCAGGTAACAGCTCACAGCAGCGGACCTGTACGAGCAACCACCAAGACCACATTCAGAAGCAGGGTGAATGCAGAGCTGACCTGAGACTGACGCTGATCGACTGTTTTTTATTCAAAAGTTCATTTAATTCATTGATAAAAATATCATCACAAAAATATTTATGAAACTTGAATGAAAGAGAGCAGAAAGAAGAACAATCTCATTTTCTCTGCCCCTTTATACAAAGAAATCAATTTACAAGCAGCATAATATTGAAAACAAAATGATACAAGATGAATAGAACATGGACAGGCGCACACGGCCTCCCAGAACCCTTCCTTCCTGGGATGAACCGGATCACAGTCCAAAAATCAAAGTCACGTCAGAGGAACAGCGCGGTAACTCGATCAGCAGCAGGTCATCAATGGAATCATTTTACAGACAGATATGAATGATGGCAAAGTATGGAATTACAACACGAAAGCCCCGATACGCTGTGTGTGTGTGTGTGTGTGTGTGTGTGTGTGTGTGTGTGTGTGTGTGTGTGTGTGTGTGTGTGTGTGTGTGTGTGCAACACAGACACTGCTTTTCGAAAAATATTAGGGTTTTCCCTTCCACAGGTGAGACTCTGGCTGGATCCAGCCTTCTCCCATGATGCTCTCCAGGCAGAACTGCTGGAAATACTCCAGTCGGTGGCTGAGACACAGAGACAGAGTCAAGTCTTGATGCACAGCTGTGCAGGTGTTGGCAGTGAGACGGTTCTACAGGGCAACGCTCCTCACACATCCACACCTTCTGGATGCCATTCATTTGCATGTAAATTAATTATTTCCAAACCTTGTTTTACTCATCAGTTTTTCACAAAGAATGCCAGTATTATGCAGTGGAAAAGTTGTATGTTTTTTTCAAATGGAGTCAATTTGGAAATCTCCTGCAAACGCCAACAGGTCACATGAACTAGTTTGAAACTGTCGATGGGGATAAAGACTATTCTCTGGAGACAGACACCGCTGGGGTGTGTGTGTGTGTGTGTGTGTGTGTGTGTATGTATCACACAGTCTGCAGCGTCATGTTAGCATGGAGATGGAAGTTGCAGGGGAAGCCTAAACTTCTTTGCCCTCGTCAGTGACCCTCGATGTCTCCACCACCTGAATCCAGGAAAAGGCCAGTGGGCTCTATCGTCTAGTACCGACTCCAGTTCTATCCTCTATCGTCTAGTACCGACTCCAGTTCTATCCTCTATAGTCTAGTACCGACTCCAGTTCTATCCTCTATAGTCTTTGTACCGACTCCAGTTCTATCCTCTATCGTCTAGTACCGACTCCAGTTCTATCCTCTATAGTCTTTGTACCGACTCCAGTTCTATCCTCTATAGTCTCGTACCGACTCCAGTTCTATCCTCTATAGTCTAGTACCGACTCCAGTTCTATCCTCTATAGTCTAGTACCGACTCCAGTTCTATCCTCTATAGTCTCGTACCGACTCCAGTTCTATCCTCTATAATCTAGTACCGACTCCAGTTCTATCCTCTATAGTCTCGTACCGACTCCAGTTCTATCCTCTATAGTCTCGTACCGACTCCAGTTCTATCCTCTATAGTCTAGTACCGACTCCAGTTCTATCCTCTATAGTCTAGTACCGACTCCAGTTCTATCCTCTATCGTCTCGTACCGACTCCAGTTCTATCCTCTATAGTCTAGTACCGACTCCAGTTCTATCCTCTATAGTCTAGTACCGACTCCAGTTCTATCCTCTATAGTCTAGTACCAACTCCAGTTCTATCCTCTATCGTCTAGTACCGACTCCAGTTCTATCCTCTATCGTCTCGTACCGACTCCAGTTCTATCCTCTATCGTCTAGTACCGACTCCAGTTCTATCCTCTATCGTCTCGTACCAACTCCAGTTCTATCCTCTATAGTCTAGTACCGACTCCAGTTCTATCCTCTATAGTCTAGTACCGACTCCAGTTCTATTCTCTATCGTCTCGTACCAACTCCAGTTCTATCCTCTATAGTCTAGTACCGACTCCAGTTCTATCCTCTATCGTCTCGTACCGACTCCAGTTCTATCCTCTATCGTCTTGTACCAACTCCAGTTCTATCCTCTATCGTCTCATACCGACTCCAGTTCTATTCTCTATAGTCTTTGTACCAACTCCAGTTCTATCCTCTATAGTGTAGTACCGACTCCAGTTCTATCCTCTATAGTGTAGTACCGACTCCAGTTCTATCCTCTATAGTCTTTGTACCAACTCCAGTTCTATCCTCTATAGTCTTTGTACCGACTCCAGTTCTATCCTCTATAGTCTAGTACCGACTCCAGTTCTATCCTCTATAGTCTTTGTACCGACTCCAGTTCTATCCTCTATAGTCTAGTACCGACTCCAGTTCTATCCTCTATAGTCTAGTACCAACTCCAGTTCTATCCTCTATCGTCTAGTACCGACTCCAGTTCTATCCTCTATCGTCTCGTACCGACTCCAGTTCTATCCTCTATCGTCTAGTACCGACTCCAGTTCTATCCTCTATCGTCTCGTACCAACTCCAGTTCTATCCTCTATAGTCTAGTACCGACTCCAGTTCCATCCTCTATCGTCTCGTACCGACTCCATTTCTATCCTCTATAGTGTAGTACCGACTCCAGTTCTATCCTCTATCGTCTAGTACCGACTCCAGTTCTATCCTCTATAGTCTAGTACCGACTCCAGTTCTATCCTCTATAGTCTCGTACCGACTCCAGTTCTATCCTCTATAGTCTCGTACCGACTCCAGTTCTATCCTCTATAGTCTAGTACCGACTCCAGTTCTATCCTCTATAGTCTAGTACCGACTCCAGTTCTATCCTCTATCGTCTCGTACCGACTCCAGTTCTATCCTCTATAGTCTAGTACCGACTACAGTTCTATCCTCTATAGTCTAGTACCGACTCCAGTTCTATCCTCTATAGTCTAGTACCAACTCCAGTTCTATCCTCTATCGTCTAGTACCGACTCCAGTTCTATCCTCTATCGTCTCGTACCGACTCCAGTTCTATCCTCTATCGCCTAGTACCGACTCCAGTTCTATCCTCTATCGTCTCGTACCAACTCCAGTTCTATCCTCTATAGTCTAGTACCGACTCCAGTTCTATCCTCTATAGTCTAGTACCGACTCCAGTTCTATTCTCTATAGTCTTTGTACCAACTCCAGTTCTATCCTCTATCGTCTCATACCGACTCCAGTTCTATCCTCTATAGTCTAGTACCGACTCCAGTTCTATCCTCTATAGTCTAGTACCGACTCCAGTTCTATCCTCTATCGTCTCGTACCGACTCCAGTTCTATCCTCTATCGTCTTGTACCAACTCCAGTTCTATCCTCTATCGTCTCATACCGACTCCAGTTCTATTCTCTATAGTCTTTGTACCAACTCCAGTTCTATCCTCTATAGTGTAGTACCGACTCCAGTTCTATCCTCTATAGTGTAGTACCGACTCCAGTTCTATCCTCTATAGTCTTTGTACCAACTCCAGTTCTATCCTCTATAGTCTTTGTACCGACTCCAGTTCTATCCTCTATAGTCTAGTACCGACTCCAGTTCTATCCTCTATAGTCTTTGTACCGACTCCAGTTCTATCCTCTATAGTCTAGTACCGACTCCAGTTCTATCCTCTATAGTCAAGTACCGACTCCAGTTCTATCCTCTATAGTCAAGTACCGACTCCAGTTCTATCCTCTATAGTCTTTGTACCAACTCCAGTTCTATCCTCTATAGTCTAGTACCAACTCCAGTTCTATCCTCTATAGTCTAGTACCGACTCCAGTTCTATTCTCTATAGTCTTTGTACCGACTCCAGTTCTATCCTCTATAGTGTAGTACCGACTCCAGTTCTATCCTCTATAGTGTAGTACCGACTCCAGTTCTATCCTCTATAGTCTTTGTACCAACTCCAGTTCTATCCTCTATAGTCTAGTACCAACTCCAGTTCTATCCTCTATAGTCTAGTACCGACTCCAGTTCTATTCTCTATAGTCTTTGTACCGACTCCAGTTCTATCCTCTATAGTGTAGTACCGACTCCAGTTCTATCCTCTATAGTGTAGTACCGACTCCAGTTCTATCCTCTATAGTCTTTGTACCGACTCCAGTTCTATCCTCTATAGTCTAGTATCGACTCCAGTTCTATCCTCTATAGTCTTTGTACCGACTCCAGTTCTATCCTCTATAGTCTAGTACCGACTCCAGTTCTACACTCTATAGTCTAGTACCGACTCTATCCAGACGCTTATCCACAAGAGAAGGTAACTTACAAGTCTGGTTTCTGCCCCTCCACCTGCTGGTCTTTGGGGATGGGGTAGAGGGCCTCATAGGTGCGCTCCTCTCCTGAGCCGTGGATGGCGTACGAGTTCATCCTGTTGACACCGGGGGGGAAGTACTCCCACGGAACCACTGCTTCACCTGTCCACCTGTCCGCTGTGATGGTGGCATTGAAAACCATGGGCAGTTGTTGCTGGGACAGAAAGGAACATGAAGTCTATGAACCCTGACTGAACTCTAGTCATTACTGACAACAGCTTCCTGGAGGTGTGTCTACCTGGAAGGCCTGGCCCGCCCCTGACAGCAGCAATATCAGGTGCTGTCCATGTCTGAAGATACAGGAAGAGGTCTGGTGTCAGTCTTTTCCTGGTTAGTTGTACCATGTCACGGTAGAGCTGGTGAAGCCGTGTACTTACGGACAGACCTCCACCTCCAGGTAGTTTTCTGTCCTACAGTCAAGGAAGAAGGACTCTACAACTGAGGACAGAGAATTACTCAGAATTTCCTGTCCACAAAGAAAGACATCTGAATCACTGTAATCACTGACTTTGAGCTGGACAGTAAAATAACAGTCGTGAAAATACTGTCATAAACAAAGACTCCACACCTCCTGGCCCAGCAGCGTGCTCGTTATCTACTGCCATGACAACCAGGGTGGTGCGTTAATGAGGCCAGTGGGGCTCATCAACCAGGAATCACACCTCCGTCAGTCAGGAAGTGGTGGTGAGTATCATTCCTGGTCACTGCTGCCACTTTCATGATGCCAATATGATTATCATAGTTGTTGGAGTGGGGGGGGGGGGCTACACCTGCACAGCACAGACCAAACTCACCATCAGACTAAAGACATGGCGTCTGGACACCCATCATGTGATGATAGCAATAATAACAATTACAATTATGATCGTAATAAGAGGAGAAGTGTTTTTACAGTTGGTGGGAACCATAAAAGCAACACCTGTGCAACTGATCACCCATCCAGCAACATGTGTGGACGAGTGCCAGCGCCAGGTCACGGGTCCACCGCCACTGAGTGAAGGAGTGCTGGCGGTGGAAACAGAACCACTAAAGGTAGCCATCAGTGTGCCGTCATTCTGTCCTGTTGATTGATAGCAGGCCATAAATACGACCTTTGTGGAGCTCACAGTGTTTCAGTTGAACCAACAGGACAAGTTGGAAGTGTCTCAATGGAACAGTTTCACGCGCGATGACGGTGCAGGAAAGAGACATCAGCCTCCAACCTCGAGTTCTTTTGTCTCACAGTCAACTTAGTTTTTGACTTTAATGACAGGCTCAAGATAAAATGCATAAATAGACCCCAAAATCGTGACTTTCAAATATATTCATCTCCTAAAACATTGGTTTCCATCAAGTGGCAAAACTAGACAACAGAAGTAAACAAAAAAGGGTTTATTTGTGATGCTGAAGTTGAGCATCCTTCCTAGGCTAACGTTAGCTTAGCACTGCTAACCGTAGCATCCAGGCTTCCAGCATCATCAGAGGGTTCATTAGTGAAGATGATCTTGATGAACTGAACCTGGAAGATCATCAACTTTTGTTCACCAGAGCTGTTTTACTGGTTCAATCACCACAATCACATGGAGCGATCCTATTGGCTGCTGGGGGCGGAACCAGGAGATGACCACTTCCTGTTGGTGGAGGAACCAGGAGATGACCACTTCCTGTTGGACGAACAACATACCTCATACCTGACATGACCACTTCCTGCTGGTGGAGGAACCAGGAGATGACCACTTCCTGCTAGACTAACAACATACCTCATCTGTGTTGCATTCATTTTTTATCAGTTCTTTGAATGCATCATCGTTTTGAGGGACGGGAAACGATGTCTGTCTTACCAGGAGCTTTGATATCAAACCTGCACTCCTATTTCTCGACGACAACAAGGCCACTGCTGACAGGAAGCAAGGGGAAAACACAATTTACCATTTTTACCTCGTTTGCTTGGACAAATGGAAGTATTGTTTAACTGTGACCATCATTATTAAATACAAGCAGCTCCAAGTCTTCATGTGTAACTGCTACTGATATCATTAACTCTGTTCTGTTTCTTAAACTATGTGTAAGGGAGTGAAAGGTTCATTGGTTCATGGTTTATAAAATGATACTGAAAATTGCAACACTGCCCTCTAGTGGCAGAGTGGGTACAGTCCGCGTATTGTGGGACACCCGCACGATCTCCCCTCAAACAATATTAGGGTGTTGAGGTCACGTGTGAGCAGGGTCTGGGGATACGATGTGAGTTCCAGTTTCTCAACACTTGGTTATGATTTCTTTTGTTAACTTATGTTAGTAGGAACTGAGCTATCATACATCTCACTTGGGTTATGTTGCATATTTCATTCTATGCCCAAGTTTCTAGTAAGCAATGTTAGACTACTTAGCAAGTTGGGTTAACTGTGTGTTGTCATCCCTCATGCATCCACGTCAAGACAAGCTCCCTGTACGTGAAGCTGTCCCACCCTGAAGCAAAGAGCTGCATGTGTCCGTCCACCACAGGTCACACTGACTTCCTGTGAGGCACAAGTCCGCCTCCTGGTGCAGTGATGTGGCCACGCCTCACACATGTAGGCACACTTTCGCATGTCTGAGAAGTAGGGAACCTAAAAACTGTCTATGAATTATTGACGCTTCAAGGATGAAATACTCCTTCAACACATCATCCATCCCTCCATCCATCCCTCCATCCATCATCCATCCCTCCATCCATCCCTCCATCCATCATCCATCCCTCCGTCCATCTATCCATCCTTCCCCCATCCATCCCTCCATCCATCCCTCCATCCATCATCCATCCCTCCATCCATCATCCATCCCTCCATCCATCATCCATCCATCCACCCATCTATCCATCCTTCCCCCATCCATCCCTCCATCCATCATCCATCCCTCCATCCATCATCCATCCATCCCTCCATCATCCCTCCATCCATCCCCCATCCATCCCTCCATCCATCATCCATCCATCCCTCCATCCATCATCCATCCCTCCATCCATCATCCCTCCATCCATCTATCCATCCATCCCCCATCCATCCCTCCATCCATCATCCATCCCTCCATCCATCATCCCTCCATCCATCTATCCATCCATCCCCCATCCATCCCTCCATCCATCATCCCTCCATCTATCATCCATCCCTCCATCATCCCTCCATCCATCCATCCATCCATCCCTCCATCCATCATCCCTCCATCTATCATCCATCCCTCCATCATCCCTCCATCCATCCATCCATCCCTCCATCCATCATCCATCCCTCCATCCATCATCCCTCCATCCATCTATCCATCCATCCCCCATCCATCCCTCCATCCATCATCCCTCCATCTATCATCCATCCCTCCATCATCCCTCCATCCATCCATCCATCCATCCCCCATCCATCCCTCCATCATCCATCCATCCCTCTATCCATCATCCATCCATCCATCCCTCCATCTTCTCCCTCTCCTCCTGTTGAGGGTGGTGGGGGTGGAGCCTATCCCAGCAGCCCTCCCCCTGGACAGGTCACCAGTCCATGGCAGGGCCAACACATAGAGACAGACAACCATTGGCTCTCCCAGCCACGCCTACGGTCAATTTAGAGTCTGGATTAACCTGGTCCCTCTTGATGTCTTTGGACTGTGGAGGAAGCTGGAGTACCAGAGAGAACCCAGCAGGAACAGGGAGAACATGGAGACTCACCCAGAAAGACCCCGTGCTGCAGCCGGGGCTCCACCCACAACCTTCTTGATGGGGGGCCACAGGGAGGACCACTGCTCCACCCACAACCTTCTTGATGGGGGCCACAGGGAGGACCACTGCTCCACCCACAACCTTCTTGATGGGGGCCACAGGGAGGACCACTGCTCCACCCACAACCTTCTTGATGGGGGCCACAGGGAGGACCACTGCTCCACCGGGCCGGTGAAATCATTTTATTTATTTAAAAAGGTGCTTACTTAAATTTTGGACAAAAAGTGAGATGGTTGATTTGGTGGTGAATCAGAAGAATTGTGTTCAAGATGGTTCAAAATCTACTGAATCATTTCATTTGCGGTGAACTTGCATCACAAATGCTCATGTTCAAGCTTCCACAATCTCCCTTGCAGAAGAAATAAATGTACTATTAAATCCCCAAAACTCCTGCCGTGGACTGATTCGATTCTTGACATTTTCAGGAAACGAACTATGCCTGCGGCAGTGTGAGCTGCCTTCCTCACCTTCATAATCCCAGAGTCCAGGGAAAGGAAGGCCTGGGGTCCCTGCAGGGGCCTCTGGGTCATCAAAGAAGGGAGCAGAAACCAGCATCTTCAGCCCTCCATTACCAGGAGAGAAGATAATCCTGACGGGGTCGTGCTTCACAGGATTGCTGTCCCAGGTGTGCTGGATCACAAACTGCCTCTGCATCGCAGGTCTGGAAACGGTAGTACACAGGGTGAGGACCTGCAGCGTGGCCGTTACTGTGTGCCCGTTCATCGCAAACTTACAGAGACTGACAGCAGAGCAGCACGTAGAGCAGATGACCAGCTAATCCCATGTTGCCCAGGACTACTACACCGGTACTACACCCGTACTACACCGGAGCCTGGCTGTCTCGGGCTGATATACTCAGCGAAGTACTTGAAGCACATTGTTATCACAGCAGCTCCGTTTCTCATTAACCCATCACGATTGTAAAAAAAGATTTCCTGATAAAAGAAGCAGAAGAGTGACACTTACTTTAACTTGCTCGTTGTTGTTTCAGATCAGTCTCCGCGCAAATCTGAGACAATAAACTACTAAAAATGTGTTATTTCACAACAAAAGTACGGCAAAATAATCAAAACACGAGTTCTTAACAAGTAGCAGCTCGCAATACCGACGACTGTATCTACTTTCTAACTACCGAGAAAAAACAACCTGAAACAATGTGTCTGTAAAAGAACATAGAACTAATTTCAAAAGAACGTGTATGCCTCAAAATACGGAACTGAAATTCACAACCACCCGCGGAGGGTGGAACCTGTTTTAATCCCACTTCTACACACGGAGTCATTTCACTGCTGCGCTGTAAAAAAAAATACACCGCACGCGCTTGATCCCCATTGGCTGTATTTTTTTTTTTCAAAACCGACGGCGGAACAAAAAGAAAACGTAAATATCCACTTGTGTTCATGTGACATTTTGTGCAGACGCTGGTAAGCTGATATTCTGACATACGTCTCGCCTTCAGACGGGAGCGTTTTGTCTTCAAAAGTAGCGACATTTTGACTTTTCTGTCGGTGTAGTTGGCGAATCTAACGCTCGCTGAGATTGATTAGCTGCGGCGGCTAGGCTAGACTAGGCTAGGCTAGGCTAGTAGCTCCAGGTCTCTACAAGGCTGTGCGGCTAACTGGATCGATCCCAGGTCGCTGTTCGGCCAACCGGTCAATGTTGACTTCATTTAAAAACGTGTTTGGCATCAACCACATGAGAGGAAATCCTCTTGCTAACGTTTTTGACTTCGTTCTTAGGTCGCAGCATGGACGCAGATGCCGAGTTCTTGCGGGATCAAGGTGAGGACAGAGTGTATTGTCAAGACAAACCGTGAGAAAACACTTAAAGGGCCATTTTCTGGATAAGGTTTGAGAAAATTAATGATGAGAATTTTAAGGAAAAGTCATAGAAATGTGCTTCACGGATACTACACGGGCATATTAGAGGTGGCCTGAGATCTTAAGTTTGTATCAATCCACGGAAGTTGTCATTCGTGGTAGCAGAGTGTATTCTGGTAAATTGTGCATGTTTATCTGTACTTGTAAACAGAATTGCCTTCATTTATCAAACCAGCGCAAATTTGAGCGGAGATAATATCAGCGTGCGACAGGACTCGGGTGAGATCTACGTAACCTGCGTGCCACACCGCTCCCAGCGTAAGAACGAGCGGCTGGTGATGAATTCGGCGGCTGAAATCAATCCTAATTATCATATCACGCCTCTATAAACGCAAAGCCACACCCCTAGCGTTTATGACACAGAGAGACCAAGCCGGCAGAGAAAAAAAATCTTTTCAGAGGCTGAAGTGGAGACACTCAGGAGTCTGGTAGCCGCGCACCGTTTAGTTTTGCTGGGTGGCCTGAAATCAATCAGGTATAAAAGGCAAGAAGAGAGAAATTACAGCTGCGGGCAACAGCGTTCCCACAGTCCATCGGACTAAGAATGTTCAAATTTCTACATCTGTGATGGTGAATAAAGCATTTGATGGTGAAACATTTGATACATCAAACTTTTTTTATTTTGGACCAGATGAACCAGAAAGTGTTGAAGGGGAGTCTGAAACTGCCCAGAGTTCCCAAGGGCAGCTCATAGAGCAGGAGAGCGCGTCTGACCCCTGTGCTGAAGGCTCTGACACTGCCCAGTGTTCCCAGTCATGCCAAATGCAGCCAACAGCGCAGCGGCGCGTCACTGCCCCACGTGCTGGTGCAGCACCTCGTCCCTCTGTATTAACGGCCCAGGTCCTAGAAAAGCAAACAGTGATGTGCAGTTGGATGGCAGAAATAAATAAGTCACTTCAGGCAATCAACTCTACATCACTACAGATAAATGAGAATCTTGAAAGGTTAAACAGAGGAAGTAAGTTCACTCAACCTTTAACGTCTTTTTGAAACAACATTACCTACATACCACCAACATATCACCAAATGTTAAATCAGTTCCTCCCTCCTCCTGAGGGCTCCTGACTGTGGAGGTTGTGGCCAGGGATCCCTGGGCACAGGGGGGCTCTCTGGGTGCAGGTCTTCTAATGGCACCCCATTCTTCTGTGCAGTTTCTCTCCACATGTCAGGATTATATTGCACACCTTTTCAGGGGTGTAAAGCAGGGTTCCTCCGGCTGACCTGAGACAGAGCCACCAGCCCTTAAGGAGCCCCGTGCAGCGCGCCACCGCGGCCTATGTGCATGTATGAGCGTATTAAGCCGCTTCTCCTGATGAGGTACTTGGCCAGAGGATAGCCTTCATCACCTGAATGGATCACATAGAACTGTTGGAGCTGTCCAACAGTCAAAATAATAATTGTGTGTAACTCACCGATGAATTGACTCTCACCATGCAGTGCGCCCTCCTGTAACCGAGGACCTACGCTGCCGTCAGAATACTCATTCTGGCATCACTGATTACTTGAACATTATATATTAATATTTGCGATTGATGTAAGTGTAATCATTCACGCATGGTGGCGTCGGACGCACACGGGGACAACCAATCACGTTTGGAAACCTCATAAAATTCCCTTTTAATCCCAGTTTTCTGAGCATCATGATACAGGAATTGAATTCACTCAGCAGAGAGGGACTGATTGCCCTCAGAACTGCTGGCATGGTTGGGCTGAGTGACGGCTGGGTGATTCCAGACCGATCACCGAGCCCCCGCTGAAAGGACCTGGTGGCCAGCAGCGTTCCATGCACCAATTCAAATTGGAAGGGTACTCAGGTACACAATTATGTATTTAAAAATTATCTTTTAATTAATATGATACACATTTGCCATAAGGATTTGTCGTGACGCACACACCTTCATCAGTGACACGACATCTGCTGTTAAAACAACTCTCCCACTCCTGTCCATCAACCTCAAGTCACCTCTCGTCAAATCTAAATTTGTATACACAAAGTCAGACCTGTTGTAAGATTTCATCGCTGAATGTGCTCACACTGAAATTGATCGATGCAACAGCTTGTGTCGTTGTGTAGCACGTTTTACGCTTCTTTGATAAATGAGGGCCAATATGCAGTATTGGGACTGCACCCCACTTTAGTGGAAAAAAAATCATGGGAATGTATTTTACTGGTAAAAATGTGTTTGACCCCTGGTGAGATTTCAAGTGGGTTGTAAGTCATCATACATAGGCCACTGTGTGTGTGTGTGTGTGTGTGTGTGTGTGTGTGTGTGTGTGTGTGTGTGTGTGTGTGTGTGTGTGTGTGTGTGTGTGTCGGTCCAGTCCACAGGCTAAGTTCTGCTCTCAGCCAGTACCAGTCTGCATGCCACACTCAGGTACAAACCACGCTTTAGTTGGCTACCTTTTTGGTATCTTCAGTTGAAACATCCAAGGGACACTTCATCTGAGTTTTTTACTAAAGGAAACAAAAATGTTGTGTGAAAAAGAAGTACCACTGGTAATGCGGACTCCTCCCCTCAGGTTCAGGAGCAGCAGTCTCCTCCTCCCTGGATCACCGACACAAGGTCAGACATCCCAGAAGTCTTTGTTTCCTTCAAACGGCCACTGATGAAGCTGTATAGCCATGTGGCAGACAGTCAGGACACTGTAGCTAGTCTGGGCTACGAGGGAAACAAGCTTCTGCTGATGCGAATGCAATGTAGAGATTTAATTTCACAAATGAGGGTTATACCTGCTGTGTTACAGTATAATGGCTCCCTTGATAGCAGAGTATGATCGACACATGGATGAAATGACTGAACAGCTGCAGAAATACCAGGTGAAACACGCTAGATAACTTGAACTGACGCACACAACTTGAGTGTCTTTAACAACTGAAATATATATTCTGAAGTATGTGTGTATTTATTTTGGACCATAGTAACAAAAGATGGAGGGAAACATTGCAGGCAGGTCAATAACAGAGGGTGTAGGCTGATTGTAAATATATCATGATGTTGTTAGATACCCACGTATCATACTTTATACTTCACTCATACATAGGAAACGTAATAAGGTACTATAATGCATCACATGTGGATTTACAATATATAATAGAGCAAAATACTAGTTATATACTAGTTCAACAATACTGCAAAAGCTCAAAAAACTAAATATGAAAGTATACATCAATTATAGATAGCCATAACATGTATATAATTATAACAATAGTATAAATACTAATGTTGATGTTATAAGGACGTGTCAGATTTGTCTATTACCATATATTTGAACTTTTTAAGTTTGCTTATTGAACTACACATTTTTAGTTCTTTGTCTAAGTTATTCCCAAAGTTTCAGCCCTTTGAGATCTCCACTGACATCAGTTTTTTTAAACACACATGTTCCCTGTGGTGTGTACAGACTCTCTTCCCCTGATAAGCTCCTGGGGGCAGTGTGCTAATGCCTTGTTATGTCTTATATGTTGTAAAAGCAGCAATGAGGGCCATAAAATTTTCCATAAACTGCATCACGTTGTGTTGACTGACCAACAGGTGTCCATGTCAGAAGTCAAAGTGAAGCTGGAGAGGCTTGTCAAGGAGAACGAGAGGTAGCAACCTCCTACTGGTGGGAATCGGAAATGTTGTTGGAGAATTTCCAATATTAATTTCAAATGTTATTTATTGACAAGTACCACCAAAAATTGCAGTGTTTTTTGTGGGAAGTAATTGTACTGTAGTAATGTCACTTTGGTGATAGTAAAGACATTGATAAAACTTACACCTCTAGTACCTAAAACCTTTGTCAGGCTGCATGCAGAACTCAGGGAGTCGGTGGAGCAGCAGATTCCTGCCCAGCCGGTGCCCTCGGTACCAGGGGGCAGCACAACAGAGGAAGAAGTCTTTAGGAACCTGCAAGAACAAGTGCAGCTGTCTGAGCAGGTCAGCATTGGTCCTTATGTCTATCACCAGTGGACTGCTGTTCTGTTGCATGTTAATTTCTTTGAGTGTGCGTAGGAGCGTTTGCATGCCACGGTGCTGTGGCAGTCAGCAGCACAGGAGCTGGAGGACCTCCAGCAGATCTACCACAAGACCAGAACTGATGGTCAGGTTCACGATGCTCAGAGACAGCAGCTGCAGGTATAAAGTTCCCACATGCTCAGCCAGTACCTCCACCTGTCACCACTAGATGGAGCCATCATTATAACTACAGCTATGTGGTCTGACACAGCTGGACAGAAGCAGAAGGCATTAACCAGTGGCTCCTTCTTCTTCTCTTTTTCTCAGGATCAGCTTTCTCAGTTCAAACATAACACTCACAAGCTCCAAGCTGCAAATCAGAAACTGGAACTGGTAAGTCAGCATTTTAAATGATTTCCTTGCCGTTACCTTTGGACCAAGTAGCTGAACCCTACTGTACTAACTAGTATTCATGAGTTACTCTGCTAGTCAGTTAGAACCGCCTTGGTTCTATTCAGGGGCTGTCAGCTTGGTAAGGCTGGAAGACTCCTCAAACCTCCATCTCTCTCCTCAACCCTCCATCTCTCTCCTCAACCCTCCATCCCTCTCTCTCTCTTGTTTCTCTCTCTGCTCTTTGATGCCGATCAGTTTCATTGTATTCTGAGAGATCCATAGTGGACAGTCTGTTCTTAATGAGAGATGTTTTTGATGTGTGCAAGCTGTACAACATTAAAATTGGAATTCTTTCTGTTGATCAGGAGCAGGAGTTTGATCATGTGGGTCACTCCTTTGTAATTGCTGCACTGCAGGCATTTGGATGTTCTGTCCTGGGTGAAGCTGCTGGACAGGGATGTCTGTACAGCAGCGGGCGGCTGCAGGCCCAGTACTGGGAATGTTCAGCTTCTGTAAAGGAGGAAGCTGTACTCGAGCTGTGTGAAGGTCCTAAACATTGGCTTGCTCACAGGAGTCCCAGAGTCGAGGTGGATAGAGGTTTTGGGTCAGACTTTCCCCTAATGGCAGCTGGCAGGTCCTGTATAAGCCCCCTGTGGAGTGGAGGATCATACATAGAGCAATAGCTACAGACAGACTTCAAGTTCACCTGGACTCAAGCCCCAGGAGGGCTGTCCTTTCTCTTCTGGGTCAGAGACGGAGTTCTGCCTTGTCTCTGATTAACTTGTCTGGTTGGAATGTTGAGGGAGTGGGTGGAGTTTAGGAGAGATCTTCTCTTCACCCCTGTTTTTGTTTGGCCCAAAATATAAAGACTTGTCGAAAGGACTACATGTTGTAATCCCTAGTATTTGCACCACTTCTAATTTCCTAAGCGATGGCTGGTATCAGGCTTTACCCCTGGGACACATAGTCAGTTGTGTACCCCCACATCACAGGGTGCTTGAGCCATGTATCACAAGTCACCCTCCGCTGAGGCAGGCCCACCACAGGTTGGTCAAGCCTGGGTCTGTGTCCCGTGGTTAATCTGCCTTAGCGGCCCAGATGGCATCACTCTTCTTCAACCAGAGCCAATGACTTGTCCTCTCAGCGGTTTCGGCCAGCTTTTTGATGGCCAGTCCCCGGATTTTAACTGCTCTCAGGAGCTTTTCTGTTTTACTGGATACAAACCTCTGCCTGACTGCCTCCCGAACAAACGAGGGTGTCAGTGCACATCCTGGTTGCTGACAGGTTGGGTGTTGATGGATACCCTCTTGAGCTCGACTTTATCGGCCAGATTTTATCAATCGGTGGTGGCAAGTACAATTTTGTATGCTGCTGTCTGCTGGGGAGGCAGTGCGACAGAGAGGGACACCAGAAGGCTGGACAAGCTGATCCGCAAAGCAGGCTCAGTATTGGGAAGGCGCCTGGACTCGCTGGGCATTGTGGTGGAGAGGCGGATGCGGACCAAGCTGTCTGACATCATGGATAACTCCAACCACTCCCTCCACCACACCCTCATGGAGCAAAGCAGCAGCCAGAGCAGGCACTTACTCACGCTGCGCTCCAGAACAGAGCGTCACAGGAAATCGTTCATTCCTGCAGCCATCAGACTCTACAACAGCTCGGCCGAGGACAGGGGCCGCTGACCCAGACTCTGTTGTACTGTCAAAGCTCCACCCTCCGCTCCCCTCATGTGCAATCCACTACTGACCTTTTATCCCTTTTATTCAACTGTTTTTATTGTTTTTAGTATTTATTGACACAATGCACTTTACTTTACACACACTTTTTATCAGACTTTTTTTTAATCAGGCTCACATTTTTATCCTTTTATAATGACTTTTATAATGACTGTATGTTGTGGTGTGTGTATTCTGTGTATGTGAGCTGTGGGATACATTGAATTTCCCTGAGGGGATAAATAAAGAATCTATCTATCTATCTAGACACCTGAGGACCTGGTTGTGTCTCCATGTGTATCTGCCTTGTGTGAGGCTGATTCTAGAGCCATACCAAAATGTGCTTGAGTGTTGCTGGGGTTGTACACAGTGGGCAGGATGAGTCCTTTCGCAACCATAGCTGCAGATTTATAGGAGAGGGTAGCACATCATATGTAGCTTGGATGATGAAGCTCAGTCTGTTGGATTCTATGCCCCAGAGTTCTCTCCATGTGAGTTTCTTCTCAACACCCTCCCACCTCATCCAGCGGCCCTGTTTGGCTTGTGCTACAACTTTGGAACTTCTGGCTGCTTCCTTCTGTCAATGGACCTCCTCTACCACCATGGCTCAATGTTCAGTTCCGAGGCCTGAGGCCTCCTCTGCTTTGTTGGATGTGACCCCCTCTCTAGGATTAAGAGCAGACCTAAGACCTTCCTTTTTGATTAGGCTTATAGTTGGGCTGCTTAGGCTGGACCTTAGATCTGCTGCTATAGGCTCAGACTGCTGGGATCTCCCATGGTGCACTGGACTTCTCTCTACTCCTCTCTGTCCTCCTATATGTGTCATACATAAATCATACTCATACATATTACTAACTCATCTTCTTCTCCGGAGCCTTTGGGTTCCCCTCATCCCAGATCCTGGTGCTGCTGGAGGAGGCTCCAGACCTGAAGAGGCTCCAGCTGCCACCTGTAGCTCCACCTACTCACGTCCCCGTCTGTCCATCAGTCTCTCCTCCATTCTCTGTCTTTGTCTCTGTCCATCAGTCTCTTCCTTTTCTCTCTCTCTTTATCTCTGTCCCACTCTTTCCTTCTGTCTCTCTGTCTTCCTCCATTATCTGTCTTTGTCTCTGCCCCGCTCTCCTGCTCTTCCCCCCAACTGGTCAAAGCAGAAGGCCATCCCCACTGATCCTGGGTCTGCTCGACGATCCTGCCTGTTAAAAGGAAGGTTTTCGTCACCGCTGTTGCAGGATGTGCTTGCTCATGGAGAATTGTTGGGTGTAAATTCATTGAAGGAGTGTGGTTCTAGACCTGCTCTACCTGTAAAGTGTCATGAGAGAACTTCTGTTGTGATTTGGCGCTATACAAATAAAATTAACTTGACTTGAATGGCACTTGTCACTATGGCGTCCTGGGAGTCAGTGTGGAACATGTCCAACCTCACCTTGGCACATTTGAACTCTTCACCTTGGCTAGAAATTGACAGTGACAGGGCTCTGTTTCTGTAGAGTCCAACACTGGTGAGGTATTTTGAAAGTCCAAGCCACTTCCTCACATGAGAGTTCACTAGCCTTTCCAGTCGGTTGGCATGGCTCAGCGAGACGTCATACATGTACAGTGGCCACAGGAGTCTGGGTAGCAGCCCAAACTGGAGGCACCAGAGCTTCATTTTCCCCGGTAGTGCTGTGTTTTTGATCCGTCTGAGATTGTTAGCCGTGCTGGAGTTGTTCAAGTTGCTGGGTGTCTTTGAGATCTGCATTATACCTTCATCTGAGGCTCTTGATGGGCTTCTCTAGCGCCATTGGAATTGGTTCCTCACGAATGTGGAACCACTCACTGGTTACTTGGCCTTTAAGGATGGAAATGCTTTGTGGAAAAAGCACTGCTTTTCGCAGCTTTGTCAGTCGCTTCTTTCTTTTAGCCTGCAGGTCATCAAGTCCCACTCTTTACATCCCTGTGGCCTTCCTCCACTGCTTTCTCAATTGTCCTCTTACTTTCACCGGCCATTCAATTTCTCGCTACCTCCTGGACTCTGGCTAGTTTAAAGGGCCTTTTTGCTGCCTCTGTTTCTTTCCCTTAAACCCAAACCTCCATGCACCATAGAATTAGATAATGGCTCCCATTTTTTCCAGCTTTCTTTCAACAGGACCCTTCTGTTGTTCAAGTAAGGGGACCAGGTCTGAGTCAATGGTCTCCCACTTTATTTTCTGGCAGGACTTGGGCAACAGGACCTGAGGCTTCCTCCCTTCCATCTTCTCTGTGGCTGGCAGCTGCTAGCTGGGCTTAGTGTTGAAGACTGTTGCTGGGTGTTGCAAGCTGATCCGTAGGCTGGAAACTCGTGTGGTCTGTGGTGGGCTGGGCTCTGGGCTAGAGACTCCAAGTTGTGGCTGTCTGGGCTTTGGGGTTTAGACTGCTGCTGGCTGTGGCTGGCTGGAGTGTCTATGTGAAGCTGAACTTCTTCCGAGTTGCTGATACCAATGAGGACTGTGGGAGATCTCCTTCCTCAGGGCTTCACTCGACTGATCTGACCTGCTTTTTCAGAAGTACTGGTCAATGCAAGACCCCTTGCTGAATTTGCTCAGGCATTTTTTTAGGCTTTGATGGATTTTAAGGCCCCTCACTGTTGTGAGCTTTTACCAGCCACAAATGCATACGCCCCCCTTGGGAGGTGTTCCAGGCATGCCCAACTGGGAGGAGGCCTCGGGGCCGACCCAGGACACGCTGGACGGATTATATCTCTCAGTTGGCCTGGGAACATCTCAGGATTCCCCGGGAAGAGCTGGTGGACGTGGCTGGGGAGAGGACAGTCTGGGCTTCCTTGCTGAGGCTGCTGCCCCCACGACCTGGACCAACCGGATAAGAGGAGGACAATGACAAATGCATATGCCTTAGTGCTGAATTTTTAAAATGATAGTGTGTGTGTGAGGAGAGAGTAAAACTTTCCATGCGATGCATTTTTTATGAGTGGACTCTGAGGCTTCATGTGGTTAGTTCTGAAGACTAAAAGGACAAAGGGAGTTTCAGAGAGGACATTTTAGTACAGTGGTGGGAGGTGTGTGTTTCTATCACTCTTTTCTCTTGTCACACAGACAAACCAGCAGTTAGTGAAGACTGTGACAGAGCAGACCACCCAGATGGAGGAGCTGCAGCACCAGCTCAGGTAACCCTGAACCAACCTCTCGAACTGGTTACGCTGTAGATTGTAATGGAAAATTTTAGGATCACATGGTGTGTTTTTTTTAATGTTTGCACTATGTTTGAACTCTGTGGTTAAGTGACCTTAAGTGTGAGACAATCGTATGTCTGAAAAATGTCTTATTATACTTTCTGTGTCTGTATTGTGGTGATAAATTTTCTGTTCTTTATTTTATAAATGTTCATGTCTGGCAGGTGTGAAAGCTGGTGAGAGTTCAACTTCTATTTCCTCTTTTCATGTGACAGTTGACTTTCTGGTGTCAGAATGCCCAGCAATGAGATCGTATCAAGGTGCAAGTGACACTGTGGAATCTTGTTGAGCACATGCTTGTTGTGTGTGGAACAAATTTCCCTATGCCAGATTAAAGAATTGCTCAGATTGAGCAAAAGTGTTATTTCTCATCTCACCAGAACTTCAAGCCTCTGGGGACAAACAGTGTGTCTATCTTAATAATTTTTCCAGCACAAGTTCTTCTGGAATACTGACATGTGCCACATATTTAACCCCATGCTGCCTGATATCTTCAAACACCTCTTTGCCATAGTTACTGTCGTCGTAATTTAGACCATAATCATTTGACTAAGGGGTTAATTGTGATGGCCTACTCATAGTCAGTCTGAAATAGTTTTAATCTCCTTATGTCCTGTTGCAGACAGGCCAAGGCTGAGCTTAGAACGGCAACGGCTAAAGTGGACGGGATGACCAAACTGCTTCAGAATGTTCAGGAGCAGATCCAGAGACGGGTGAAAACAGAACCACATCAACTAGAATATTTCCTGTGTGATTGCTGCTTGGTGCAGATCTCGAGCCCATTTTAGACACAGAATGCTCCAAGTTTGCGGCACGGTAGAGGCGTGAATTTGCTGTCTTGTCCGTGTGAAATGGAGGTGTAATATTCCTCTTTACAAAAAAGCCGCCACCTGTGTGGGTGTAAACATGTGACGTGATGTACAGCACAAAAATTCACATGAATAGTGACATACAACATAAACGTTGGGAGAACATTCAGCCCCATGACAGTCTGGCAAACCTTGTAGAGCCCCAGTCCAACCTCCCCCTGCTGCTGCTTTTGTTGTGGTCACAGACGTGCTGGTACTTTTTTTCTTAAGTATTGCAACTTGTTGGTAACCTGTTTCTTCATCCGGCGATAGCACGTTGACCAAGCTCCTCTGTGACCTCTTCATACAACAAGCCATCCTTCACAGTCCCGTGAGGTGGTGATCCACGGTCCTCTCAGTGGTGACGGTCAGCAGCTCCCTGATCTCAGCGGCTCCCCAGGCGCTTATCTTGCTGAAATGACGATGCGTCGGAAGAATATTCAGCCCATGACGGTCTCTAAGTTTCACAATAGCAGTTCGCCGCTCCAGCTGCCAGCAGCAGTGGTGTCGACATTCTCGGAGGACCCGTGTTTGATGCGGGAGAACCGGCCATTTTTATAACACCGTCATCATCGACACCTCCGCCCACCTCACGCCGTGCCGGCATATTGACGGCTTGGATTCACATCGCAGAGGAGGAAATCTGCCAGGCCAAAACTGACCCCCAATTTGCTGCAAAAAGCGCCTTCAGTTGGATTGGATGTGGACAGCACATACACACACACACACACACACACACACACACACACATACACACACATACCACACACACACGAACAAATCTAAAGCACACCAGGTTTTTTTAATGTGTTTATGAACCACCTGTTTGACCACCACTGTAATATTATTCCACATTTGTTTTTTGGCCTTTGTCTCAGCATTATTTTATTATTTATCAAGCATTTGTTTTTTTATTCACAAAGTGTCTGAGCCCCCTTAAAGGAGCTCTATAAATGAGAAGAATTGGTATTACGATATGGTCCTTAGAAAGTGTGCATCTATGCATGTTTTTCAGCACACCAGTTTGATATGGGTGGGGGGTGTCAGCACAGCCTCCAGGATAAAATCAGAATCAAAACTTAAAAGCATTAATGAAAACAAAGTTAAGCAAAATGAACTGTGTGTGTAGGATGAAGATGTGGTGGAGGCTCAGGGACGAGAAGATGCAGCAGACCGACGACTGCAGCAGCTTCAGTCAGCCTTGAGTCAGCTAGAGGCCAGGTGACGTCATGACCTGCTGCTTTACCTGCATTTTCCTCTCTCCTTCCTTCTACAAAGATTAAGTCTGAACCTTTTTTTAAAAAAAAAAGGTCAAACATTTATAGAATTGATTAATTTCTTCAGGTTTTTCAAACACCAGTGATGTTCATATTGTTTGGCAGCAAATAGCCTATGTGGTAAAGCCAGAGACCGCCATTCCCACTTCTGTATTTCAAGCCACACATGTTCAGTGGTGTTTTTTCTGAATACACATTTATTTCCTGATCACTATGTATTTTTCAACCTTCTCCTCATGACCATAGTTTAGGTTGCAGTGTGTTCACCTTAGTCTTTGGCTTCAGATCAGACAGCGTACAGGTAATAGCAGGTTGAAACACACTTATTTGAAAGAATTCAACATGGTTATTCAAACACACACACACACACACACACACACACACACACACACACACACACACACACACACTTGCCTCCTGTACTGGTCTGATCTTCCTAAAAGAGTCACGCCTGACTGCAGCGCTCCTTTTATAGTGAGGGGAAGGTAATTGGAACCCACCATTTGGACAGGGGAGTTTGTTAAGGGGTTGAGTTCGTAAGTTGCACATACCAAGAGTTCTATCGCTAAAAACATGACAAATACTTACCTTGTATGTGTTGATGCTATACTTGATATTTTGAAATGTTCTTGTAGGAGTAAGGTCACTTGGATTGTAGGTGGGTTTGTGTGTCAGTCCTGCACTAGGGAGAGTTGGTTTGGTCCAGCACAGACAAGGCTCTGGCTGGAGAGCTCCGGGTTGGTTTTGTTCTATGACAGTGGAGAGTGAAGTTGGGCGCCAGGCTGGAAGAGCTCTGCCCATATATGGCGTGAGAGTCTGCTTATGCTCTATGTTGTTTGCTTGAGTTGAAGCATGCATGTTTATTTTCATTGTTGAATATCCATTTTTTAAGCATCATTTTTGAATTTTTTTTCTGTCACCTTGCAAGAAGACAATACATTTACTTAACTGCAGCTTTTGGTTTGCCTGGTTCTGTACACCCAGCCCTCATTAAAGGGAACTCTTTTACAGCCTACTAAGACGCCTTCATTGGGGAAGTAATGTAAGTTCCCTGTGTTTCCTCTCAGACTAAAAGCTGCATCTCAAGAGGCAGAGACAGTTCGCCGAGAGCAAACCGTGTGGGAGAGAAAAGTGGGGGAACTCCAAGCACGTTGCACTACCATAGAGGAGGAGAAGTACGAGGCCCTGGCCAAAGTCCGAGAGAGTGTTCAGGTGGCTGAGGAGGCTTCACTGCTGAAGGATGAGGTGACTCGCGCCTGTCTGTCTTTGGCAGAATGATAAACTATCACCTTTTCCTTGAGTCTTTTTCCCTGAAACAAGCCTTTCTGCTGAAGTGAACCTCTACCCTCAGGCCCTTCTGAGAGAGAAGCAAAGGACAGAAGAGCTGGAGAAGACAAAGGAAGCGATCCAGCAGTTGATCCGGGATGCTGCTGTCCGCACTCGCAAGGAGGTATGGAACTAGTGAATGGCTGCCTGGGTGTCCTCACACTGACAGATGCCAACCCATCCCATTAAATACCTTGTAGCTAACATCAGATTTCAGCTAACCAAATGAATAATGTTAATCACTTGTCATAAGAAAAAACCATTTAATGGCCACTTTTTGAGATAAGGGATAATAAGTTGAGACATAAGTTGCTTCCATTGGAATCCATTAATTCCCAATTAATGGATCCCTCGTAGGGTTGCATCCCACATATGCCCTGGACTCTTACTAAGTACCATGTGCAATTCTCATGCAATGAAAATATTGTTTACTATTCAGACAAGTGGATATGAGCTATGAGCATAGCAACACAGCTGATGCTATGCTAATGACATCTGACACTGTGTACGGTTGACGAACAATACGAGTTTGCAGTTTGTTTGTCAGAGATGATCTGGATAACCAGACATGTAACTGTCCCCAAATCAATACCAAGATTTATGCAAACAATTCTGGTCAATGCTGACTTGTTCACCTGCTGCTCATCCCAGCTTTTGAACAGTTTGCTGATGTGTTCTGAGTCATCAAATTGTTCTCCAAATATGTGGAAAGAAAGGTTGAGGTTATTAATTTTGTCCCTCCAGAGAGGGTGGAGCTCCAGGTGCTGGTGAGACATGAGATAAACATATTGTCCCTGAAGGAGAATTTGCCTTGTGCTTCTGCATGCACATATGTCAACATAGACAGAAGTACAGTACACAGAACAGCACATACCAGTGGATGTTCACATAGAGCAGCAAGTTTGTAAATACTCATGAAAGTTCATGAAGTCATTCGAATTAAAGAGAGGAAGAGGCACAGGCCCAGTTATGAGAACAAGAACTAGATGATAGTTTGGACTAATTAAAGGGCAAGCCATCGACTGAAACCTCTTAACTCCCCCAACCCCTTAAGCAGGGCTGCACTGGTAGGATATAGCTGCTCTGACAGCAGGTCGACCCAGAAACCTTGTTGCAAACTCACAAGCTGACATTAATCAGATAAATCGGTTCATTTTGAGCATCTAAATACCAACACTCAACTTGCAAAGTTCACACAAGTGGTATGTATACAGCATAGGGAGAAAACGGAATCATTTTAGCTTGGTTGATAATTTCAGTGATTGAGAAGGTGAACAGGCATTTTGATTGGAACTACTTGGTAGTTGTCTGCTATCAGGAATTCATTTACACCCAGCAGTCAGTCGGACTTGCGTAATCTCTTAAGTCCATGGTATAAATCTATGAACCTAATGAAGAAGTACACCTTTGCAGCTGAACCAGTGTCCTGCTTGACCTCCAGAAAGCACTTTTAGGGAAAAGAACAAGAGTATTGTGGGTTATGGACAGGTGTTACCTGTGTTAATTGGCTGTAAGACAGAGTTAACAGCTGTATCTTCAAAAATGCTTGAAAAACCCCCACATTATGACACCAAAATACATAATGAAATTATGTTTTAATGAAAGGGACTCAACATGTGTGATTACCATTAGTTTTCTGTTAGGATGCTGATACAATGCAAGCACACTATGAATTTACACTTCCCCCTCAATTCCCTAATGTTCACAAATTGAATAGAATTAATTCATAAATGTCAGTGCCACAGTAGCAGGCAACAAATACAAGGTAACCGGGAAGGGAGGCAGGGTTGAGGGAGACCTCACCACTTGTCCCATGTAGCAGTCTGGACATGCAGAATCCCCAAAAGTCCAAGCTCATATCTACATTTGAAATGGATGAACCACTGGTTTTAAAAACTTGGCTGATGGTGCCTGTGTTGAGTTGTGCTCACAGTTGAGAAGAAGAGTGTTACATTTGTGAAACTCACCAGAAACCTGGACAGTCCAGGACTGAAGTCAAAGGAAAATGCCACGGTGACTGAAGAGAAAAGCTCAACAGACTGCTGTGGCTCTGCATCCCTCCAGAGCACCCTGAGCCCGCCGGCGCTGCTCCAAACCTGCTAGTGTCACTGGCTGAATGCTGAAGTTGTATTTTCCACACTTGTTGATCAGGAAGCTGTCTTTTAATTGAGCTTTAACTGTCGTGTGTCGTTGAACGGGACATTGATTTTCTTGCTGAGCCTCACACCACTTTCCCAGCTAGGCCAGTCAGACATGGTGATTCATGCTCTCTGAGCCCTTCAACTGGTGGGGAGTTTCTGCCATCTTAGTCACTGGCTGGAATTGAACAGGTGATGTTTCAGAGTTTGACTTTCTCTGAAACACACACCTCCTCTTGCCAGGCCTCGTAATTTTCTCCTGGAGCCAGAGATTAATGCTAAACAATGCAGACAAGGTGAAGCAATTTTCTCACCTTAATCCTCCTTCTCCCTCATCTTCACTTAAAGCAATATTGAGCAATGAGATAAACCTGGGTTAATCACAAAATTGCTAACATTAGTTGTCCCCTCAGGTGGGCATGCGGCTTGAAGTGCCAGTCTGACAGTTGTGACTAAGTGAGGGGAAGAGTTATGACCATGTTCAGGCACCATTCATCGTCTCAGGTGAAGAGAGTGCTAAGTGGTAAATAAAAGCCTAAAGATTTTTATGCCCCTGTGCTGGGGAAAGTTGTAGGCTGGAGGTCCATTTTTCATTAAGGCAACATCCCTGGAACTCCTCCAGGTAATCTCTGAAATATCCAGTGGGTCTCAAGGATCAACCCCAAAGATTTTAGTGGCCAAGATCACTGTCACCTTACATAATCTTCAGATCTCTGGAACGACTGATCAGTATTTCTCCAAATACAGAAAAAATGTGAGTCAGAGGTCAAAGTCACTGCAATCAATAGAACAACGGAAGTATTATAATATGAGGCAATATTTGTTTATTGACTTGTGATTACTTTCCAGAATTGATTTTACTTTTGTGATCATCTGAGTTTACTTAAGTCTCTGACTTCTCTTTGTCTGTTCAAACAAGCTAATGGATAAAACATGCAAATGAATGCTATTATTGATATAGATGATTAAGGGCTACCGAGTCTTGTAGCTGAATACATGTTGTACCAGATTCTACTTGTCATGTGACCTTGTAAATTAATTGTTTCACCTTCACCAGTCCCTGGGCATTTGATGAAATTCCACGTTTGTGTTGTTGTATCTATCTGTTTTTTTCTTCGATACCCCAAGTCTGTGGTATTGAAGTCCCATGCTTGTTTGACATGGGGGTAAACCAGTGGTCGTAACTACACGTGTGTGACTTTATCTTTAACAGGTGGATAATGTGCGCAAGCAGTGCAACAACCAAATCCAATATCTGGCTGAGCAGCTATCTGCATTGCAGCTGGTAAGAGCCCTGTTAACAACAAGTTCACACCGAATCTTTGTTGTCCCTCTATTTATCTGCTCTTCTGGTTTTCTTTGTCCATCAAAAGCATTTAATGGATTTCCTCCCTTTCCCCAACTCCCCTTGTTCTCTCTGTCTCCTCTAGGAGTGTGCAGACAAACAGACTCAGATTGAGAGATCCTTGCGAGAGAGGAAGGCTCTGGAGGAGGAGCTGGAGAAGGTTTCTTTGAAACGTTTGTGGATTATGGCGGGAATATTAATTTAGTCCATTGCATTTATGTGTATGTGTGTGTTTAAATAGGTGTATAAGGAGGGAAAGATAGAGCCAGAGGTGAGGAGGACTGATGCTCTTCATCAGAGGTGTTTGAATGCAGAAAGGATGAAGGAAGACATGAGCATCACTCTACAAAGCACCCAAAGCAAATTTAAAAAGATGGAGATGGAGTAAGTGAACCAAATCTGGCACTGCAGTGAAAATAGCAGGTTGTCTCGTTCATTTGAATAGAGAGTTGTTTGTTGTAGCTGCTGGGGTTGGTGCCATGGTGCAACAACCCAGTGAACTTCAACCAGAGGCAACTATCAGCTACTATCAGATAAACGTAACCTGACATCACGTACCCTGGAGATCAGACCAGAAGATGTTATCTGCTGCTTCCTGGTCCAGAGACCAAGAGAAACTGATCGACTCAGCCTGACTTGCAGTCTACAAATGTTGCTAACAGCACTGACAATCTCCTTCCTCCCTCTATGGTTTTAAACTCATTGGGGAGGAAAGGGTCTGTGTGGGGGTTTAGAATCTCATTCAGCATACGTCTCGGATCACATGGCAATATTGTTCAACTTGAGCTTAACACTCCAAAACTGACTGTGTGTGGTAATAGGTGTAAAAACGATAAGCTACGTCAACTAGAGTGGCTTTACAGGAAAACAAGACTCACTGGCCCTGTCAAGACTCACACGAGCAAATGTATCATGCTCACATCTTGAACTTAAAAAGACACCCTGTGCTTCTCAAATCCCAGGACTATGGAGGACGAACCAGGGCTGGTGGTGGGAACACCAGGGCCCTGTTCTCTGTGGTCAATAACATGCTGCACCCTACAGACTCTCTTCCTCCCCACTTCTACTCTGCTGATCACTGTAATTCACTGATAGCATTTTGCAATACAAAAATAACCAAGTTTCACCAGCAACTGACCCCTCCCATCTTCTGCACTCCATTTCCTCCAGTTTCCATGCCTCCCTTAGTCAACCACTCTCAAGCTTACAATTTCCTTCTGCTGCTGACAAATCAGAAATCATTCACAAATCTAATATATCCCCTCACTAACTTGGCCCCCTACAGAATTCTTAAATGTCAGCCTGCCTCCCCTCCCTTGTCCCTGATAACTCCCTTACCTCTGGACCAGAGGTAAGGGAGTTATCAGGGACAAGGGAGATGACGGAGCAGAACCAGAGGCTCTGGTTCTTCTCCGTCAATAACAAATCTGCTGCAGTAATGGCAATACTCAAGAAACCTGTTTCAGACCCCAATAGCTTCAGTAACCTCCGTCAAATCTCTAATTTGCCATTTGTCTCTATAATCCTGGAAAAAGCATTGGAATCACAGGTTCGTGCTCATCTCTCCATCCGTAACCTAGTAACCTATATGAACAGTTCTAGGCTGGTTTCCGCCCACATCACAGCACAGAAACAGCCCTCCCAAAAATCACGAATGACCTCCCAATAGCAGCAAAAATCCAGACTATTAAGCGTCCTCATCCTCCCAACAGACCAGAATCTATTAGTATATCAGACACGCCCTTGGACAGTTTCAGACCCTATCTCTCTTGCCTTACTTTGTTCATTCAGTTGAGAACATTTACATCCCATCCATCTCCCATCTCCTCCGGTGTTCCCCAGGGCTCTGTCCTTGGTACTATCTTGTTCATAATTTATTTATCTTCTACCCTTTGGTCATGTATGCCGTAAATATAACATCCATTTTCACTGTTACACAGACAATACCCAGCTCTAGTGTTCCACCAAACCCACCTCCACCTTCGCGCCCTCCTCCCTATATGACTGTTTATAGGAAATGAAATCCTAGTCCTCCAAGTTTTTCTCAAACTCAATAGTGATACAACTGAGGTTTTCCTAATCAGTTCCTCACTAAAACTCCCAGTTTCACCATCACCATCGACAACCCCTCTGTTTCCCTCTCCCCTCAGGTGAAGAGTATGGGTATTGTCCTTGACAGCACTCTGTCATTCTAAACCCATAGTAATAATATTACCCCATCTGCCTACTTCCATCTATGTAACAGCAATCACCCCCATCCATCCCTCACCCCCAGCAGCACTGCCATTCTGGTCCACACTCTGGTTACAACTTGCCTGGACGACTGCAATTCTCTCCTCTTAGGTCTCCCTCATAACTCCCTCCATCAGCTCCAACTGGTTCAGAGCGCTGCCGCCCATATCATCAACAGAACTCCATCCGTCAGTCACATCATACCTGTTCTCCAGCACCTCCCATCTGGACTCGAGGTCTGCCTCAACAATCAGGCTCATAGTGCCTCCAGCACGTCCATCCCCTGACGCTGTGCTGGATGGACGTGGTTCAGCGCCTTCAGCCACTCTGCCCCCCGCCTCTAGAACTTCCTCCTATCTGATATCAGGATCATTGACACTGTCAATATTCAAATCCAGCCTGAAAACCCATCTTTGTAATCAGACCTATGGACTCTGAATATTGTTCCTATGCGGCAGATTTTAGGCTTTTTAATTTTTGTCTATGGTTTTAATGTGTGTTTTGTCCTTTAGAATTTGTAACTGTCTTTTAATTGTTATGTACAGTGGCCTTGATTGTTATTATTAATGATATTCTGATTATTATTGTTACCATGTTTAACAAACAGGTCACACAGTGTTAAAAAGGAGCAGTGCATGATTGTGTCTGCAATTGGCTTAACAGCACCAGAACTTCTCACTGATGACAACATGCCATATTCTGGTCAGAAGACAGTTTGAGTTCTTTTCTCTGCCATCTGTCAAACTGTAGCTACAGTGAGGAGCTGTCACGCTGCCAGGAGAAGGTGAAGCAGCTGCAGGGCTCTCTGGCTGCAGCCCGGGATGACTGCATCAGTGTAAGCGAGGAGCGAGTCCAGCTGCAACAGGAGAAGCTTCAGCTCCGCAAGGAGATGGATGAGTTGCGCAGAGTCACTTCGCTGGTCCAAAAGACGGCCAAGCAACAGGTGAGAAAGAAAGAAGAGTTTCGTACAGGCAGGATTAAACACAGATTTTGCATTAACTGGGAGGAACAGTAGAGCAATGTTTTTCAACCGCTAGCGGGAGGTATTGTAAGGTGTGCTGTGGGAAATTATCCAATTTCCCCTAATTGGTCTAAAAACATTTTTTGCAAAACAAATTTATGATACTCATTGAATACTGTGCCAGTATCGAGTGTCTGTGCTGTCTAGGGACTGGCAGAGTAATCATGTAATACTCTTCCATATCAGTAGGTGGCAGCTGGTCAGAATTAGTGATGCATGGATGCGACAGGTGGCGGTGACAGTGGCATTGTGGCTAGCGAGACTATACTGTGACAGTGATGGAGTTTTGAGAAGGACTGGGCCCTGGACAAAGTTCGGGGGGATGCAACGACACCAAATCCGGTGTGCTTGGTTTGTACTGAAAAGCTATCCAACAGTGCTATGGCCCCAAGTAAGCTTAAATGCCATCTCCAAACGAAACACCTTTCTCTTCAAAACAAGAATGCAGACTATTTTGAAACGGGCAACATTCACGAGAAAAAACACAAAGAGCCTCTAAATCTAGCTACCACATTGCTGAACTTTTGTCATATTGTGTGTATTTCTCTTAAGCCTTCACTGCATATCTTGACTGGGTTAGGGACCCATATAACTCAGCATCAGTTGTTGGACAGGACATGAATTTACAGGAGCAGGAGGAACTAACTGCCTAGTCAAGCCTGACTGCTATAAAAAACTAAAAACAGAGAGAGACTGAGATCTGTTGAGGAAGAGCTTTGTGTGTGTCTTTCTTTTATTCCCGCCAGGATATCAGCTCTGTGTCCATCCAAACAGACCCAGGTTTTACATTGAGTGAGTAGAAATATGACAGATTAAAAAAGACTTTTTTCTTTGTGTTTATTTGATTCCTACTCAAGACACTTTAACAAGAATGACTTAATATTGTTCATATAGGCTACAGAGTTTCACTTTATAACATTTTTGGCTGGTGGTGTGTCTTTTGAGTTTTTTTTCAATGAAAAAAATGTTCCTTTGCTCAATAAAGGCACTGCACTAGAGTGCAATTTGAGGAACGATACAAGATCATAACTTTATAAAATAGTGAACTTTGAATGGATATTGAGGAGAAATTAAAAGGAATACACTGCTTGCTGGAGCAATATTCATTAACATTGCACTACATGTTTGGGATTAGTAAGAGATGATTCAATGAAATGATTCCAGTGGATGGAAGGGCTGACATGTATGGTGACATAAATAGTATATCAAAAGCTTAGTTTCCCAGTCAGATACTGTCACTCTGATGATGTAATCAAGATTATATTCAGGTGCCCTGATTATAAAAGCTCCTCAGAAGACATAATAGAGCTTCTTTCACTGGCTGAACAGAACTCTTTATCACAAAACATTGTCACGTGCAAGGTGACGGAGGGGAAAATGATGAGATCAGTTGGGAAACGAGTTGGTTGAATACCTTGTGTCAGGATACTTCTCTAAGGGGCTGAAATATTTAGAAACTTGTACATAAAATGGTTGGCAAAAGGCAAGTAAAGAAATAAGGGCACTGGAAGATGAGGTTGACATACAAGCTTGCATGAACTAATGAAAAATATTTTACAATTCAGAACTTAACATTGATTTTAAGTATATTCCAATGGATGTGTGAATGCTATGTTTTTGTGCTCCCCAGGTCTCACAGATGGAGCTGGAGTTTAGCCTGAAGCAGCAGGGACTTGAAGCAAGTGTGAGGGAGCTGGAGGAAAGCAGCCGAAGCTCCAGCACCGACCTGACACGCCTCCTCATGGCACAGCAAAAAACTACTCAGCGCTGGAAGGATGAGGCCAAGAACCTGGTTAAAGCTTTTGAAACTAAAATGGCACATCTCAAGTAAGAACTGATGAAGAAAATTATAAGAAAGATAAAAGAATGCAAGCTATGAGCAGAGAATGCAGTTTGTAACTGAGAAGTTAAACAGTTGTGATTTGAGTTCTTAAATTTGGCAGGAAACATAAATGATACAACATTCGCAGGGAATGCTAGCAGCTGAGCTTCGCCACTTACCTGTCACCAGATGGTTGATGCTGGTGGTCTGCAGCCGAGAGTAGCCCCAGGTGTTAAGGTTTGCTGCTGGTCTGTAGTGGGTGAACATGACATGTGAGGTCCTGCTGGCAGGATATTGTGCATATATTGTTTATATCAGAGTCAGTCAGTATTCTCCTCACTCAGCACATTCAAGCTGACCAGTATCACTTGACAATGATGTCACATGCTGTGATTGGTTACCAATGATAATGACCTCTTCAGCCAAGCCTGATCAGACTAAATAACGAACTGAAACCAAATACCACTCAGTCTTAATGAAACACTAAAAGCGAGATGTATGTACGATATTTTGAAGATGTTGGAAAAACAATGTTTTATTAAATTTTGATTGAATCACTTTACTTTGATAGTGACAACACACAGTTAAAGTAACTGCAGCAGAGTTAGCAGCTAGCTATTTTACATCTGCTGGTGGTGGTGGTGGTGTTGTTTTTTAAAATATAATTTTATGTTCCCCTCAGGGCTGAACTGAATCGGCAGAAGCAACATTCCCATGAGCTTGAAATTCAGCTGGAAACAAACCATAAAACCATTGTTGAGGTCGGTGTGACACATTAGATGTATAACCAAAAATAAATACCCAATTTTGTTAAAAAAAACTTCTGAACCAATTATATAATGCTGTTCAAAACCTGATCATTATTGTCTCTTATTCATGACATTTTAAATTGTTTAACCAGCACTAAAAGTTGATATGTTACTGATTTGGGCAGGCCAGGTAATGTATATCAAATAGGGAGCTTCAAACAAGATTCTTAATGCTGCTAGCCTACCTCAGGATGAGAGAAAAAAATACTGGAGTCATACCAGCTTTTGTCCTAGAGAGCCTGACAAGAGAGGCAACCTGATGAGAAATAGGCTACTGTAACAAGACACAGATGGACTAGAGCATAGAATCTGAATTTGCTGGAATGCTACTGCACCAGTAACTCCAGTGAGAAGGGCTACATGCAGAGAGTGGGGGAAACATGGATGCTTGAAACCTCAGCATCTAGGCGAAAGAAGAAACAACTTCTGCCCCGCTTTTCCAACATTTGCTTGCAGCAGCTATCTCAACTGGAGACTGGTGAGGAACCACCAACATGCTGGAGCAGGAGGGGCCAGGACCACAAGTCAGGGGGATTGACCCTCATCATCCTCACACTCCCAGATTGAGTACCAATGAACTGATGGACACCACAGCAACACAGGGTTTAGTCAACCGACTTGAACATGGAGATCGGGGGGTTCAAATCTCGGCCATGGCAAAGGGACATCCATTAAGAGTCCTTAGGAAAGACCTCAAATGCTACGCTGGCCTACCTCAAAGCATGAGTGATACAAATAATTGAGTGATACCGGCTCAGATGTCTCTCAGGTCAACAGTATGATGAGAAATGGGAAACTGGAAAAAGACACACTTGGATGAGGGTGTAAAATACGGAATTGTTGGAATGCGACTACACAAGCAATCCCAGAGAGAGGGGATATATGCAACATCTGTAACTGAACACTACTGTCACAACTAGAGATGAATGAGATACAACAACAATGCTACAAGGGGCAAGGGGGAGCCAGGACGGCAGATAAGCGTCATCATCACCCTGACAAACTGAGATTGGGTACCAAGCCCCAAAAGATACCAACTGTGTCAGTACAACAGCTGCCAACCTAAGAGGGAAGATCATGAACTAACAAGAATCCTGGAACCCTTGATAAATACCGTAGCTGAGTTGTTAAGTACATATGTCAATAAGATGTCTAGCACCACTTAATACAGTTCCTATGGCAACCAGCAACCATCACAGACACCTATAAGCTGATGCACAGTACAAGATGCTACATGGCCATGACACATGTGAAATGGGGGGGGGGGGGGTGAAGACAGCAACCCCCCCCCCCACCCCGTGAGTAGAGTAACTAAATTGTAGTTGCAAGGTTTCATGACCCTAAATGTAACAAATGTCTTAAAAATGTCTACAGTCGAAGGTCTTGCCATCGCCAAGATCAACATCCTTGAGCAATTAGCCAGCATCATCCTGCAGGAGACCCACATGGAAAACAAGAACATCCCGAGGGTTCCTGGGTACACACTGGCTGGCCATACCACTGATAAACCACATCTGTACACGAGGATATGGTCTGGTCAGCTGCAGGACAATGCCCAGGTGGCACAGAGATAGAATGGCTCTCAACCAAAGTTCAAGATGTTACAACATCTACAAACCACCTCCAAGTAGACTGGCTCCATCATCACTACCAGATGCCCCAGCCCCCGCCATGTAAGCTGTAAACTTCCAAAGCCTTCATACAGACGGGGGCTACAGCAACTCCAACGCTGATGGCGACTACCCAGTGGACTTGGCCTTGACTGTTGATGTGACACTCAGATATGACCCTAAGGAGCCTTGCACCTTCTACTCAGCTCACTGGAGCAGTACCACCAACTCAGGCCTGGGATTTGCAAAATGGTGTAACAACAATCTACTTCCAGTAAGATGCATCCTGGACACATTTCCTTGACACACCATTGACCATCCCTCATCACCATTCTATCTGTGGCTCAGCACATGCAAGGGAGGGATATCAAGAAATGGAACCTCCAGAAAGCTAACTGGGAGGGTTTTACTAAAGTGAACAGGGCAGCTGCTGGTCTACCACAGCCATGCCCCACAAACCTGAACGATGCCTGTGAGCTGTACTACAAGATGCTGCTGGCTGCTCCCCAGAAGAACATCCCCTGCAGGATTCGCAAAGCCTATGTCTACTGCTGAGATGATGAATGTGACAACCTACTTTGTGCCCATGAAGAATCACAAAACATCAGGGACAGAGACAAAGAAGCAGATGATCTATTCGGCAGGCTGAACGAGAAACATAGGCAAAGACGGACAGAGATTTTGGAATCAATTGACTCCAGCCGCCAGGCATGGCAGACCCTGAACAAGCTGACTCAACAACAACTCTAGCACAGTGTCCCATTACTGCAAACTCCATCCATCGCTTTGCCTGAGCAATGGCTGCTTCCCTAATGCAGACAAGGACTTCATCAGAACAACATCAATAACAGTTCATGAGCTGCTCCGGGTCCCAGAATGTGATTGATCAGTCAACTTCATGATGCAGGAAATAGAGAAGGCCATCAAACGCCTTAAGACTGGCAAGGCACCAGGCATGGATGGCATCCATACGCAGTGTATAAAACACCAAGGGAAGAAGGCAGCCAACAGGCTCTGTGCTCCATCCTCTCACCATGTCTCCACCATTCAAAGTTGCCAAAGATGTGGCGCTGTGCTAAGGTGATTGTCCTGCTGAAGCTTAACAAAGCCAAGTGATGACCAGCAAGTGAGATTGGATGCCAGTCCATCTCACTGCTGTGCATACCACTTAAGCTCCTGGAACACATCCTCCTGGCTTGTATCACCCCAATGATTGACCCCCAGCTACCTAAAGAGCAAGCTGACTTCCAAAGTGGCAGGTCAACAACAGACCAGGTGACCCTCCTGTGCCAAGACATAGAAGACAGCTTTCCGGCACTCACTGACCTCACTGCTGCTTACGACACTTTCCGGCAGAGTGGGTTATACATGAAGCTTCTGGAAACCATCCCAGATAAGCACCTGGTGAGCTTTATAATGATGATGCTAAGCAACTGCATCTTTTGGCTATTGACCAGCAACAGCCAGGGCAGCAAGGTGCGGAAAGTCCCGCAGGGGTCAGTGCTGGCGTCTGTGCTGTTCAACATCTATACGTACCCACAACAACATCAAGAAAGTACGGCTATGCAGATGACCTGGCCATCCTATTCAGCAAATTATCATGGCAATCAGTGGAAGAGGGATGCTCAGAGGACATGAACACTGTCTTTGTATCTGAAGAACTGGTGCCTCAAGCTCAGTGTTGACAAGACCGTGTCAACAATGTTCCAGCTAAACAGCAGGTAAGCAACCCACAATATAAACATCCTGGTTGACAATGCTTGGCTATTGTCAACCCTCCCCCACGTACCTTGACACAAAGCTCAAGAGAACACAGTCATTTAAACAACACCTGGACAGTGCCAAGGCAAAGACCATCACCTGTACTGCGCTGATACGCCGCCTAGCTGGTACCACATGGGGAGCCACCACAAAGACACTACTCATCGGCAGTGAAGACCAGGGCCACAGTGGAGATGTGCACTGTGCTCCAGTCTGGTGTCGCAGTCCACATGTGAAGCTGGACACTGTCCTCAATTAAGCTTTTGCAGACTGTCTTCAGTTGCCTACAAGCCACCCCAATTTACCAACTGCCTGTCCTAGTTGGTATTGCTCCAACTGAGGTCTGACAAGAAGGACCCATGCACAGAAGGCACAGCTGTGTGAGTCCCTCCTCTTCCGCAAGACCATTACAGAGAGACCACAGCACAATTGCCAGAAGTCACGGTGCCCCTTTGCTGTACACGTCCAGGAACTGCTCTGTACAGCACCTGCTAGGCTTCCTGGGTCAATGCAAGTTGGAGGAAACAGTGGACGGTTGCAGAACCATCCAGGCTTCACCACTACAGCAAAGACCTCACAAATGTCCTGGGCCAGCACCTGCCACCAAAGCAACTCTGGACAATTCTTAATCACCTGAGGACAGGCATGGGACACTTTAGTGAAGCAATGCAGACATTGGGTCTCACAGGCAGTGCCTGCTGTGAATGTGGTGACCCCCTTCAAACTTTGGAAAACATCGTGACCAGCTGTCCCAAATACCGGCCACTGAATGGTGATCTAGGACAAGTCAACCTGGACGATGAAACGCTGGACTGGCTGACTGCAACAGAGCGGAAGGTCTAAAGGACATACACAACAAGCTGAGATGGAAAAATACTGGAAGGATATATGGGAAAGAGACGTATCACACAACACCAATGCACAATGGCTAGTGGAACTGAGAACTCACCACAGAAACTTCCCAGAACAAGAACCAGTAACCATCTCAATGGCCGACATCCAAGACAGAATGTCAAAGATGAGGAGCTGGATAGCACCGGGCCCTGATATGATCCACACGTACTGGCTGAAGAAGTTAACTGCACTCCATGAACGCCTTGCATTACAGAGGAAGCAGCTGCTAAGGGATGTGACACACCCAGAGTGGCGAACCCAGGGCAGGACAGTCCTGACCATGAATGACCCTCAAAAGGGACCCATCCCATCCAACTACAGATAGATGAATAACCTGTCTCTCCACAACATAGAAACTCCCGTCAGGTATCATAGTGGGTAAGATAAGTATACCCGTGGGTCAATTCATGAACGGGGCTCAGAAAGGAATTGGGACTAACACCCGAGGAGCCAATTACCAGCTACTGGTTGACAGAGCAATCACCTTAGACTATGAGAGCAGACAGACCAACCTGTGCACCGCCTGGATTGATTACAAGAAAGCCTACAACTCAATGCCACATATGGATACTAGAATGTCTGGAACTGTACAACATGAACAGTAAGCTGAGAGCCTTTGTCAGAAACTCGATGGGGATGTGAAAGAAGACTCTACAGGCCAACTCAAAGCCAATAGACCAAGTTAACATAAAGCTGTGGCATAAACCAAGGAGATGCACTACTCCTGCTCTGCATAGGCCTGAACCCCCTCAGTCAGATCATCACAAAGAGTGGTTATGGATACCAATGCTGAAGCGGGGAAACGATCAGCTTCCTGCTCTACAGGGATGACATCAAACTGTACGCCAGGAAGGAGGGACAAACTGACTCACTGATGCTGCTGTAGGATCTACAGCAATGATGTAGGGAGGTCAATCAGACTGGACAAATGTGGCTGGATGGTATCAAGCAGAGGCAAGATGATCAGAACTGAAGGGGTCGACCTACCAGGAGGAAACACAGGTGACATCCAGAGCAGCTACAAATACCTTGGGATCCCACAGGCTCATGGAAATTACAAGGACGCAGCAAGGAAGTCAACCTCTAAAAAGTAACTCCAGAGAGTAAGACAAGTATTGAAAAGTCAGCGAGATGGTAAGAACAAGGTCCGAGTCATCAACATGTATGTACTGCCGGCCATCAGATACCCACTGGGATCATAGACTGACCAAAGGAGGCGATAGAAGCCACAGACATCAAGACCAGAAAGCTCCTTACCAGGCATGGAAGTTTTCACACTAAGTCTAGCACCCTGAGGCTACACGCTAAGCGGAAAGAGGGAGGATGAGCATCGTCGTGAGCATCAGAGCCACTGTCCAGGATGAAACATAGAAAAATCCAAGAGTACATCAAGAAGAAGGCCCCTCAGAAAGAGCTGCTCAGTGAATGCCTCAGACAGCTGAAACTCGATGAGAAAGAGGAGGGAGAGGAGCAAACGCGGACAGACAAGCCCCTACATGACAGGTACAACCGCCAGATTGAGTACATGACTGATATCAAGAAGACCTACCAATGGCTGGAACATACTGGACTGGAAGACAGCACAGAGGCGCACTCATCAATTCAGCACAAGAGCAGGCCCTAAGCACAAGAGCCATGGAGGCCAAGGTCTACCACACCAGACCAGACCCAAGGTGCAGGCTGTGTAAGGATGAGACAATCCAGTATATAATAGCGGGGTGTAAGACGCTAGCCGCAAAAGCGTACATGGACAGGCACAACCAAGTGGCAGGGATAGTGCACAGTGGCTCCAACAGATTCCAGGACGAACACCTGAAACCTCAATCCAGAAGAGCACAGTCTTAGGAACAGCTAAGATACTGCATAGAACCCTCAAGCTCCCAGGCCTCTGGTAAAGGACCAAAACTAGAGCATGACACAGAACCACCCTACAAGGGTGAGAGGGCACACGCACACACACACACACACACAAAGAAATCAATGACTCTATTAACAACCTACCTGGGATAAGACCTGGTGGTGATGTTGACTGTCAGCAAAGAGGACAGATACTACCCACCACCTTTTAGCTTAAAAACTTAAGGTTTTTCATTTTTACTTGATCAGCAAGAAGACTCATTGTACCATTTATTTATTATATAATGATCTATAATGTTTATATAATTATATACTAATACCAAAGTCATGCATGCTGTCAACAACATATAATCCAATGGTATGTTTGTATTTGTGCAGTATGAGAGACAGCTAGCAGAGTTTCAGGAGAAGGCTTGTCGTCTCCAGAGAAGACTGACGCAGGCTGAGCAAAGAGCAACTACTGCTACACAGCAGGTAAGATGTGGTTTGGTGTGGTGATGTCGTCAATCACCTGGATACAAATTTACTCTATGTCACTGGTAGTGTAGGATATGCTAATTCTATTTGAACTTAAATAAAACATGTGACTATAGTCGCTTCTACTTTCTCCTTCATGTGCTGACGGTTTCTAAATGTATTACACAGAGCGGCATCATATTCGTGAGGTTTCATTTAAACATATCGGAAATTTTAATCACATATTTTTGTTAAAAGAAAATGCAAATTTCTGCATATTTCTTTCACTATTGTTTCGCAAATATTTGGTTTGTTCATCAAGATAACCATTAGTTAGTGGGCTTATTTTTCCAATCTACCACTGCAGAAGAAGTGAGTGCAGCAAGATGATATAATGTAAACTCTGGCAGTCATACTGATTGAAGATGGATTTATCTATCCATTTTCTGTACCCCTTATCTATTAAGAGTCGTGCGGGGGGGGGGGGGGGGGGCAAGAGACAACACAAAAGGCGGGTTACACCCTGGACGGGTCACCAGTCCATCACAGGGCCAACAGGATCAATTAGGGGGGTCAGTATCTTGCTCAAGGACACTTCAAAATGGGTCACCGGGGGAAGTGAGCATCGAATCAGCGACTCTTGGCCTGTATTGATGGAATAGTCAGTACAAAGTTGTTGTATCTGTTTTTCATTTCTTGTGTTGGTGACGGCAGGGTACTCGCTCCCTCTCCCAACTCTTACTGCTGTTATTTTCTTTGTGTTTGTTTGTGTTTTCTCTGTTCTTTATGTTGTTCTTTCTATTCTGTGAAGTCACTATAACCAGAGGTGAGCGCTTGATCACTGTGACCTGTACCGATACTAAACATGTCAGCTGGCCCAACAAAAACAGGAGACATCTGGGAAACTAGCCAGCCCCAGCCCAGTGGTTGACTGCAGCTCAGTATAGCTGATCTATACATTGGGCTGCCGAGACCGAGGGCACCTCCTATGAGGAGAAGGCCAAGGAGTCTAAACTTTAAACTGAAAAGCTTACTTGAATGAAGTCCTTCTTCCTGGCCCTCAAGTCTGGGGCTGGTGCTGGGGATGTTGGTGTTCCTGCTCCACCTCTGGCCATGTTGGATCTGAAGGACGATGTGCTCTCCATGGCAACATCAGCCACAGAGTTTGTTGAAAATGGAGCAGAAGTGGTTGCCCAGGATGTAGACTTATGCATCTCTGAGGTGAGTTCCTGTCCAGCTGGATGTTCAGGGCCCTCTCTCATGTATTATCCTATAGCCGGGCCCTGGCAGCCATGCAGGATACAGCTTGGCTTGGGCCACATGCCAGCTATCGAGCCCACTATAGCTGTGCTCAGTGTTTCATCTGATATTGGCACTTGAGGACATGGTCCAAACCAGACAAACTTGGCAACAGCTCTCTTGGCTTTACAGGAGTGTGCCTACTCCCAGCAGACCTAGGTCCCTCATTGTCCCCCCCAGCCCTCTGGTTCAGGATGCGCTTGCACACAATTGGCCAGAGGGTTTTCTTTATGCTTTTCTACCGATCTCTCTGATTCCTCCAATACTGCAGAGGGTCCTCCAGTGGTGCCACAGCTTGCTGCTGGTAGCCCCATTCTGGCTAGGAGGGACATGGTTTCCTTTTCTGCACAGGTATTGTGGCAGCTCTCCAACAAGTAGGATCTCCTGTCTCAGCTAAGGGGCCAGATTTGGAACCCTAACTCTGATTGCATGCAGCTATAGGTCTGGGCGCTGCAGGGCCCGATGCATGGAGTGTTCAGACACAGTCTGCAATACTTTACTGAATGCCAGGGTGCATTCAACACAGATGCAGTATCAGAACAAGTGGCAGCTGTTCTCTGTATGGTGTTCAGACAGAGCCCTGTGCACTGTGTGGTTCCAAAAATTCTGGAGTTCCTACAACCACTTTTGATGGTGGACGGTCCCCTGCTACTCTCTAAGTGTGTACGTGGCGGCCATTTCCTCTTGACCTGCTCATATCTTTAACAACACAGTGGAGTGCTTCAGACTTGTGTCCCTTTTTCGGGTTTTTTTTAACACTTGAATTTGTATAGTCATTTTGTGTTGTAAACAAAGGCAAACAAACAGCAAAGCAGTCATGGTTACAGGCATCCAATATCAAATCAGTGTATATAAATTTGGAATTCACAGTCATTGATTACTTACGTTTCTTCTTTCACTGTGTCATTGATTGTCCATTTTTCCCATTTCTTCACAAAGACTTCTTCCTTGAGTCTAAACTGATAAGTCATTCTTTCCATAGCACAGATGTTTCTTATGATTTCTAGCCACTGATTTATAGTTGGGGGTTCAGTCTTGCACCGGTTTCCTGTTTTTGCCGTCTTGCATATGATCAATAGTATTTTGGTTAAATATCTGTCTCTGTCGAGGACACAATCATTTATACTTCCGAGGTGCATGACTTTACATTTCCCTTTTATAACATAACCAAGAATATTTTTAATTATGCTGTGTCCATTTTCCTGGAATAAGTGAAGTTTATTACATTCCCAGAAGATGTGTGTATGCTTCCATCATTCCACATGACCGCCAGCATGATTGCTGTGATCCAGTCTGTTTACTCTTCAGTTTCGGTGTCATGAAATAACGAGTCAAGTTCTTCCATCCGAATTCCCCCCACGTCCTTGAATTTGTAGTTGTCTGTTGTTTTCTCCTCAATGTGTATAATGGAAGCGGCTTCTGAGTCTCTTCGGCCTCGGTACAAGGCTGAGATTGCCTTGAATTTTGTCCCACTATATGTCCGGATCATTACGTCCATACTGCGTTTGAAGTTTTTACACTTTGTATTTCTTTTATTAAATAATCTCTCAGCTGTAGGTATCCGAACAGACCCTCATTTTTAAGTCCATACCTTGATTTCAACTGCTGGAAACTCATTGTACTTCCATTATCGATTAGTGTACACATTGCAGTTATCCCTGTATTCCCCCAAAATCTAAAATTGTGATCACTTAAACTTGGCTTAAATCTGTCATTATTGGCAAACCAGTTTAGCAGCTTTACTTCTTTTTCTAGTTTATGCTTTTTAATAGTCAGACCAGATATTTAACATGTGGAAAGTTATTGGATCTATTGATTCTTGCAGTGATTTAATTAGTTCAGAATTACCAATAAGGGATTGGGTGAGGATATCTGCCACTGTCATCTCAATATCTTTCCACTTTGCGCTGTAGTCCAAGTCACACCACTTGATTATTGGTCTGACTTGTGCTACATGGTAACAGACATTTAAATTTGGGAGTGCCAGACCTCCTTATTTTTTTGCCAGTTGGAATGTGCGGTATTTTATTCGTGGTCCTTTACCAGTCCATATAAACCTGGAGATCATCTTATCCAAAGTTTTGAATTTTTCTTGTGGAATTTTGATAGGGAGAGACTGAAATAAATATAATAGCCTTGGTAAAATGTTCATTTTGGTAGCTTCAACACTTGAGTTAAAGTCCAATGGTAAGGCTGACCATCTTGCTATGTCTCTGCTAATCTGGAGTTGGAGCTGGTCATAATTTATATTGTAGAGATGAGTTAATTGCTTTATTAAAGTGACACCAAGATATGTCATAGTTTTTTAATACAATTTCAGTTGGTATATTTTCTTACTTTCTTGGGATGGTGTATAATTGAATGTTAAAATCTGTGTTTTATTTACATTTATTTTACATCCTGAGTGGTTGCTATATATATATATATATATATATATATATATATATATATATATATATATATATATAAATAGAAAAATAGAAAAAAAGCTGCATCAGCTGGGTAAAATTTGTATCGGGCTGTGTTGATACATCAAAACATCATCTGCGAAGAATAAGCTTATGTGCTCCTGTCCTTTAATGTTAATTCCCTGTACCTCCTCACTCAGCCAAACAGGCTCAATGTATAAAGCAAAGAGGAGCAGGGACAAGCAGCATCCCTGGCAGGTACCTCTCTTGAGCTCTATTCTTTGTCAGGCTGCCGTTGATTTTTATCCTGGCTGGAGGGTTTTGATAAATAGTTTTAATGCAATTGATTGAGTCTGTGTTGAATCCGAACCATTCTAATGTTAAGTGTTGGAAGTTCCATTTTATGCCATCAAAAGCCTTTTCAGCGTCAAGACCTAACAGAATATCTTTTTCTTATGTGTTTGGCACCCCACGATAAAACCGGTTTGGTCCTCATCTGTAAGATCTGTCAGGAAATTATTTCTGTAAGATAAAGACTGTATTTTCACTGTTAGTTCCTACCACAAAATTTCCCAAAACACAAAATTCTCAAAGACAGAGATCTCAAAGTTTTACTTGCAGCAAGGAGTCCAGGCAAAGTTCAACATCTGCAATGAATACCGTAAATTCCGGACGATAGAGCGCACCGTTATATAAACCACAGATGCTTATTTTAGGGAAAAAATCAACTTTGTACACGTATAAGCCGCACCGGTAAATAAGCCGCGGTGCATGGCGGAAACACCTCGGCCGCCCGTTCTCGCGTGTTGACCCAGTCTTCCAGAGCGTTTTCAAGTCCGGGCCATCTGCTATTATGACCTCTGAAAGCTTTTGTCGTCTTTTTGCATTGGGTCAGTTCGTCATGTTGCCGCCTCCAGCGTCTCACCATCCATTCGTTTATGCCAAACTTACGTGCTGCAGCTCTATTTCCATCTTTAACCGCCAGATTGATTGCCTTTAACTTGAAAGCTGCATCATAAGCATTCCTTCTTCTGCTCTCCATCTTGAGGGTGAGTACAAATGACTGAAAATATCATGTGATGCTCTTTTTACACTGCACCGCGGCATGGACTGGACACTCCAAGTACAGTACTTAGAGAAATTACCAGAACATTTGGCTAGGAATTTACCCAAGTACGGTACTTGGAGCTGCCATCAGGAACAATAGGGAATTACTGCCCGCTGCCGCTGCCCACCACACCCCAGGGTGAAGGTAAAATCCTCGTATAAGACGCACAGGAGTATAAGCCGCGGGGCATGAAGCGTCGAAAAAAAGTCGCGGCTTATAGTCCAGAATTTACGGTAGTCTCAATGTCTTCCCATTATATATATGCAAAGTTCCAAGGTCACAACACTATCCTACTGTTCTACATCAGGCTGAAACTTCATGATAATAAAACAATGTGTCTCTACATATTTTTTTTAACAAGATCACTGATACATTTTTCATATCTGTGTGCTATGATTGAAGTATGTATTTCGTAGTCTACTTTAAGAATTAATATGGGTCTAAAGTTACGACAGTATTCCGTGTCCTTAGCCTCTTTGGGACTTACAGAAATTATAGCATCCTTCCAAGAGGGTGGTAGATGGCCTTCTTTAAGCGTATAGTTGAAGGAAGATGTAAGGACAGGCGTTAATTCGCCTTTAAAGGTTTGGTTCTCTAGCAGAGAGGAGTGTGTATCAGAGGAAGTGACATCACTGGTATGCAGGAGGAAGTGGAGATGATGAATTAGGCTCCACCTGTGAGCTCAAAAAGGAGGGAAACTCAAACACAGGAGGCAGTGAATGGAGAAAGGAGCTCAGCGATACAGAGGAAAAGAGTGGAAAATAAAAGTGAAAAGCGGTGTAAACTGAAGAAAAGTGAACAGCTCTGGAGGTGGACCCCAGGACTCAGGAAACTGGGGAATCCCCGGAGCAGGTGGACCATTCCTGCTTGGAAGTCCCTGGTTTATCTCTGGGTTGGAGAACTTCCCTGATGGCTACACAGGAACTCACCAGATAAGTGTTGTCCCCTTTACCTCCAACTCTCCTGGCTTCACTCTGTCTGACCTCATAACTACCCCAGCTCTAACACCCCCCCCCCCCCCCCAATTCTCCTCGATCAGAAATACACACATCATTCTGCCCATACCTGACTGAACTGGATTCTCTCCATACACCCCCCCCCCCCCCCCCCCACACAGACACACACAGACACACACAGACACACACAGCATTCATGAAACTGGACTGATTTCCCCCCTCAGAAACTCTCCTTCCCTTCTCATCTCACACACCTGCATACCTGGGACTTTTTGGTATAAACAGACTTTAATTATTAAACCCGTATACTTATGTTGAATGATTGTTTTGATTTTTTTTAACTGACTGTTGATATCCTGATTTATGCGTTATGATGGTGTTTTCTCAGCTTTACTTTGCTTTATTTAAATGATGATTTTTGCAGGTGATGAAGTATAAGAAATTTGTGCAGCCTTAATTCAAGATGTGTTGGGTTTTTTTCTTATTTACTTTAAAGTTGTGGGTTTGAATTACTTGGGTTTTTGTAGATTGAAACAAGCTTCTGGGTTTCCTCTCCCTCTAAATTATAATTTAAAATAGTATATGACAGTCGAGTTTTGTATCCTCCTGTCTGGCACCCAACTTTCATTTTACTTTGGGAGAGGTAGTTTCAACGCTACAGTGCCACTCCGATGGGAAGCCATGCTTCCAGGGGACTTATTAGCCTGAAGTTTGGATATGGCTTTGGATATTTCTATTGGAGGGGAAGTCAAGTGCATTAAGAAACTGTCTTTTTGCATCCTCACTAGACGAAGGTGGTTGTGCATATAAGTTTATCTCGTAGTCTTTAAATATATTTTCTATCTCTGTAGCAGAATGTTTAGTTGACCAGAGCAAAACATCTCTGATCTTACGTTTCGTATTTAAAGCCTGTTGTTTCCTGATTTGCCTTGCCAATAGCTAAGTAGCTTTTGGGCCAATTTCATACTGTTGTTGCTTCACAAATCTGAGGTTTATTGTCCATTTCCCCTTTTTTGGGTTTTATTTCTTGTGAAATTTGAGTATTCGGGGTGTTTTGATATTTTAATTCTAATCGTTCTTCTTTATTACCAATTTCTTTCAAGCACTTAAAGTTGAGTGAGTTTTGGATCAATTTTGCCACTCCTCTTTTACGACTCTGCCTACATGTACTATAGAAAGTATTTCTACACCCATATTTTTTTAAATTTCTTTTTATTGAAAATTTTAACAATAATTTTGCAAACATCTGGTATACATGAATTGAAACCATCCAATCATGCATCTTCAGATTACAATTGACATTTTGGAACAGAAATAGAGTAGCTTCACCCTTTTATATATTCAAATAAAACTGTGCAACTGAAACTATCATCCAAAAGTGATGACCAATTAAATAGCCATTTGCTCCAGTGTAGCAAAATTTGAGAAATAAAAAGTATTTTATAAAAAAATAAATAACCAAAAAAACAATAAAACAAATCAGATATAATTACAATAAAAAACAAACAAACCAAAAGAAAACAAAACACAGAACTTGTCCACTTCTGTAGCTACGAACCAGGGTCAACATCTCAAATACAGTCAGACCAAATTGGTTGTATGTACTCTATTCAATTCTTCCATGTTCTTTTAAATCTGTCCTCCTCCAGTCTCATGGAGAAAGTTAACTTTTCCATCACATAAACATTATGCATCACCTCAACCCAGTCCTCAATCTTAGGTTCCTCCTTCTTCATCCACTTTCTAGTAATTGCCTTTTTACTTGCAATCAACATTATTTTGTACATGTTTGTCTCCTAATCTCATAAATTCTGTGTCTGATTTCCCCAAAAATAAAACTTCAAAAGTAGGTGGAAGGTCTACCCTCAGTGTTTTATCCTTTCTTCTTCTCTTCCACGCGTGTTCTCTCCACGATAAGGAGCATGTTGTTCTCCACTGCTGTTCATTTATCTCTTCCTATTCAGTCACGGCTGTAACAATATTTGCCTCCCTCTCCCATCTCTCTTTTATATACACAGTATCATTTTCTTTAGGATCTTCTATTCCTTTGTATAATTTTGAAATTAATTTTCCCCTTGGTTTGGATTCATATGCTGAAATAAACATATCAGTGACTGCAAAGCCCTTCCCCTCTGTTGATCCCTTTAGTGTTTGCCCAATGTTACGCCTTAGTTGCAAATACCTGTATTGATCTTGATTTGTCAGATTGAATTGATCTTCTATCTTCTTCTTTCTTAAAAGCTCCCAGAATATTGTAGGCCCCTCTCCCACCTATGAAAACTCTTATCTGTTCTATTAGGCACAAATTCAGAATCATATCCAATCCAGTTTAACAATCTACTTTGTGTTCTGAATTTATTTCTCATGATTAATTCAAACCACACCTTCAAAGAAATCTCCACCCTTCTTTCATATGTTCTCTCAAGTTATAGTCTCCTCTTATAGCCTGTATAGGCACCCCATCTGTCATGCTGGCCTCAATTTCTTTCCATCTCGCTGAATAAGAGGGATTGTATACATTTAGCAATATTTTGGTTCGTGCAGCTTGGTAATAGCTCTTCAGGCATGGAAGTGCTAGCCCTCCTTTGTTTTTAGCTAACTGTAGTGTTCTGTACCAAACCCTCGGTCTCTGCCCCTGCCAGATGAGATCATTTTGTCCCATTCCCTGAGTTCGTTATCTGTTATCTCCACTGGTAGACTTTGGAATAAGCACAGTAGCCTTGGCAGTACATTAATTTTTATCACCTCCACTCTTTGCATAATACTTAGATAAGGTACCAGATTCCATCTGCTAATATCAGATTTGATTCTATTGAGCAATGGGTCATCGTTGATGCATTTTAATTGTCCTAAATCTTGGGGTATATTAACTCCCAAGTACTTTATCGATTTTGATTCCCAACTGAGTTTTTTGTATATTTATGTTGAAGCCTGATAGAGAACCATAGTCTGTAAGGGTCTTCATAAGTTCAGGGAGGGATGTGTTTGGGCTGGATAAATATATTAATACGTCATCTGTGAATAAGGCTATTTTCCCTATCCCTCCCCCCATTTCTATACCTGCTATATTTTCATTTTGCTTTATCCAATAGCTCAGGGCTTCCAGAAAAATTACAAAAAGAAGGGAACTCACTGAGCAACCCTGACAACAGCCTCTTTCTAAAGGAATACATTTTGAAAGGCTCCCATTGATTCTGATTCTAGCTGTCGGTTTATTATACAGGGCCCTTATTGCATTAATAAACTTTTTGTGGAAATTAAATCGCTCCAAAACACTGGACAGCAAATTCCACTCCACCGAGTCAAAGGCTTTTTCAGCATCTAAACCCACCGCTACTGTCTCGATTTGATTTTTGATTATATGTTGCATTACAAGTAGGGTGCGCCTAATATTGTCCTGCGTCTGTCTTTGATTTTATAAAACCCGTCTGATCTAAGTAGATGAATTCTGGCAAAAGGGTTTCTAAACGTCGTGCTAAAATGGCTGTAAACAATCTGTCATCTTGATTAAGGACACTGATCGGTCAATAATTGGAGCATTCCTGTTCATCCTTTCCCTCCTCTGGAATTACAGAAATAAAGGCCTCTCTCCAAGAATAAGGAATTCCTCCCTTCGTCAACACCCAGTTAAATGTCTTCCGCAAGAGTGGAATTAATGTTGCCCTAAATGATCTAGACCATTCTGAGGTGTACCCGTCTGCACCCGGGGACTTGCCAGCTTTAAGATTAGAGATTGCCATATTTATTTCCTCATCTGTTATTTCCTGATTTTGTTCTTCTGTAACTGCTGGTAAATTTAAGTTCCCTAAAAATGTATCCACCTCAAGTTTTATTACTCGCTTTTGGTTGAGTGTATAGATTTTTGTAGTAAGTTTCAAAGCACTTTTGAATTTCCTCTGCTTTGTCCACTGTTGGTCTTGTATGCGGGTCCCTTATTCTGCAAATGTTGTTTTTTGCTAGCTGTTTTTTCAGTTTATATGCCAATAATTTTGCTGATTTTCCCCCAACTTCATAATATCTTTGTTTCGTGTACAGTCGTTTTTTTTTTTATCTCCTGCATATAAATCTCATTAATCTCTGCTTTCTTTTTTAATTTCCTGATGTATGTGCTCATCCAGCTTTTCTTCATGCTCTCTTTCTATCCTTCTTCGATCTGATGTTCGTGTGTCAAGTCTTAACTGTCTTGTCTTTTTCAAATATGCTGATTTAGCGATTATCTTGCCTCTCATCACGGACTCACATGCATCCCACAACACAGACGGGGACACCTCACCATTATCATTATCCTCTATAAGTCTGAAGTTCCTTCACTATTTCTTCCTTCATGTGTCCTTTAAAATATTTGGATCTAACCAACAGATTGTTGTCTTCTTCTTCTCATTCAATAGATGTACATTTAAATAAAGAGGGCTGCGGTCAGATCGGTCCATTACACCTTTGTCACATTTTTTAACCCTATCTTTATTATACATCAAAAAGTAATCGATGCTCGAGTATATGTTATGTGGTGTCGAGTAGAAAGTAAAATCTTTACTTGTGGGATTCAGATCCCGCCAGACGTCCACAATCCCCAGTTCAGACATCAGATCATTTATTTTTGTAGTAATTGCAGGTTTTTGTACTCCACCTCCTGAGGAGTCTAGCTGTGAGTTAAGTCTTTGATTCAGATCACGTCCAGCAATCAAAATACCCTCTGCCTCTATCATCAATTCAAACATCTGTCAAACTTCCAGTCTGAGCCTGGTGGTGCGTAGATGTTAAGAAAGGTCACCAACTCCCCTTCTAATTTCCCCTTCACCATGATGCATCTACCCTCTTTGTCCCGCGTCACTGAGGTTTTTTGAAAGGAATACTTCCCTGAAATTAAAATAACAACCCCTCTTCGATGTCCTGTATTGTAAGAGACAGACAATACTTGGTTGTCGCCATTCCTCTTAAGCTTTGCATGTTCCGTCTCTGTTAGGTGGGTCTCCTGTAATAATGTCACCTCGACTCCTTCTTTTCTCATCTTACTTATTATCTTACTGCTTTTGATTGGGTTGAGTATGCCATTTACATTATATGGTACTACTTTCATGCAGTTTTTGGATGTTGTCATTCGTCTCATTTCTCCTGACTTGTACCTTTCTACAGTTCTACAGTTCTCCCCTTCACATTTCCCCTCTTTGCGACAGAAACAATAGTGAGCATTAAACAACCTAGAACATAGATGGAACCAAAATATTTTCAAACAAGACAATAAACGAGCTTCCTTGTGTGAGGTCCTGTTATTGACCTTATCTGAGCTCTGATGTTCAGTCCGCTCTGAGGGATGTCCCCTGTCCCCTGGGGGACGATTTAAGGTCTTATTTTCCTCACCTCAATATCACCACAGGCTTAGGATATCTTCTGGAAACAGTCAAATCCTCTCCTTACCGTACTATATCACCTCATTTGTCCCGGTCTCTCCTGAAGGCATGCAGTTTTTGTTTGTACCCCTGCCGTGTCTCTGTTGTCCCATGTCCATTCTCCGCTCTGCTCGTCGTCCACGTTAGCTGTTTAAGCCGCTCTGCCCAGTTCTCTGCCGGTTTCACGACCTCCACCTGTAATCCTCGGGCCACCATGTCCTTCGTTGCCTCCTCCGCTGTATTGTACAGGCGCGTCTCTCCCTGGTAAAACACCCGGCGTCTTGCTGGAAAGGGCGTCTGGAAGTGTACATTCTTTTCTTCCAGTACCCTTTTCGCCTCCATGTATTCTTTACGCTTTCTCAAAATCTCCGGCGCATAGTCGTGGTCCAAAAACACCTTCCTTCCCTCATACACGAAGCCCTTTTTCTGCCAGGCTATCTTTAGCAGTTCTTCTTTACTTCGCAAACTTTGTAACTTCATTATGATAGATCTAGGCGGGGAGTCCTTCGGAGGCTGCGAGACCAGAGCACGGTGGGCTCTTTCAAGATCCAGCTTCTCTCTCAGGAGGTTTTCAACAAAAGTGATCATAGACTGTGCATTTTCTTCTGCTCCCTCCTTCACTCCGTGGATCCGGACGTTTTCCCTCCTCGCACGACCCTCTAAATCCGTCAGTCTGGTCTCGACCTGTTTCTGCAGCTCCATGAGCTCCAAAGTAGCATCCTCCAGGTTCTGAGTCCGTTCCTCTGTTTCCATGATCCGCTTTTCAGCATCATCTATCCTGTCGTTTGTCTTCCTATGTCATCTTTAATTTCTTTCAGATTTTCAAAGTTCTCTCGGCGAAACTCACGTAACTCGCGCAGGATTGTTTCCAGGTCTGCCATACTTTCAGTAGTTTGCTGTGTTTCTTCCTGCCTCGGCCGGGCAGCTAGCTTGGTTTTCACTGTGTCACCTGTTGACACCGTTAGCTCTTCTGCTAGGCTCGTATTGTTAGCTTAGTTGTCTCGTTATCGTTGCTCAAGGTTAAGATCTGCGTTTTTACTCAGTTTTCGACTTCTTCCTCTGATCTTACTCATCGCCCTTACTATTTACTCCCACATTTACCCTTGCTTTCTCGGTTTTATAGGGCCTTTTAATCTGAATGTCGGGGAGCTCTCTTTTTATGCAGCTGCCATGTTGGTGTCAGGCCGGAAGTCCTTACACCCATATTTTCTTAAGTGTCTCATGTTCCTCCCTTGATAAATGTGTTTCTTGCATGAACATAATTTGGGCTTTAATTTTTTTCCTTTTCAGAATGACCTTGCCTCTTGATTGGACTGTTCAATCCATTCACATTTACTGACACCAATGAGATATTATTCATATTACGATTGTGGGATAGTATACTTTTCATGAAACCATCTTGTAACCATGACGACAAATAACGGTCTTGTAAGAACATAGGACAACGTAATACAAAACAAGAACTTCCAATGGTAGGCGTGTTTCCGTGTGTGCGCCTCCCACATTACTTTTGTGGGTTGAGGGGAGTATCCCATAATATATGAGGACCCCTCACTTGGTAGGTCTAGTCTTATTTTCCGATACTGCTTCTGCATTAAACCTCCTAGTAGAAAATACGTACATAGCTACCGATCAATTGGAACAAAAATGACAGTCAAATAGAGCGACCAGTTTAAGGAGTGCAGACAATATTTAGCATGTTGTTTATTTTCTGTGTCTTTGGTTATGTTCTTTTAATGATTCAGATTTTTGTCAGGGGTGTCTGGAAGCGTATTCCTTTCTCTTTTAGGACCTTTTTGATATTAGTGTAGTAACTGTGCATTAATGATTTCTCATAATATTGTCTTTCTTTCCTATTTACCAGAGAGACTATAAATATCAAGGTTAATTTTTTAATAAATAAACTATGCTTTTTTTAAAGGGGTGCCCTGACTTTCAAGCACAACTGTATTCCTTTTTTTTCCCGGACCACTTGGGTAGCGTAGTCATGGTCGAAAAAGAGCGCCTGCTTTTGATAATGGATTTTCTTTTTCCAGGCCTCCATAAGTACTGTCTCCTTCACCGTGTATTTGAGAAAGTTTACAACGACAGTTGCTAGGGGTTTGTCTGAATCTGGTTTTGGCATTGTGGTTCTGTGTGCCTGCTGTATCAGGAGGTCCATGTCTGGCAGCAAAGGGAGCTCGTTTTTCAGAAGCCGCTCAATGAATTGTGTGATGGAGCCTCCTTCTTCTACAAGTCTACAATTTCATTTAGCAGACGCTTTTGTCCAAAGCGACGTACAACACAAGCAAGAATTCAGACTTAATAAAGGAAAAACCCATAGGAAGCGCAAAAGCGCTTCAGTTGTGATTTGGTCACAGGTACTGCCATCTAGTGGCAGAAGAAGTGTCGCGCCCCCCCCCCTTTTTTTTTTTTTTTTTTGGACAAACATACAACATCACACAGCACAGTTAGTGCTACATAGTCACTAAGTGCTGGGTCTTGGACCCTCTGACTGATTCTACCCCAAAGAGGAGCAGAGTCAGGTTCAGTGCCTCGGTGCTCTCTGAACAATTGAGTCTTCAATTGTCTCTTAAAAGTAGAAAGGGACTCAGCAGAACGCACAGAGTTCAGTAGTTGGTTCCACCATTTGGGAACAACAGATGCCAAAGATACGGATATTGTTTCGTTGGCTTCTTCCTTCCTTCCTTCCAGCTTTCAATCTCTCCAATTCTTTCTTCAGCTCCCGCAATCTTCGTGGCTTCTGTTGCAAGCTCTTCTGTTGTTTCTGTGAGCCTCTGGTTAATGTCCTTTTGGAAGTCCTCGAGTTCTTCCTTCATTTCTTTTTTCATTTCTTCTTTGAACATGGTAAACTTCATTTTCAGCTCAGTTTTGAAGTCCTGAATTTCCTTAACTATGTCTTTCAATCCTGAGCGTATCACGTCACCCTCGTCAGTTTCCATGTCCTTTCCTTCACCCTCCGCACTCGCCATATTAGCCATCGGGCGGTATGGCTCAGGGGTAGAGTGGCTGTCTAGCAACCGAAGGGTCGCTGGTTCGATCCTCGACCCTGGTGACCATTTCCAAGTCTCCTTGAGCAAGATACTGAACCCCTAATTACTCCTATTGAGTAGGTTGGTGCCTTGCATGGTAGCCTCCATCATCAGTGAGTGTGAACGGGTGAATGAGACGACACTGTAAAGAGCTTGGAGTGCCGCTGAGGTAGAAAAGCACTACACTGAAAAAAAAAATCCTTTGAATTTACTTAATTTGAATGTGTACATCGGTGTCACACAACCATTTTGTGTTTGGCTGACATGATTTTCTCTCTTCGTCCTCACTTGATTATTGCTTGTCACATCCAAATATTTAAATTGTATGAAGATTGTATAAAAGAATCATGTTGATTCAACACATTTTATTTACTGCAACATCAATGTATTGTGTATGATTAAGGTGATTTTATCACCTCCAGGAAACATTTTTTAATTGTTAGTCCAAAATGATTTCTTCATGGTAATGTAACACAATTGCATGATGTATTTGTTACTCAAATTAGGTCTGTAACTTTAACTCGATTTAATAAGTGTGTGTCTACAAATACGAAAGAATGTAAAAAAGAAAAAAAGGCATCAACAAAAACTGCAAAGAGTCAGTTGACAGGCAAAATGTTCTGATTGAACTTTACCGACAGTGGCATCTTTCATACGTTGAAGTGCAACACTGCAAAAAAAAAATGTTTGCAGACACAGCTGCAGTGCCAAAACTGGGTTAATTCACAAAATGTTCAACACTGAAAGTGTTTCACAGTTGTAGTCCCAAAAGAGGACAGAAAATATCACTTGTACACAAAATTTCAGCTGCAGTGCCAAAACAGAACAGAAAATGGTTCCGACATCATTTGTACACAAATCTCTAACAATGAGAAACTGTATCACAGTTGCAGAGACCAAAATTGGACAGAAAATACCATAAAGGGTACACAGTCTTCAACAATGAAAAACTGTGTCACAGTTAAACAGCCAAAACAGGACAGAAAATGGCGTCGACATCGTTCATACACAAATGTTCAAAAATGACAGTTTCACAACTGCAGTGCCGAAAATGGACAGAAACGTGCGTTGCCATCATTCGTACACAAATCTTGAACAATGAACTCCTACTAAAGTACAATCATTTATGATGGTACACAATCTTCAATTAAAACTGTTTCACAGATGCAGTGCCAAAACGACAAAGTTTCACAATTATCGTGCAGAAACAGGAAAGAAAATGGCATCATCGTGTGCAACAATGCAATGAATAAATTTTCAAATAGACACAAAACTACTAACAAAGTTGTTCATCATTATCAGTGCAGGTTCTCCTCTGCTCGAAGAGCCTGTTTTTCAGAGTGAGTGCTCTCTGAGACAGTTTACCTCCATCCAGTCTCATCAAAATCTTTTGGATGGTCTCAGGAGGGTAGCTGAGGTTAAGGGCAAACATTAGTCCAAAGAGTAACCCACAGCCAATGCCACATTATCCACACCTGGCAGCACCTTGATACCCTCCTAAGACAATTCCAATGTCCTGTTCATCTTCCTTGACTTTGAGAACATAAATCCCAACAATTCTGTCTTCAATGGCCTCATTGGTGGTGACTTCATCTCCACCCTACGAAACAGAGATTCACAAACGTCAGTATGTACACAAGACCTATTTACCATACTGAGAAAAGAATCAATCAATAAGAAAATGGGCAGTAGGTATTGAGCATTTGGTTGTAGTTTCTCACAGTATAAACATGCATTACCCAAAACAGCTTATTTAATGCAGATTGAAAGGAATAGTTCAGATATTTTGACATGAAGCTAACGTCAAATGACCATCAGTGTGGTTAATCAACCGTGACTTTCCCCCCGCTGAGTCCTGTGAGCGTTCTGGCCCGGATTCTGTGTTTCAGAAAGTTGTAGTGAGGCGGAAGGAGACTGCTGGTGTGTGTGTACTATGTGACAGCAAAATACGACTAGCGTACACGCTACCAGACAATAACTTTATACTGGTGCACACATACACAAAGACGACAGCCCATTCAGTAAATGAACAGAGACTATTTTGATGTGATGAATTTACGAACTAAACTGAGCCGAAACTTCAGCCACTGTCGAAATGGCGGCACTCGCGGGCTTCTTCCTCTTCTTCTTCTTGTCTTGTTGGGTTTAGCGGTGGTACACTAGCGCCCCCCATTTCCGGTGGAAGCCAAATTAGATTACATTTGACAAAATAATGTGAATCATGTTCGTTCAACGCATGAGAAACACGGACACTCAAAATTCATCATAAACACCTTAACTTTAGCTGATTAAATCATGTTGATGTTTTCCGATCGAGACGTGCTGTTTATCCTGATTTCTCAAGTTTCTGTCTTCTAGATTTCATTCCCCCTTCCATTTTTGCTTCAGTCGTGCTTACTTCATTCTAAATTACTCAAATTTGGGGGTTTTATCGTGTTGATCGGGAGCTTGCTACCTATGTTGCCATCTTGAACTAGGTCCTAGCCGGCTGTCCCTTTTTCTAAAGGGTGCCTTGGTGTTATGACCCCCCACTAGCACAGAGAACTCTGGCATGGGATCTGCCCCAAGTGCCGGATGCTTTGTGCCTGCTTCCCTGGCACAGGCAGAGCTCAAGCAGCTGTCTGCAAATTGTTTTTTCCATGCCACCGACAGAGCTCAGTGTACTGGAGAGCTACATGCTCTGTCTGTGAGTGACTCATGTCTGAGATGGAACTCAGGTGGTTCAAGGGTCACTCTGTGGCCCAATGAGGCTTTTCTGTCATCATCAAACATCAACCCTTCATCAACATATCCACCTGGCACCCTCCATGTGGTAGTCGTTCCTGTCCCCAAGTCCAACTGCCTTAAAACTGTTGGAGATGGAATTTATTGAGATTAAAAACTAAAAGTTTGTACAAGAGTTGGATGGTCATGTAAATCAGTCAGCAGCCACTGAACTTCACCGTGTACTGAGACCAACAGCAAGTGAGGTAGCATGTAATGGAGGAGTGAGGTGAAGCTGTTCTGCCAGCCCTCACCTCACAAACATGTCCATTGCCTCTATTTAGCCATTTTCTATAAGTTGATTAATTAGTTTTAATTTATCAAGTTTTTTGAACATTTAAAAAAAAAAAAAAACTCAACCCACTCAGTGTGTCCCATGTCCAACTTATACCAAACCCATTACTGCACTTCCTTGGGTCCCAAGGGTTGAAGTACCTGGGGAAGTATTTACTGTGTTTCATGAACATTTACTGGGCTACTGTCCTTGATGGAATCTTTCTCTGGTGTCCCGCTCTGACTGAACAGAGCACAGACACCACACAGAGGCTTGATTTGACCTGGTCACCTGGGGCGGGGGGCTGCAGCTGCGTCCTGCCCGTCTGATCCAGTTACTCTGGAGGCCGTAGCATGGACTCAACCATTCAGTGACCCCTCTTTTCCATGTGGAAGCATGCGTGTCGTGTTTGTTGCTCAGCTACAGACTGAATGCATTTGTGTCATCTGAATCAATATTAAGGTCATTGATTGGTGTGTTGTGGTTTGGTTTCTTCCACACAGCTGACCATGCTGGCATCCCAGCGGAGGAAGACTGTCGCGCCGGATCCAGAGACTGCATGAAGTCAACTCTCATATCCTCTCATGGAGCAGAGGAAAGGAGCCAGCACTGTGAACGGGTTTGTTGCTGGTTCCCTGAGTGATGATGGATCATCTGATTCGTCAGGCTGAGTTGTGAAGTTTCTCATTGGCTGCTGCTCGTTTGAAGGATCAGCACCAGGTGACGCAGGGGAATGTTCCCAGAGCTGTTGGGAACAAACGAATGCAGCCCAATGTGAAAAAAAGGCCTTTGATGATATGATTTTCTCGTCTGAATGCATTTGTGCAACACATGTCTTCTGTCGCCTGCCGACGTTTGCTGAGTAGCATTTTTTTGGTAAACGTTGGAAAGTTGCTTCGGATACGTGAGTCACTCCATGTGGTTGAGGATTTGTTGATTATCATCTATGAACCCTGACTTGTTTTCTACATCAAACAATCGTTTTGACAGGGATGGAGTTCCATGTGTTCTTACATGCAGTTTGTCTATGTGATGATGTCTGATGTTGAGTATGTAGAGAGGTTGTGATAAAGAGGCTGGCAAAGCTTTCGTCCAGCTGATTTGAGCTGGAGCCACCGACCCTCCTGAGTGCGGCAGTGGCGTCCAGTTTGTGTCCCTCGGCTGGTTAGAAGAAGAGGAAACTCCAATCACTAATCGTCAAGTAAATGGAACATTTTTCCTAAACGCAGTGTGACTCACATCTTCAATTTAGTGCAGTTTTCATGGTGAGGCAGATTTGAGATGATAAAAGCATCAGTTCATGTTACACAGATGAACAAATGAGAAGTGCTGGGAAAGCTATTTTCAAATATGATGAGTAGATTTTACGAGTTGTTTTAATGTCAAAGTAAGTGATTGCTTCACAGTGATACTCTGCAGAGTCATAGTAACTGATTACACTACTTCTGCATTACATTCCCCAATAACTTCAGAGGTATGACGAGACATTTAAGGTGGAGGTGTGGGATTCCTAAACATGGAGAAGAGGGACTCTTCAACTTGAAAGTATTTTCAGATTCGTGAAGTGATGAAGAGAAACAGGATTTCCGCCCAAACCCAACTTACCTCACTGTGTCTCCAAAATAAACTCCTTCAGAACCAACGATCCATCCATCCATTTTGACCTCTTATCTTGTTAAGGGTGTGTGTGTGTGTGTGGGGGGGGGGGGGGGGGGGTGGAGCTATCCCAGCAGCCTTCAGGTGAGAGGCGGGGTTCACCCTGGACGGGTAAATTTCTCATTTTGAATGAGAATAATCTTTGCAAGGTTTCCATGTAACATTTGTCTAAACTCTCGCCAGGAGGGAGTGATCATTGCCCCGGCAGTTCTACAGACCACAATTAACACCCAAAAAATACACGATTTTAATAATAATAGTAATAATGATAACAATACTCTTTACACCTTTGACAAAAAACATGCCCAGATTGCATTTATTTGGCTACCATCAATATTTTGGAGCTCCCCCAAAATTTCACAAACCGTGTTTCCAGGGGAGCTCACGTCACCACTGGGGGAGCTTTGTCCCCCCCGTTCCATTATAAGTATTGGAAATACACTTGTGCTCACCTTAGCTGCCTGCTACCCATCTGAGTTTCTAGCCGTACAAGTTTGATGACAGATCTTTTAGCTTGTGCTGCTTTCCACATCCCTAATCTTCAGCAAAAGTCCTCCTTTTCATGCTGACTGTCCAGGAAATACTCTCACTGTCCATCATCACTGGAGACGGACAAGAAGACAGAGACCCTCACAGACCAGCTGACCACTCCTTAGCTTAGTACAATGAATAGTATTCGGTGGGAAGTGTTAGCATGCCTCCATTTTGTCTGTTCAGTTTCCACACCTGTGTTGATCAGGTTCAGAATCTGTATAGAAGTCGTGATCCTCCTCGTCCTGTGGGGACGATGGTGAAGAACCCTATTTTCCAAAAATAATGCTTTGAACAGTCCATGTTGATGTTCAAATCCCTCCCTCCATCTTCTCGCTCTTGTGGAAGCTGGAGTACCAGAGAGAACCCAGCAGGAACAGGGAGAACATGGAGACTCACCCAGAAAGACCCCGTGCTGCAGCCGGGGCTCCACCCACAACCTTCTTGATGGGGGGCCACCGTGAGGACCACTGCTCCACCCACAACCTTCTTGATGGGGGGCCACAGGGAGGACCACTGCTCCACCCACAACCTTCTTGATGGGAGGCCACCGTGAGGACCACTGCCCCCTTCCAGCACCAGCATATTCAGATCAGCTCAAGTGTCTCATTAATCTACACTTATGAGGAGGATTCTTGTGGGTCGTGTTTTGTTTTTTTTAAACATATATATATACACACACACACACACACACTCACTCACTGGCCACTTTATTTTTCACACCTTGCTAGTACCAGGTTGGACCCCCTTTTGCCTTCAGAACTGCCTTAACCCTTCGTGGCACAGATTCAACAAGGTACTGGAAACGTTCCTCCGAGAGTTTGGTCCATATTGACATGATAGCGTCACGCAGTTGCTGCAGATTTGTCAGCTGCACATCCATCACGCGAATCTCCCGTTCCACCACATCCCAAAGGTGCTCTACTGGGTTGAGACCTGGAGACTGTGGAGGACAGTCACCTCATTGTCATGTTCAAGAAACCAGTCTGAGATGATTCCAGCTTCATGTCATGGCGCGTTATCCTGCTGGAAGTAGCCATCAGAAGATGGGTCCACTGTGGTCATCAAGGGATGAACGTGGTCAGCAACAACACTCAGGTAGGCTGTGGTGTTGCAACGATGCTCAATTGGTACGAAGGGGCCCAAAGTGTGCCAAGAAAATATCCCCGCACCAGTACAGCCCCACCAGCAGCCTGAACCCTTGATCCAAGGCAGGATGGATCCATGCTTTCATGTCGCTGACGCCAAATTCTGACCCTACCATCCGAATGTCGCAGCAGAAATCCAGACTCATCAGACCAGCCAACGTTTTTCCAGTCTTCTGTCCCATTTTGGTGAGCCTGTGCGAGTTGTAGCCTCAGTTTTCTGTTCTTAGCTGACAGGAGTGGCACCTGGTGGGGTCTTCTGCTGCTGTAGCCCGTCTGCCTCAAGGTTCGACGTGTTGCGCGTTCAGATGCTCTTCTGCACACCTTGGTTGTAACGAGTGGTTATTTGAGTTCCTGTTGTCTTTCTATCAGCTGGAACCAGTCTGGCCGTCCTCCTCTGACCTCTGGCACCAACAAAGCATTTTCGCCCTCAGAACTGCCGCTCACTGGATATTCTCTTTTTGGACCGTTCCCTGTAAACCCTCGAGATGGTTGAGCCTGAAAGTCCCAGTAGATCAGCAGTTTCTGAAACACTCAGACCAGCCCGTCTGGCACCGACCACCATGCCACGTTCAAAGTCGCTTAACTCACCTTTCCTCCCCATTCTGATGCTCAGTTTGAACGCCAGCAGGTGGTCTTGACCATGTCTACATGCCTAAAGCCATTGAGTTGCTGCCATGTGATTGGCTGATTAGTAATTTGCGTTAACGAGCAGTTGGACAGGTGTGCCTAATAAAGTGGCCAGTGTGTGTGTGTGTGTGTGTGTGTGTGTGTGTGTATATATGTGTGTATATATATATATATACGTGTATATATATATATAGTTAACATTTAAGGGATCAATAAAGTATTTCTGCTTATGAAAACATATAAATTAATAACTGAACTTCATTACCCAGGATTCCCTAGAGGCTGCCTCCTGTGACGCCTGTGATTGGTTCTAAAGCTGGTGAGAGGGAGATCTTCACTCTGGAGCCCCTGAGGTCACAGGAGCGGTCCAGCTCAAAGGCAGGAAAGAGTGATATAAAACACACACCTCCAACAGAGACTCTAGCACTGCCTCTCTACCTGCTGCAGCACCAGCTCAGGTAACCCTGAACCAACATGTCTGACTCATGACCAGAACATTAGGCTGTATAAATCATCCTTATTGTCCACAGTAGGCAAAATGCATTTTTTCTACTACAAGAAGTGTCAAGTGTAGCACTTGTATACAGAAATTTAAAAAAATATATGAACAAGAATCACATAAGTAAAAAGTGCACACAGTATCAGCGTGACAATTATCGGTCCCCAGCATCATGTGGAAGTGCTGGGTCAGGCCACATGGGAATTAACTCCTGTTGGATCCACACTTGCATGCCTCCACACCTTTGTCATTGCAGGCCAGTTCCATGGCCTGCCAGAGATTTTCTCTGGTTAGGGTTGGCGGTCATGAGAAGAACTCCTCTGTTGGGTTAGGTAAAGGAGTATGGTGGAAGGCAAAGATTGATGAATTCTTGTTTGATATTGAACCACTCTGGCTTGCATGGCCTTGTGTGTAATGGACCATGTCTTGCACGGACGAATGAACACGGTGTAGTGATGCGACACAGAAAGGAGTGCCAGTGCTCACGCAGGCACGAGGCCAGGAAGTAACCAGTGAAGCACCACAAACCACATGAGTAGCCCCTTTATATCTCTGAGGAAGCGCCACATGAAGTCCGCTAACTGGGATCACTCAACCTGACTGGTCATTAAACTATACACTGTGTCAGAAGTTAACCATTGCAAGGCGACTGAAAAAAAAAAGGTTTCACGGGAAAAGAATTGTCACAAAGATGCACAAGGAGAACAGGGAAGTACAGGCCTGTGCCTTGGGTTCTTCGCTGTGGAGTGAAGCTGAGCCCATTGTTAAAACCTTCAGTTATGCAAGTATTATGGATGACAACAATATGATGTCATGCTGGATTGGATAAATGTTTCCTTGCTAAAGTTGATGTTTCTGTGCCCTCATCAATCACAAGGTGAAATGTGGAGTGATATTTCTAGTGTTGAAGTGATCTGGGAGAGAAGTGTGATTTTGGAACTACAGACGTAGATTGATGGATGGATGGATACTTTATTGATCTCCAGGAGAAATTTGCATTTACAGCAGCCTGACAAAGGAAGATAAAAGTGGTAAAGAGGCATGCAAGGGTTAAAACTGTATGAAGATTTAGAGTACAATATAGGGCAAAATAGAAATGCAAATCAAACTCAAAAGTCCAGATAAAAACTAACATTTCCTGTACACTGAAGCTGTGCATCGTGCCAGTGTAGCATAGAGGAGTGCAGAGGGCAGTACACACTTAAAAGAGCTTCATGGAGATGTGCATGACAAAGTGCGTGTGGTTCTTAGGTGCATGTTCTTAGTTTGTAGTGAGTCCAGGGCTCCCACTGATCAGTGTTGAAGAGCCCTATGGTGTAGGGGAGGAACGATCTCCTCAGTCTGTCCGTGGAGCAGGACAGTGACAGCAGTCTGTCACTGTCCTGCTCCTCTGCCTGGAGATGGCGCTGTGCAGTGGATGATGTTGGTTGTCTATGATGGACAGGAGCCTGTTCAGCGTCTGTCGCTCTGCCACCGATGTCAGGCTGTCCAGCTCTGAGCCAACAGCCTTCCTCACAAGTTTGTCAAGGCGTGCAGCGTCCTTCTTGAGGCTGCTCCCCCAGCACACCACTGCGCACAAGAGGGCGCTTGCCACCACAGACTGGAAGAAGATCTGTAGCAGTTTCTTGCAGACGTTGAAGGACGCCAGCCTTCTGAGGAAGTACAGACGGCTCTGTCCTTTCCTGCACAGAGCATCCGTGTTGGCAGTCCAGTCCAGTTTGTCATCCAGCTGCACTCCCAGGTATCTGTAGGTGTGAACGACCTCCACACAGTCTCCTTTGATGGTAACAGGCTCAAGGTGTGGCCTGGTTCTTCTTAAGTCCACCACCATCTCCCTGGTTTTGGTGGTGTGGAGGAGCAGGTGGTTGGAGTCGCACCATGTGACGAAGTCCTGGATAAGTTTTCTGTACTCATCCTCTTGTCCACTCCTGATAAAGCCCACAATTGCTGTGTCGTCCGTGAACTTCTGTTCATGGCAGAGCTCTGAGTTGTACTGAAAGTCGGACGTGTACATGGTGAACAGGACCGGAGAGAGAACAGTTCCCTGCGGTGCTCCTGTGCTGCTGGGCACAGAGTCGGACCTGCAGTCCCTCAGTCTTGCATACAGAGGTCTGCCGGTGAGGTAGTCCGTGATCATGCCACCAGCTGTGATGCCACTCCCATCTCTGTTAGTTTGTCCCTGAGGAGCAGAGGCTGGATGGTGTTAAAGGCGCTGGAGAAGTCCACAAATGTAATCCTCACAGCACCACTGTGTCTGTCCTAGTGGGGGAGAGAGAATGGTGGAGCAAGAAGATGATGGCATCCTCTACTCCCACCTTCTACCGGTAGGCAAACTGCAGAGGGTCGAGACCGTGGTGAGTCTGTGGCCTCAGGTGATGGCGCAGCGGCCGTTCCATGGTCTTCATCACATGCGACGTCAGGGCGACTGGCCTGAAGTCGTTACGTTCCCCAGGATGCATCGTCTTGGGGACTGGGATGATGCAGGATGTCTTCCACAGCTAGGGAACCCTGCCCTGTCGCAGGCTCAGGTGGAAGATGCGCTGTTGAGGGTGTCCCAACTCGCGTGTTGCAGGCTTTCATGTGACTGGGGTTCTGGACAAGGAGCCTGCAAACATGTTCAGACTTAACCCTTGAACAGCAGTAGGAACAGATGAGAGAGCAGATTCCTGAACAGCAGAGAGGAGGTGCATCACTGTGAGGTGACATTGGGACTCCCAACACCAACAAGCTGCTAGTTACCCTAAGGGCCAGAAGGTGGCACCTTTGAGTCACAGAGGAGAGAGAACCATGGCTGTCAAAGCATCTTCAAGCAGCAGAAATGGAAATACGGTTTAAGGTGTGGCAGGCAGCATGGGGATCGGGGGTTCACAGCCAGACGTGTCGCACTTTATAAGTTAATGATGTATTTACTGAGAGAACAGAGCAAAATGAACCAGGTATTATTCCTAGGGTCAGTCACAGTAAAGGACTCCAGCAAGCTGCGGCCAGTAAGTCTGAAAAAGGGTGGGTACTCATAACTGCTGTTCCTGTTCCCCGACCCGAAAGCGCCGGGTAGCAACCCTTTCGTCCACCGGGGTAAACCCCAACGCATAGGCAGAGAGTCGGGGGGCGATCGAAAAGCCCACCCTGGCCCTCTGCCTCTCACCCGGAGCAACTCCAGCGAAGGAGAGAATCCAGCCCCTCTCAAGGACTTGGGTTCCATACCCGGAACTATGTGTCGAGGTGAGGCCGACTATATCTAGCCGGTAATGCTCAACCTCTTCCTCCAGCTCCTTCCCCGCCAGAGAGGTGACATACGATGTTCCAAAGGCAGCTTCCATGCCTGGGGATCAGACAGCCAAGGCCCCCATCTTGGACTGCTGCCCAAACCACACTGCACCGGACCCTTCCAGTTCCTCCTATGGGTGGTGGGTCCACGGGGGGACTGATCCATATAACCATTTCGAGTTGAGCCCCATGGGCTAAGGCCCGGCCACCAAGCGCTCGCTTGTTGTGTGTTGTGGAAAAAGTAACATTGTGTGGTGATAATTTTGATGTATTTTAAGGTATAGAGATGGGGGGATTTTAAAGTTAATGTTGAATTGGATTGTCATTTGAGCTTCCCTCTGATATGGTATAGCCCTGGGTCTTTAGCTCAGCACTCCTGTGAAAGGCTGCCGGTTCCATTCCGACAGTGCTGTCGTTTGACCGGGGAGGGTGTACATCCACAGAGAGGTCGCTCATTGTAATAGTGTTTAGTTTTTGTCACGTAGTATTTTTTTGTAAAATAAATTTTACTTTTGCTCCACCGGTACCTCATGTCACAGCCTCTTGTCTGGGGAGCCGCTAAAGCCGTTCATTCTAACAGGAGTACAGCCGCTGTTCCTTCAAGATACAGTGACTCTCTGTCCTCTGGATTGCGGCTGATGTTGCACCAAGAGTGAGTTAGGGTTCGTTCTCTGAAGTGTCACATCAACCACAAATCAGCTGATCACAGGTTTACTTAATCTGAAAATATGATTTGATTTGGTATAAAAAAACACAACCATAGCATAGAGTTGACGATTGACGGTGGACATACCATTTACATACAGACCAGTGATGCTATATCGAGTGTTCAGGACTACATGTTAGTATATGCAGAGTACAAACAGTACACTCAGATAAAAACTTGATTTACATAGCAGATTTTGACAGTAACAGTAAGCGCGGTGGAGCAGTGGTCCTCCCTGTGGCCCCCCAGCAAGAAGGTTGTGGGTGGAGCAGTGGTCCTCCCTGTGGCCCCCCAGCAAGAAGATTGTGGGTGGAGCCCCGGCTGCAGCACAGGGTCTTTCTGGGTGAGTCTCCATGTTCTCCCTGTTCCTGCTGGGTTCTCTCTGGTACTCCAGCTTCCTCCACAGTCCAAAGACATCAAGAGGGACCAGGTTAATCCAGACTCTAAATTGACCGTAGGCGTGGCTGGGAGAGCCAATGGTTGTCTGTCTCTATGTGTTGGCCCTGCCATGGACTGGTGACCTGTCCAGGGGGAAGGCTGCTGGGATAGGCTCCACCCCCACCACCCTCAACAGGAGGAGAGGGAGAACATGGAGGGAGGGATTTGAACATCAACATGGACTGTTCAAAGCATTATTTTTGGAAAATAGGGTTCTTCACCATCGTCCCCACAGGACGAGGAGGATCACGACTTCTATACAGATTCTGAATCTGATCAACACAGGTGTGGAAACTGAACAGACAAAATGGAGGCATGCTAACACTTCCCACCAAATACCATTCGTTGTACTAAGCTAAGGAGTGGTCAGCTGGTCTGTGAGGGTCTCTGTCTTCTTGTCCGTCTCCAGTGATGATGGACAGTGAGAGTATTTCCTGGTAGGGAAGGGGGGGGACAAAGCTCCCCTAGTGGTGACGTGAGCTCCCCTGGAAACACGGTTTGTGAAATTTTGGGGGAGCTCCAAAATATTGATGGTAGCCAAACAAATGCAATCTGGGTTAGGGTTTTTATCAAAGGTGTAAAGAGTGAGAACCCCTTCCCAGGGTTGACTCCCACATTTGTTGACCAGTCAGTGTGAGCCACTCATTTTCATTCAACTCCAACTTTTGTGCCAGGACCATGAGGAGTTGAATGAGGGTTACCCTAACCTTAACAACGTCAATCATTTTGATGTCACTTCCTGTCTCCCTCGCTGTCAGCACCTAACGTCACTCATTCGCATCCTATGACCACTTTTAAACTGCTGCCACAATGAAGGTGCGTCATGAATTTTTTATTTTGTGTATGTGATTCTGCTGGTACCAGGTCCTGCACACAGAGTCGACCATCAGGCACCGGAGCCTTTGACGCCGTCTGGCGGCACATAGATGAGAGAAGCACGTTGACCTGAGCTGACCTCTTGACCTCGATGGCAGCAGGTCTGTCGTGGTCTCAAGGATGGAGGGTCAGTAGAGCTCGGGGGGGGGGGGGGGGGTTGAGTGCTGCCGGGGTCGAGGGAGCAGCTTCAGAGAGAAACTGTTGACAGTAAGAGAAGTGATTTCAAGTCACAACTCCAGACAGATCACAGTGGCTCACTATCGCCTCGTGAGGAACAGATGGGTATGACAGTTTAAGACAGGCCGGCTAACATTTTCATTGTTTTCATTGTCCCCCAACAACCTCTCTGGACAGAAGAAGAGGGGCATCGTCCCTCCCCTGCCCATTGATGGAGCATCCAGGTCTTTAGAAAAGTTTATGTCAGCCACACGGTGACGGCTCCGCCTTCTTGACCAGATGTAAAAAAAAACCAAACATTGCGGCCCTTTGGAATGTCAGTGTCTACGTGACCATACCTGTGCCATCTGATGAAACAAACATACTCCTAGCATGGCTGTCACGTGTCCTGCCACCAGCCGGTCACTTACAGTCCAGTTATAGTCACAATCATCTGGAACAGACTGGCCTCCTGAAGGGAGGGACGGGTTTAAACTTTTCATAACCCTTTCAGCTGTCAAACATCAAGCATGTAAACAGTTGGGTTGCAACGCTCGTCAGTCCTCGTCCATTAGATGGGGCTCATGCAGCTGGAGGAGTTGAGAGGGTAACGTGGAGAACATGAAACAAGAAATACTGAACTCTGCCATATCAATCCCCAAGCTAGCATCTCTGCAGTTCTCCAGCCGAGGGTGGAGGATCCGTTCTACCTGCATCCAACAGCCATGTTTGTCTTGGTGAAGAAGCTAAAGGTCATTCTCAGCTGTCTCTGCAGTCCTTCCAGTCCCCACCGCTGCTCCACCGGGTCAGGCTCAGGGGTTCTTCTGGGTTGCTTCAGCATGGCTGTCTGGTCTTTAACTGAACTCTCTGCTTCCCACTAAACTCACTCGTCCACCCCTACTTTGTCAGAATGTCCTCACTGCCCAGTTTCTAGAGTCGACCAAAGGCACATCTGCAGTGACTAGAACATTCTTGAACAAACTTCCTCAACATGAGCAACCACCAACGGCTGTGGTGTATTTGGTAAATGTCATATATGGCAAAGTGAAAGATTGAAAATGTTATTTCTTTTGGAAGGTTTCTGATTCAGAGAAAGTGATTGACACTTACTGCATACGGACGGAAGGTGCGTCTCTGCTTGTAGAGAAGGAAGCAGATGATGGCGGAGAGGACGGTCTGGGCCAGAGTGAAGACCAGCAGCGATGACTTCAGTCCTCGGCTCAGTTTCTGCAACACACACGTCACCGGCTGGTCAGAACACCACAGACACCCATGTACAGGATGGGATCCTTCGTCACATTCGCTGTTACGATTATTTACTAGTGTCATGATCACGATCATTCATTTATAGATAAAGCCATGCGAGCAGGTAGCCTAACATCCAACCGTCCGGCCCAGAACACTTAGAACTACGCTGTGCTGGAGCAACCTGGCGGGGCGGGTCGTCTTAGGCAGCTCATTCAAGGAGAAAATCCCGAAAACTGAAACATTTTCTCAGTGTATGAAGGCCAACGTTTGGGAGTGAAGCTGGGAAACGTCCAGTAGTGACAGCTTCTGGAGAACAGTCAACAGGTAGTGAGGCAGAGGAGGGCGACGGCTGCCTTTCCTCTGGCTGGTAATTCTAAAATATTCTATTTCCCAACATGCTGAATATCTACATCAGTATTCAGAATGCTGCTACGAACGGTGGCATAGTGTTTCTCGCTACAGACGCCATGTTCCGTCTTGTCACAGGCAGCCTCGGGATTCTTGTCCATGTCCACAGAGTAGATGGTCACAGCAGTGACGGACAGCGCGGTGGTCAGCACGCTCACCATCACGCAGACCTGTAACTGGAAAAAACACCACAAAGCCAGGTTGGATCGACTCGGCGGCAGCAGAGGTTAGAGTACTGCAGTACACAGGTATCTTTCCATGTAATGGTGATAATCAGAATGTGGTTCATCCAAGCCTCACCGGCCATTCTTGTTGTCTGGTTCAACGCAAACTGACTGATACTACACTCTGCAGCTGCTGCTCTCCAGTCTCCAGGTACGCAGTAACGTACAGGAGCTCTACTGCGTTGGGACAAACTACTACTTTGAAGTTGAAGATAGTCTCTGGGTGTTGAGCTGCAGGCTGCATGAGCACCACTGCTCTGCCACACGTCACATCCTGTGCAGCGCGTCTTCATCGCCGACTGCTGTCCCCTCAGCGTTCCTGTTCACGTGCAGCGCCGCCCCCACAGCACCATCCCCCCGAACCCCCCCTTCAGCCCTGTGTTTCTTCAAGAACGTTGTGAGGGGAGCTGGCGTGTCAGCTGACTCACTGCTCTCCTTTCTAATGCCTCATACACAGGAACCCAATCTCTGGTTGGCTGTTACTTTGGAAATAAAACCTGACAAAACTCAGGTGTGTGTGTGACTTGTGTCAGGTGTGTGTGTGAACTCTACACACTCACAGTCTTCAGGGTGCTGTTTCTGTCCAAGATGATCGAAACCATTCCTGCAATTATAAACTGTGGACACACACACACACACACACATTACCGCTTACTAATAAAAGTCTTCAGTTTAGAAGAGATGAACAAACAAATGTGACTGGCGTGTCCTCACCATCACGCCACTCCACCACGGGACACCCAGACGGACCACCTCCGTCACCTCAGTGTAGTGAAGAGGAACAGAGTAGGACATGACCATCAGCCCCAGCATCACCTGACTCACCTGAGAGACACACACACACGTTCTGGAGGTTGTTTCAATCAGCAGGGGGCCAGGCTGGTCGGTATATCCCCCCCCCCCCCCCCCAAAAAATGGCCGTGTTTGAATACACTATTGATGAGTGCTAGGTGTAGTAGTAGGTGCAGTTGGTGTCGTCTTAGGCGTAGCAGGTACACTTGTATGTGTTGTAGAGGTTGTAGTAGGTGTTGTAGCAGGTGAAGTAGTATTGGTTGAAGAAGGTGTCGTAATGGGTGTAGTGGAGGTTGTAGATGTAGTTGTGTTTCTACTAGATGTAGTGGTCTGTGTAGTGGTTGTAGGTGTAGTAGAGGGTGTAGAAGTAGTTGGAGTAGGTGTGTGTATTTGATTGTCTGAGGTGAACTCCAGTCCTTCAATAATGAAGTAGAGCAGTGATTCTCAAGCTGAGGCATGCGTGCCACCGGTGAAACGTGAGCTCCCTCTAGTGGCACCTGCACCGAGGTCACGTCCACAGACGTGTCCTGGCGAGCTGGAGCCTGATCCCTCTGCTCCTGCTGATGTTAGCTGGGGAGGAAAAGGGGTGAGTAGAGGGAAGAGGGGAGGGGAGACAAGGAAGAGGAGGAGAGGGGAGGGGGATCGAGGAGACCAGCAGTTCTGGGACGTGGTTCTGGTGAACTCACTCCCAGGCTCTTGGGTTCTCCTCTGTGGATGGCGGCCCTTAGACGCTGCTGTTGGTCGCTCAGTTTGACCTTGTTGACATCCTGCATCACCTGCACCGTAAGGTCTCTGGAGACCGCCACAGCCATCACCTGCACATGGGGGGTCAAGGCAGCAGTGAACAACTATAACCACATGACACTGGTGTTTTCTGTTTGTGAGCGCGCACACATGAAAGGGGCGGAGCCAGAATTATTTGATTTATCAACAACATGGGATACAGATGAACATGAACATCAGCCACCTTCCTTTTCCTGGAAATCTTGAGGTGAGAGCCTCAAGTTACCTGGCCACGCCCCTGCAGCGGGACTGAAACCGTTCCCACTGACCCGGGTCTCCCCCACTGAGAGCCATCGGACGGAGTCCGTGAAGATGCCGAGATTCTGACGCAGCGAGTTCGTTAGTTTGTGTTAAGTCACGTGACACGTTCCCTGCAGCGGTCCAACCGTTTTTTACTCCAAAAGCAGTAACAAACTTGTCGTTGCTGACGAGTTGCGTAATGTTGGCGTGACTCCAAGGTTCCGACTCGCCAAACTCCAACAACATGATGTCACGCGGACCGACGTTGTTTTCTTGAGTGACGACATAATCGAACACATTTTACCTCTCAGTCCCGGACGGTCCACGTCTCGTCCTTCAGCGACCACTCCACGTTCCAAGTGTAGGCGTGCGCGCGCGCGTATGTGTGTGTGTGTGTGTGTATGGGGGGGCGCTTTATCTGGATGGGACCCCGCTGGACTCCTCCCTTCCGGTACCGGATCTCGGAGATCGCCCTGTAGTTCGGTTTGTTCTGCGTCCGGAACGCTCGTGGGGGACGCAGTAGCGGCAGTGACGTCATCGGTACCTGCAAAGTCCTGGACGAGGTGAGTAAGCGCGTGCTTTGATGTCACACGTGTCTCGATTTGAAACCATGAACATGAATTAATTAAGAAAATAAGTGTTGTTCGACTCCAAGGCTTTACCAGAAGATGTGAGGAGTACATGCAGGTAAATGTACTTGTAGTAATACTCTGTCCTGGTATCTGGTCTGGTCACCTGTCCTGCTGCCTCTCTGTCTGGTTGATTTCACAGCATTTTCTGTCCAACCACTGGACAAATGATCCTTCACATTCGTCCAGTCAGTATCCTGTGTGTCTCCATCTGTCCTGCTGCCTCCCTCCTAGTGGAGCAGGACTAGAACGTCCCTCTGAGTAGAGTAGGACTAGAACGTCCCTCCTAGTAGAGCAGGACTAGAACCTCCCTCCTAGTAGAGCAGGTGTAGAACCTCCCTTCTAGTAGAGCAGGACTAGAACGTCCCTCCTAGTAGAGCAGGACTAGAACCTCCCTCCGAGGAGAGCCGGTGTAGAACCTCCCTCCTAGTGGAGCCGGTGTAGAACCTCCCTCCTAGTAGAGCTGGTGTAGAACCTCCCTCCGAGGAGAGCCGGTGTAGAACCTCCCTCCTAGTGGAGCTGGTGTAGAACCTCCCTCCTAGTAGAGCCAGTGTAGAACCTCCCTCCTAGTAGAGCAGAACTAGAGCGTCCCTCAGAGTAGAGCAGGAGTAGAACCTCCCTCCTAGTGGAGCAGGACTAGAACCTCCCTCCAAGGAGAGCAGGTGTAGAACCTCCCTCTAGTGGAGCAGGACTAGAACCTCCCTCCTAGTGGAGCAGGAGTAGAACCTCCCTCCTAGTAGAACAGGTGTAGAACCTCCCTCCTAGTAGAGCAGAACTAGAACATCCCTCAGAGTAGAGCAGGACTAGAACGTCCCTCCTAGTGGAGCAGGTGTAGAACCTCCCTCCTAGTGGAGCCGGTGTAGAACCTCCCTCCTAGTAGAGCCGGTGTAGAACCTCCCTCCTAGTGGAGCAGGTGTAGAACCTCCCTCCTAGTGGAGCCGGTGTAGAACCTCCCTCCTAGGAGAGCCGGTGTAGAACCTCCCTCCTAGTGGAGCAGGTGTAGAACCTCCCTCCTTGTAGAGCTGGTGTAGAACCTCCCTCCTAGTAGAGCAGGACTAGAACCTCCCTCCTAGTAGAGCAGAACTAGAACGTCCCTCAGAGTAGAGCAGGACTAGAACGTGTAGAACCTCCCTCCTTGTAGAGCCGGTGTAGAACCTCCCTCCTAGTAGAGCAGGACTAGAACCTCCCTCCTAGTGGAGCAGGACTAGAACCTCCCTCCAAGGAGAGCAGGTGTAGAACCTCCCTCCTAGTGGAGCAGGAGTAGAACCTCCCTCCTAGTAGAGCTGGTGTAGAACCTCCCTCCGAGGAGAGCCGGTGTAGAACCTCCCTCCTAGTGGAGCCGGTGTAGAACCTCCCTCCTAGTAGAGCTGGTGTAGAACCTCCCTCCGAGGAGAGCCGGTGTAGAACCTCCCTCCTAGTGGAGCCGGTGTAGAACCTCCCTCCTAGTAGAGCCAGTGTAGAACCTCCCTCCTAGTAGAGCAGAACTAGAGCGTCCCTCAGAGTAGAGCAGGAGTAGAACCTCCCTCCTAGTGGAGCAGGACTAGAACCTCCCTCCAAGGAGAGCAGGTGTAGAACCTCCCTCTAGTGGAGCAGGACTAGAACCTCCCTCCTAGTGGAGCAGGAGTAGAACCTCCCTCCTAGTAGAACAGGTGTAGAACCTCCCTCCTAGTAGAGCAGAACTAGAACATCCCTCAGAGTAGAGCAGGACTAGAACGTCCCTCCTAGTGGAGCAGGTGTAGAACCTCCCTCCTAGTGGAGCCGGTGTAGAACCTCCCTCCTAGTAGAGCCGGTGTAGAACCTCCCTCCTAGTGGAGCAGGTGTAGAACCTCCCTCCTAGTGGAGCCGGTGTAGAACCTCCCTCCTAGGAGAGCCGGTGTAGAACCTCCCTCCTAGTGGAGCAGGTGTAGAACCTCCCTCCTTGTAGAGCTGGTGTAGAACCTCCCTCCTAGTAGAGCAGGACTAGAACCTCCCTCCTAGTAGAGCAGAACTAGAACGTCCCTCAGAGTAGAGCAGGACTAGAACGTGTAGAACCTCCCTCCTTGTTGAGCCGGTGTAGAACCTCCCTCCTTGTAGAGCCAGTGTAGCTGAAGGTGACCTGCTGGAAGGAGAGACAGACGGAGGACAGGGATGCAAAGATGGAAAAGAAATAGAGATCGAAAGTAGAAAGAAAGAGACAGGAAAGAGGGAGACGTAGAGAGAAAGGAGGGAGAGAGAAATGGAGGAATGCACAGAGACAGAGAGGAAAGAAAAGAGGAACAAAGGAGGGAGAGAACTTGACAGACTGATGGGGACCTGAACAAGATGGGAGCAGAAGGGGATCCAAGAGCCAATCGGGCCTGCAGGTGTCACGTCCCTCCCCATGTGAACGACCCACCTGAGGGTCCACACCCTTGGTTTGTGGGTGTGGTGTCCAGGAAGGTGGGGGGCATTTCTAGTCTTGCTGTTGTGCTGCCCTTCCTGTCAACCCTCCCACTAACTTGAGGGCACCACCAAACCTCTTGCAACCTTTGAGTGAAGGGTTTTCACCTGCGCGCCCCCTCTGCTGGAGAGCAGGCGGTTCTCGTGGTGGTGGTGCTCTCCTTCCTTCTTTGCTGGTTTTGCTGACTCATGTTGGACAGCGGGCACGCAGGATAAGGAGGTAATCGTGGGTTTAGCTTTCACGGGCCGACTGTGGCGTGGTACCAACAGGGATGAGGCCGCCGTGGCGTGGACGGAATGTTCCTGTCACTTCTGCAGGCTCTCGTTACCCCCCCCCCCATGTTCTCCTCTTCCTTTGCTCTTCCTCCTTTGGCACATCTGCTTCTCATCTCACAGCATTCCTGTTTTCCCAAGAGGATTCTGACGTGTTTTTTATGAACCAACACTCTCCCTCACACTCTTTTTTTCTCTTGTTCTGTGCGCTGTTTGTCAATCCCTTCTTCCTCCCGGACACACACGAGGTAAACAACCCTTGCTCCACTTGCTCTTCTTTCCTTCCTGCTGCTCTGCGTTCCCACACAGGAGTTGTGACGAGGCATTCAAGTGAAATCTCCTATCTCGTGTCTTTCACTTAACCACAGGCAGTCGCACTGCTCAGTTCATAGTTATCTGGGAATTGTTCAGCCAGTGTCCGTCTGAAAAACGCTCCTTTTATAGCCACCATTACTCCTTGACCCATGAAACACAAGGGATCCTCCCCCTGAAACTGGAGGGCAGGGTTGCCAGCAGTAATGCTGCTAGCTTCCAGCCAGCTGGTCCGTCCATTCAGCCACTAAATGTTTCAGGGTCCACTAAGCTGGGACTCGACCGTTTCAAATCCAGCCAGTGAGTTGAAGAGGCGGAAGCAGTGCTGCTGACGTTTAAACGTGTAATTGCTATTAAGTAGGCTTTTGTCTGTCCACCGTTCTACTGACTGTGATGAAACCATCAGAAAATATAATTTGTAAATAACTACATTTGGTGTCTTTTTAAATTGTTTCTCTTTTTTATAGTTGACAAAAATGGAAAAATGTTTGTTTTGTTTTGTTTTGAGCCAAAAAACCTCAGTGATCATGGAGGGACTGTTGTGATCCGGCTGTTCGCTCCAGTCGTGCGCAGCTCTCCCTCAGGCTCCTGCAGTCTCCCTTCTGTGGAAAAATGTGAGTAGTGGACTCGCGCGTCCTTGATATCCACCACTGACACTCCTAGATAGGACTGTTAGTGATCACATCCTCAAGCTGGAGCTCAGTGGAGCTCAGTGGCTCATCACTCACCGTCTACAGGACATTTTAGACACTTGTGGCCCAAAGAGGTGGATACGAGGAATCAGAGGGTCGAGACACTGGTGTCAGAAGGGAAATCTCGTTTTTTACAACTAGCAATCGTCGTCCTCCGTTACAGAGCGTGAAGACAGACTGGCGGTGTGTGTGTGTGTGTGTGTGTGTGTTCATGTGGCGTGATGGTTTCACCCTGCTTACCAACAACAATTCTGAGTCTCACTCATTGTAAGGAAGAGCCCTTCGTTACGGCAGTAATGTATAAAGGTTGCACCGGGGTTGTTTTTAACAGGATTTCACAATTAGCACATCACTTTAATAACGGCGCTTGCACTTTGAGATCAGCACTTTATTGAAGTTGCACAGTGAAGTTACAAAGCGGATTCGCACGTGGTTACCTATTCAGATAATGGCATCTCTGTTTATTGATTTTGCGTATTTATTTCAGTAATTATTTAACCGTGCATTGGTGGCGGTGGTCCTCGGGCGGATGCGGCTGCGCCGGCGTCGCTCCACCTATCGAGAGAGAGCGATGCGACGATGAGGATTGAAGGCATCGCGCAGCAAAAGGAGGTTTCGTGGTGCCAAAGCTCCGTGGGGTAGAGTGCACTAGTGTGCCAGTGTTCAATAGTGCCACTTACCTTTCTGTTGTGTCCTCCAGGAGTCCGTGTCCAAACGAGTCCGGGCGGGAACGATCACCATATAAACGTTCCGGGAGAGACCACAGTCAAAATTGAGAGGGGGTGTTGTCGCTATGGTTAATAATACAAATTTATTATATTGAGGGTTTTGCCAATTTTTAATGAACTGTAATAATAAATCATATGTAAATTTTAGAATGTTAATTTCTGGGGGTGGTTGATGTGGTGTCAGGAGCTAAGAAAGCTTTCTGTTGAGAGAGGGAGTCCCCTGCCCTTGGTAGGGGCTATGGGGGAACATTGTCAAGCGGGTATAAAAGGCACCAGTTTCCATCTACCTGGGATGATGGTTGGACCTCTGTCACGACCGATTGTATTTGTCTATACACCTGATTGTCTGCTGAGAATAACGAGTCCCCTTGTGAAGAATTGCTAGACTGGCCCCCTTCTGTCTTGTTCCATGCCACCTTCACCTTGACAGCCAGCGGTTGAGCGACGACATGTGGCTAAACGTGTGGTTCCTGGTCTGATGAGGCAGGGGTCCAGAGACACTACGGAGTCCAACATCGTCTTCTCAGATGTACACACTGACTCAATATGAATTTTGGTGACCTCCGACTGGCGTAGTCGGATGTCATTACTGCGGCGTGAATAACTATTTTATCGTATTTCGCCAACAGTTTTAAATTTGACTCAACGGCGCCCCCTCTGGCCCTTGTAATACACTTGACTATGGCTGCCGGTGTCGCTAAGTTCACGTTTCTCAGAATGGAACTTCCAATTACCAGGGTTGTTTTCTTGGCGGGTGTGTCGCCGAGTGGAGAGAACCTGTTAGAGACGTGAACTGGTGGTTGGTCGCTGACCGCAGGCTTAGGATGATGCTTCCTTCGGACAGTCACCCAGCCGCCCTGGTTTCCCGGCCGCTCGGGAGCTGCCTGGGGAGCGCTAGTCGGGGCTAAGCTTAGGCGGTCCGCACCAGCTAACGGGGACTGGCTAGCTCTAACAGCTAATTGTTTGGATCCATAGGTGCCGAGTCACTGCCCGTCCAATTCAACCTCGCTAAGCCCCGCCTCCAACGCTACAAACAAACTACATTTAACACACTTATCAGTACCACTAAAGGAGGCTGAGGAGGAACTGAACAGTGGCCCACTGAGCAGGAGAGAGGAGAGCGAGAGAGGGAAGCCATCGCTAGCTTAGAGTGGAGAGTTTACAGAAATAAAGACTGTCGCTACAAGACAGACGGTCTTTAAACTTCGGCCAAATTAAGCAAATAGATTTGTAGTTTGTGCAGGTAATTAGTCAACGAATAAGGAATTAGCGGGGATGATCACACTTAAGCTAGCACAGCAAGCAAAGCACTACGTTCAGCAACACACAGAAAAAGAAAGTGAGGTCACACGCTTACAGGTAGAGGGAGCTCCACAGAGCCATGTCTCAGTGAAGCACACTCTCCTTGCATCCTTGTCAGCACAGACAGTTTGTCCATCTTGATGGACGGATTGATGTTCGTGATGAACATGATAAAAGGCTGAGTAACGTGGAATAGTGTCCAACACAATGAAACATTGACCAACACAAGGAAATACTGAGCAACAAGAAGAAATAGTTACCAACATGATGACACAGTGACCAACACAGTGAAAGAGTGACCAACGCAGTGAAAGAGTGACCAACGCAGTGAAAGAGTGACCAATCCATCCAACAGTGGCTGCCTGGCAACCACATTAGATAAGTCAGCAGCAGGCGGATGTTGAACATGTCTAACTTCTCCAGGTCTGGAGACTAGAGTTGCCGCTGTTCCTGTATTTGGTTGCTGGCGAGTTACACAGTGGGGGTGGATCTGAAGGGACACAGTCCCCTCTTAAAGCAGAACTTCTGCAGCTGTCGATTGAATTTGTCTGTCAGGGAGCTGCCTGAAGTATTTGTGTGGCCGCTCTGTGTCAGGTGTGCCCTCAAGCCCCCTGCTGGCAACAAGTGCCACATTCTGTCTGTCTAAAGGACAATGAGATCCATCAATAAAAGAACAATTCTCTGGCTTTGAGAAAGCAAACACAAAACAAATGCAAGTCCTTGTGAATAGAACCCATTATTTCATCACACTGACACTGTGAATGTTTAAGGCATAATTACATACTGTAATGAAAACAGTAGCACACCAGTGGTGACCTCTGCTTTTTGATCGTTTGGGTTGTTTTATCTGACGTAGGCTTCCTGTTTTGCAGTATCATGTCTTCTGAGGTGCCAGCAGCTGGAGCCAGGTTACAGCGCCTCTCCTGGTTTGACCCTGAAGCTGCAGCGGTGAGACCACAACACACCCACTGAGGCTAAACATGTGTAAACATATGTCTACACAGTTTACATGCTGTACTGGTTTTACACGCATTGCTGTTTTTACAAACTGATTTTTTTGTGACCAATGACACTCACACACCAGCATGACAGTACAGATCCCACTGATCTCATTGGTGGAGGGACGGTTGCTTGATGAGGAGAACCAGAAGACAGCAGACGACCCTCACAGAGCAGCCTGGGTGACAGTGACACAAACGCTCTACGTCTGAGGGAGGGACGCCAGCTGTCCCTCAAATACAGAACCGTCCCTCATTTGGGAACTAAAAGATCTGTCCCCTCAGGAGGAGGGACGCACTTTGTCCCTTATCTCTAAATCTCTGTCAGGGGGAATTTTATTTTAACGAAAGGAATCCCGCGGCTCCGACTGGCTGGTCCCGTCTCCCTCTGCCTGTCTGGAGTCATGTGCTTCTTGTTAACCAATGAGAAGCGCTGATGCTGTTGATGCGCCCTCCTGGACGCTACCCAGTCAGACTCCAGTTCACCTGGACGCCAAAAAAACAGAGACTTGCAGAAGTAGAGGAGTGAGTGGGAAAAGACAATGAATGCTGCAAGCAGTGCACCACAGCAGAGATGAGGCTTGGTTCTTTTGTTCAGATTTGTTTAATTTACTTGTACTCTAAAGACTGGTACACTGGTGAAAGTACTTTGCACTTCGTTGATACTGAATAAAAAAGAAAGGATCAAACTCAGTGAGTATTTGTCATCATGCAGGGGTCAAATACTGGTTAAGTCTAAGTGGGATGCAGCTGTGTGGCTGTATGCTGGTGTACCAGTATGTACCCAGCAGCACCATCCCTACACATTACAGCCTTCGTAGAAGTTGCCCCTTTCTATCACAGCCTGAAAGTACCAGTCGTGTGGAGACTTCAGGTGGGATCCCATCATTACCTGCTGCACAAGGTCTCGTCTAGCTGGAAGCGTGTGCCTCACATCCTGCCTTCAACACTCCCACATTCAACCATGAATGGTCAATTTATAGCAGCTGATGGATGAATGACGATAGGGGCTCCGCAGGGGAAATAATCATGGCAACAGCCACTAGGAGGAGCCAGAAAAGCGGACCATGAGTCAGTATGCACAAGCGTCACAGCAGTATTCATGTGTTTACAGCATTTAGACTGATGGCCCAATGGATGATTGTGTGAGAACTCGTTGGCTTCATTTACAGACTTCAGAACCAAGGAATCTGGCTCGTCACAGCATTCAGGGCTTTTGAAGCCCAAGTTTGATGGTTGAGAATCTATTTGCTGATGTGTGTCAATCACGTCTCCTCCCACTCATAACCAGCTCAGACACTACAAGCGAGAAGCGCCAACTCCATGCCACATTGAGATGTGAAGCTCACTGTTGTAATTCCTCTTTCTCTGCCCTGCCCACAGTTTTTGGTAGGTGGGCTGTACACGTGGATGTGGCATCTCAGTGGCCCTCATTGATCAAAGAAATCAGCGTGCGACAGGACTCGGGTGAGATCTACGTAACCTGCGTGCCACACCGCTCCCAGCGTAAGAACGAGCGGCTGGTGATGAATTCGGCGGCTGAAATCAATCCTAATTATCATATCACGCCTCTATAAACGCAAAGCCACACCCCTAGCGTTTATGACACAGAGAGACCAAGCCGGCAGAGAAAAAAAATCTTTTCAGAGGCTGAAGTGGAGACACTCAGGAGTCTGGTAGCTGCGCACCGTTTAGTTTTGCTGGGTGGCCTGAAATCAATCAGGTATAAAAGGCAAGAAGAGAGAAATTACAGCTGCGGGCAACAGCGTTCCCACAGTCCATCGGACTAAGAATGTTCAAATTTCTACATCTGTGATGGTGAATAAAGCATTTGATGGTGAAACATTTGATACAACTGGGTTTTACCCACTTTGTATAAAAATTGTTTTATTTGCAAGAAGGTCCAGAAGAAACGGTCCAACCTGATCACATAGAACTGTTGGAGCTGTCCAACAGTCAAAATAATAATTGTGTGTAACTCATGAGGAGAAGACTCCGACCCTGCAGCTCCCCCTCCTGTAACCGAGGACCTACGCTGCCGTCAGAATACTCATTCTGGCATCACTGATTACTTGAACATTATATATTAATATTTGCGATTGATGTAAGTGTAATCATTCACGCATGGTGGCGTCGGACGCACACGGGGACAACCAATCACGTTTGGAAACCTCATAAAATTCCCTTTTAATCCCAGTTTTCTGAGCATCATGATACAGGAATTGAATTCACTCAGCAGAGAGGGACTGATTGCCCTCAGAACTGCTGGCATGGTTGGGCTGAGTGACGGCTGGGTGATTCCAGACCGATCACCGAGCCCCCGCTGAAAGGGGCCAAAAACCCCAAGGAGGATAGCACCTGCACTGGTGCAGGTATGGCGTTGGAACGCTGGGTTTCTCTCAATTGGGGTTCTAAGTTGTGGCATCACTCCAGGAGGAGATGCCTCGGGAGACAAAAACGACCCATTAGACACTCATCACTCTCCTGGAATAAATCTTGGTGGTCCTGAAAAACGCTCTCTCAGCAAATGCACGGGTTCAGGTCCTCTAGCAGAGCCAGATCTGCCATCGCTGAGCCTGAACGCCTCACAGCCAAAGCCGCCGTTTAAATAGAAATCGACTGAAGTTCCACCTGTCACATCACGGATCTGTTGATATAAAAATTGCTTTCAAGTCCAGGATTGAAGACCCTATTATGTTTGCTCAGCAGAGCAACACATCAGCAGCACTAAAAACACCAAAAACACCCACTAACCAGTGTCCCAGCCCCCCCAACACCCATGAGGCAACTGGGCCAGACGGCCTGGAGCCAGTTTTCACATCCACACCATTCAAAACCTGGTCCTGGACTGTGCTTGCTGTCAATGAGCACCCATTATGAGCATCATCTAATTTCACCCCTGAACATGCATGAAATTCGGCACACTTGTCCAGTCTGGCTAAACATTCACTAATCTAAAAAAGACAACCCAAAAAGTCAATAGCGCCACCTAGGGAGCCACACAACTAAAAGATAATTGGGGATAATTTGCAGCGCTATAACTCCTCCCACGAATGTCCCACAAACATGGGACCAACACCGTTGGACTCGTCTCATCAAGACCAACAATTCCTACACTCTGACCTCTCACCTGTCTACAACAGAATGTCCACAAATTGGACAAAACTGTCAAAATGAGGACTTTTTTTACTCCCCCAACAAAATCTATCTCCTCCTAGGGCATTCATGCTATCGCTTCCAAACTTTCACACTTTACTCTCCCAACTGTGCTGATTAAAATTTATTAAAAGTTTTTATGTGAATTACTGGGTTTGGATTTTACAAGCCGTCAAAGTGGGGGAGACCCGTTTCAGCTTCCAATGGAAGCCTATGGGGAGACGGTGTCCTCTAAGGTACATACTGTCAAACAAACGCTTCTCACGTCTACACCATCCATCCCACAGCTCTACCAACCACACCACTGCATTCCTGACAAAAACCCCTCCAAAAACATGGTGTTCTGTGTCCCTCTGGACCAGCGTATGCCGACTTCGTCCTCTTGTCCCACTCCAGTCCTGGTGCTCCTCCTCTCTCTCCACTCTAGCACAGATCAGAGACAGAGCAGTGGGGGAGGGGTTCTTAAAGGGCCAGCTCTCAGCTCTGCTCTCACTCTAGCACAGATCAGAGACAGAGCAGTGGGAGAGGGGTTCTTAAAGGGCCAGCTCTCAGCTCTGCTCTCACTCTAGCACAGATCAAAGACAGAGCAGTGGGGGAGGGGTTCTTAAAGGGCCAGCTCTCAGCTCTGCTCTCACTCTAGCACAGATCAAAGACAGAGCAGTGGGGGAGGGGTTCTTAAAGGGCCAGCTCTCAGCTCTGCTCTCACTCTAGCACAGATCAAAGACAGAGCAGTGGGGGAGGGGTTCTTAAAGGGCCAGCTCTCAGCTCTGCTCTCACTCTAGCACAGATCAGAGACAGAGCAGTGGGGGAGGGGTTCTTAAAGGGCCAGCTCTCAGCTCTGCTCTCACTCTAGCACAGATCAAAGACAGAGCAGTGGGGGAGGGGTTCTTAAAGGGCCAGCTCTCAGCTCTGCTCTCGCTCTAGCACAGATCAAAGACAGAGCAGTGGGGGAGGGGTTCTTAAAGGGCCAGCTCTCAGCTCTGCTCTCACTCTAGCACAGATCAGAGACAGAGCAGTGGGGGAGGGGTTCTTAAAGGGCCAGCTCTCAGCTCTGCTCTCACTCTAGCACAGATCAAAGACAGAGCAGTGGGGGAGGGGTTCTTAAAGGGCCAGCTCTCAGCTCTGCTCTCACTCTAGCACAGATCAGAGACAGAGCAGTGGGAGAGGGGTTCTTAAAGGGCCAGCTCTCAGCTCTGCTCTCACTCTAGCACAGATCAGAGACAGAGCAGTGGGGAGGGGTTCTTAAAGGGCCAGCTCTCAGCTCTGCTCTCCACTCTAGCACAGATCAAAGACAGAGCAGTGGGGGAGGGGTTCTTAAAGGGCCAGCTCTCAGCTCTGCTCTCACTCTAGCACGGATCAAAGACAGAGCAGTGGGGGAGGGGTTCTTAAAGGGCCAGCTCTCAGCTCTGCTCTCACTCTAGCACAGATCAGAGACAGAGCAGTGGGGGAGGGGTTCTTAAAGGGCCAGCTCTCAGCTCTGCTCTCACTCTAGCACAGATCAAAGACAGAGCAGTGGGGGAGGGGTTCTTAAAGGGCCAGCTCTCAGCTCTGCTCTCGCTCTAGCACAGATCAAAGACAGAGCAGTGGGGGAGGGGTTCTTAAAGGGCCAGCTCTCAGCTCTGCTCTCACTCTAGCACAGATCAGAGACAGAGCAGTGGGGGAGGGGTTCTTAAAGGGCCAGCTCTCAGCTCTGCTCTCACTCTAGCACAGATAAAAGACAGAGCAGTGGGGAGGGGTTCTTAAAGGGCCAGCTCTCAGCTCTGCTCTCACTCTAGCACAGATCAGAGACAGAGCAGTGGGGAGGGGTTCTTAAAGGGCCAGCTCTCAGCTCTGCTCTCACTCTAGCACAGATCAGAGACAGAGCAGTGGGGGAGGGGTTCTTAAAGGGCCAGCTCTCAGCTCTGCTCTCACTCTAGCACAGATCAAAGACAGAGCAGTGGGGGAGGGGTTCTTAAAGGGCCAGCTCTCAGCTCTGCTCTCCACTCTAGCACAGATCAGAGACAGAGCAGTGGGGGAGGGGTTCTTAAAGGGCCAGCTCTCAGCTCTGCTCTCACTCTAGCACAGATCAGAGACAGAGCAGTGGGGGAGGGGTTCTTAAAGGGCCAGCTCTCAGCTCTGCTCTCACTCTAACACAGATCAAAGACAGAGCAGTGGGGAGGGGTTCTTAAAGGGCCAGCTCTCAGCTCTGCTCTCACTCTAGCACAGATCAGAGACAGAGCAGTGGGGGAGGGGTTCTTAAAGGGCCAGCTCTCAGCTCTGCTCTCACTCTAGCACAGATCAGAGGCAGAGCAGTGGGGGAGGGGCTCTTAAATGGACAGCTCTCAGCTCTGCTCTCACTCTAGCACAGATCAGAGACAGAGCAGTGGGGGAGGGGTTCTTTAAGGGCCAGCTCTCAGCTCTGCTCTCCACTCTAGCACAGATCAAAGACAGAGCAGTGGGGAGGGGTTCTTAAAGGGCCAGCTTTCAGCTCTGCTCTCCACTCTCTGATCAGACTCAGGCTTCTAACTCCTCAACTACAAGGCTAAGGGGTGGCTGTGAGAGAGCCTATCCCAGCAGCCTTCCCCCTGGACAGGTCACCAGTCCATCAGGGCCAACCCATAGAGACAGACAACCATTGGCTCTCCCAGCCACGCCTACGGTCAATTTAGAGTCTGGATTAACCTGGTCCCCTCTTGATGTCTTTGGACTGTGGAGGAAGCTGGAGTACCAGAGAGAACCCACGCAGGCTGACCACTTCACCACCGTGCCGCCGTGTATTTTTAATATACACATAAAATCAGAGCGCAAATTTAAAGCTGTGTCGGTGAACTTGTTGGATGACCAGGACTACCACTGTCTCACATGTGTACAAGTTGGCATGAAACCTGTAACATGTGTCTTACTGCCAATGTTTGTGTCCTTGTAGATGGTGACCATCTTAGTGGGGCTGTTCCAGGTGCTGCTTGCTGTTCCACTGGCTTATTCTGACCACACCTTGCCAAAGGTCTTCATACTGCCACTTGTTTTAGGGATTCTAGTAGGTACCTCCTCATTGTCAGTCTGAATATCAGTTGTCAGCACTCAGAACAAACTGTTTTATGTGATGAGAAAAATAATCTTAACACTCAAAAAGGGTTCAAATGTAAAACTACAGCTGCATGGTGGCAGGAAATCAAATGCTTCGACTCAGTCTCATGTCAAAACGTGAAAAGGCTCCGTTTGTCCACAGGTCCAAACCTATCAGTTCTACCATAAAGGCCTAAAAATTGTGAAATGTGTACGTTTTTTCCCCCCTATTCTTTCCTATTGGAGCACTGGTAGGTCATGTGACTCTTTCATGCGAGCCTCTCAAAACAAAAACATGGTGGCCGCTCCTGTCATTGTCAGAGGAAAGTTCCTTATTCCAAGAGAGTTTTGATTTAATAAAGCATTCTGATGACATTTCTAGCGAGAAATATGCATTTTGTTTTCATAATCTTCGCTCAGTTCTTGTGTATAATCTTTGGTTTGTTCATTATTACGATGAATCTTTCACCTCTCGGAAGAGAGTCGTTACAGTGCCACCTTTCTGCTGTTGCTATGGTGGTTGCTAAGGACGCTACTGGCGTCATTCCAAGTTTTCTGCAGTTGTTATGGTTCAAACCACGGAAACCTAAATGCCGTTTATGTCGTTGTATTTTGTCGTTCCATTGCGTCGTTATCTGAGTTGATAATGTATTTGTGGGATTGTTGACAGCATGTGCTGTGAATTTCAGCCATCTAGGTGCTAAGCACATGCTACTCTTGGGCATTATGCTATAGTATACTAGAGTGTGTTGTTCTGTCCTCCATAAGGATCGCATCTGTGCTGGTTTGACCCCCCTAAGTCCTTTCTGCTGTCTGTAAAGGGCGTGGCAAAGTCCAGTAAAGTCTATCAATGAAGCATCATAACTGGTCAAAGTTGCTCCAAATGAGATGAGATTTCTGGGAGGAGTTCACACCTCTGCCAGAAACCAATATTTAAAACTTTGAAGCCCCACCTCCTTCCTGAAGCTTCCTGTTTGGGAGGGGGTTCTAGAGTTATTCCACCAGATTATGATTTTATACATTTTAGAGGCCTCACAGTTCAAGTTTCAGGTCTGTATCCACTGTAGAGGCCAAATGAGAGCAAAAGAGCAACAGGGTCAAAGGTCAACAGGCCTTATGTCTCAGCCAGGCCTCAAAGGGTTAAGTGAGCCTTTTGGAGCTCCGTTGAAAAAAGGCCTGACACCAATCTTGTTCAGGACCAACATGAAGAAGGATCTTTGGAACATTTTCACATCTTTAAGACCGCCTTGACTCCTTTTTATAGCAGGAGGCACTGAACAGCACAAAGCTGCTATTGCAGCCATCAGGCCTCATTTCTGATCAATGATTATTGTTGAAACAAAGCTGAATATCAATTATTGATTCTTATTGTAATCATTTTGAACACCTGATAAGAGAAACACAATAAAAACATTTGAAAAGGAAGGATCAAGGTGTTGTTGTACTGCAATACTACAGTACAGCGTCAGAGACATTCAGTTATTGATTGCCTGAATGATTGATTTCCCCCAGAAGAGGAACAGCTTTGTTGGAGCAGTAAAAATACACACATCAGAACGACAAAAGTTACACTGGAAAAGAAATGACATGACATTACCAGCACAACATCTGAAGAACAGTTAGGATCAATTTAACTGGCCAGATAGTTAGGATTTCTTTAATGATATCCTTGATGAACCCAGACATCAGTGTGGTTTGTTCCACTCAATAATAAATCTGTAAATATAGCGTGAACTCAAAGGCCACCTCTGAGTGCAGGAGTTCGCCTGTGACGGATGTGACGTCAGCAGACTGCCATTACTTTGAATCATTGTTTCTATTCTTAATGCTGATTGGTAGATCTGTAATGGTAACAAATGGACTTTGTAGGTAGAATAAACATCCAGAAATTAAATGAATTTGTTGATTGTCTTATTAATCAAAAGATAAAGTATAACATTTTTTGGTTTTTTTTCCTCGGAGTGAGCGAGGAAGCAGATATATGGAATTCCAGGCGCACTTTCATCTTATTTTTATTGAACAGCTGTAGTCAACAATCCCACAAACAACAACAAACAAGCGTAGCTATTTTATATTTTGATGGTGATTCCTGGGCCAATATGTGTCCTTTATTATTTTATTAGTCAACAATCCCACAAATACATTCACAACTCAGATAACGACGCAATAGAACGACAAAATACAACGACATGAACGCCATTTAGGTTTCCGTGGTTTGAACCATGACAACTGCAGAAAACTTGGAGTGACGCCAGTAGCGTCCTTAGTAACCACCATACCAACAGCAGAAAGGTGGCACTGGAACGACTCTCTTCCGAGAGGTGAAAGATTCATCGTAATAACGAACAAACCAAAGATTCTACACAAGAACTGAGCCAAGATTATGAAAACAAAATGCATATTTCTCGCTAGAAATGTCATCAGAATGCTTTATTAAATCAAAACTCTCTTGGAATAAGGCACTTTCCTCTGACAATGACAGGAGCGGCCACCATGTTTTTGTTTTGAGAGGCCCGCATGAAAGAGTCACATGACCTACCAGCGCTCCAATAGAAAAGACTAGGGGAAAAAAACTGTACACATTTCACAATTTTTAGGCCTTCATGGTAGAACTGATAGGTTTGGACCTGTGGACAAACGGAGCCTTTTTACGTTTTGACATGAGACTGGGTTGGATGCTTGGAGCAAACTGCTGTGACTGCCAAGTGGAGAACACAAGCATGTATTTTGATTACGACTAGAAAACTCAGATCTTTCCAAACTCGAACCATTTGTATGCATTGGTTTATATTTGTAATAATGTCCACGACTTTTCATTCATTTTCTAGATGTATTTATTATCATTTATTCTAGATCAATTTAAAGATTGCCAGTAATGGAGGACAGACTACAGTCCCCATAGAAGCACCTCCCAGACTTGGTGCTCACTTGGACAGCTTCTCCTCCATCGACCTGTCAGAATTAACTTCTGCAGTCGGTTCCTCCAAGTCAGCCACTTGTCTGCTGGATCCCATCCCAACAAGCCTCCTTAAGGATGCCTTCCCCCTAGTCAACACTTCTATATTAAATCAAATTAATCTTTCCTTAGTCACAGGTTATGTGCCACAGGCCTTTAAGGTGGCTGTCATCAACCCTTTACTTAAAAACCTTCTCTTGACCCAGATGTGTTAGCCAACTATAGGCTGATATCCAACCTCCCCTACATCTCCAAGATCCTTGAGAAGGTTGTCCTGGAGCAGCTACATGAACATCTGCACAGCAACGAGCTCTTTGAAGCCTTCCAGTCTGGATTCAGGGAACACCATAGCACTGAACCAGCACTGGTCAGAGTCTCTACTGATCTTCTTACAGCTTCAGACAGAGGTCTCGTCTCTGTCTTTTTGGACCTCAGTGCTGCATTTGACACCATTGACCACGGCATCCTGCTACAGAGACAAGACCATGAAACTGGGATTAAGGACCCACCCTAAAATGGTCCTACTTATCTGACAGGTTTCAGTTTGTTAATGTTAATAATGACTATTCAGAGTACAGCAGAGTTACATATGGTGTACCACAGGGTTCAGTTTTAGGACCGATTCTCTTCACTCTTTACATGCTCCCATTAGGTGACATAATCCGGAAGCACTCGATCAACTTCCACTGTTATGAGGACGACACACAACTTTACTGGTCGATGGAGCCAGACGACACAAGCCAGCTTACTCATCTGCAAGACTGCCTCAAAGACATTAAATCCTGGATGTCCTCTAACTTCTTACTGCTAAATTCAGATCAAACTGAGGTCATCATGTTTGGACCTAAACCCCTCAGGGACACCTCTCTAACCAGATCACTACTCTAGATGACATCACCCTGACCCTGAGGACAACTGCAAGGAACCTTGGAGTCATTTTTGACCATGACCTTTCCTTCAGCTCCCACATAAATCATGTGACCAGGACCGCCTTCTTCCACCTGCAGTATCGCTAAGATTAGGAACATCCTTTCCCAGAGTGATGCTGAGAAACTGGTGCATGCATTCATCACTTCCAGGCTGGACCACTGCAACTCTCTCCTGTCAGGATGTCCCAACAACTCTCTACAGAGTCTCCAGCTGGTCCAGAACGCTGCAGCCAGGGTTCTGGACCAGCTGGAGACCACATCTCTCCACTTTCGCTTCTCTCCTTCCTGTAGGATCTAGAATCGACTTCAAAGTCCTTCTGCTGACTCATCAGGCTCTCAATGATGAAGCTCCATCCTCTCTGAAAGAACTCATTAGTCCCTCCTGTCCCACCAGAGCACTCCGCTCCCAGAATGCAGGTCTGTTAGTGACTCCCAGTATCTCTAAAAACAGACTGGGAGGTAGAGCCTTCAGTTACCGGTTCCTCTACTGTGGAACCAGCATCTCTCCATGGGTCAGAGAGGCAGACACTCTGACTACTTTTAAGTCCAGGCTTAAGACCTTCCTTTATGACAGAGCCTTCAGTCAGGACTGGTTCAGGTAGCTCTGAACCAGTGATAGCTATGCTGCTACAGGCTTAGACTGCTGGGGGACACATCAGGTTACATGGAGCCCTTCCCTCCTCTCCTCTCCTCTCCTCTCCTCTCCTCCCCTCCTCTCCTCTCCTCTCCTCTCCTCCTTGGTGTCTCTCAGTCTCTCTGTGTTTCCTCAGATTCACCAGAGCTCCATCTCTCTGCTACAACCGCCACCTGCATCACCCCCCCCCTTTATCCCCTACTATTACACCAGCCTGCGCTCCCCTCCCATGAACCAGTCTACCATCCAGTCCCCCATCAAGCTGGCTTGCTCTCCCTGCCTCCCCTTCCAGAAGCTTCCTTCTTCAACTGTTATTAGCATTTCCATGTTTCCTCCATTCTGTGTAATAAACTCTTTTCTTGTCTGTACCAACATCTCCTGTCCGTCTGTCCCTCCTGGTGAGGGATCCTCCTCCCCTCCTCACCCTGAGGTTTGTCCCATTTTTCCCTGTTAAAGGTTTTCTATGGAGTTTCTCCTCAGTCGATGTGAGGCTCTGAGGGCAGAGGATGTTGTTATGATGCCATGAAGCCTGGAGACAAACTGGTGGTCGAAACAGGCTCCAAAGAAACCTGCCTTGCCTTGCCTTCTACTCCAGAGCAGAACTTCCTGATACAAACAGATGATCTTAGATCTGCAGGAAGCAGCTAAATGCTACAGGATAAGATATAGCAGCATATTTCTTTTATGCTTCAAGTATAGTGAAAAAATATTTTGACTAAACAGTATTGAAATCGTGTACTTAAAAGCATACACTAAATACATTCATAAAAAGATCTTCCCTCCTGTACTTGGGAAATACAGCAGAAGTAGTATTTTTCATGTCTGGGTTCCTGTTTTGTTATTTGCAGCACATTCATGTAAAGAGAAACAGGCTCCTGCCAGCGGTGTAAGACGCCATCGACTGTAGCCATGTGCCAGTAAAGAGAGTGAAGACAGAGTTAGTAAACAGGGACTCCAGGATAGAAACATTGGTGGGAAACCTAATAGTTCCTACTGTCCCTCTGACAGTTGGCAGTATGTAGTTGACATCAGTATGTATGTAGTTGACAGTATGGGGTCTTGCTGTAAGCAAGTGTGTGTGTGTGTGTGTGTGTGTGTGTGTGTGTGTGTGTGTGTGTGTGTGTGTGTGTGTTTTTGCGCACGCTGCAGATTGTGGCTGGAGGATCCTTCACCGTGGCACATGAGAGGCACCCCAGCAGACTGCTGGTACGTAACATCATCCAGTCATGGGCTCATACATGTGTTCATCCTGTCAGCAAACCTCTTGGCAAGCAGCAAGAATCCACCCTGAGCTTCTGAGGGAAAGTCTGACTTATATTTCTGCATCCATGTAACAAGCAGAGTGTTTTAGCAGTTGTGATCTTGATTATGTGTCTTCTTCCTGCATGAATAGGGGGAGAAGTTCTGCACTGTTGACTTGAAATCTGCTTTCTGTTGGTCATGCTGCAAACACCTCTTTTCTTCAGCTGGGAACAAGTACATGCTAGTTAAACCTCATGGCTGCTTTACCGGTAGAAACTGCTCTTTGTTTCTCCGAGAGACAACAAATGCTCACAGCTGCACATCCAGTGTTTATCTTATCTGCTGAATATTTGACAACACATTATTTGACGGTGATGATTTTTTGTGTTTTCATCTAGAAAAGATTTCTCAGAAACTCTTGAGCCTTTTGAAACCATTGTGATAGTCCTTGTAAAAGTACTCTGCATGAACCTTTGGAGGCCTTTCTGTCTGAACGTTCAGGACAGGTGGGAGATGGCCTGAACTGTCCATGACACATCTCACTAGTTTTTACTGTCCACCTTCTAAGTTAAATGTGAGAAAATGTCATAAAAACAATGCAGTAAAACCACCTGAAGATATTTGTGGACAGTGGCAGGGTCACCCTGAACAGGAACCCCTTTTAAATGTAACTTAAGCAACAAGTAAAAGATTTCTCTTGACACATTAAAGATAATTATTCGATATTTGATATATCGATTTGATATATCGATATATCTTGTCTCGTCAGCCTCCCCTTAGCAGGGTCGCGGTGGCAGCAGCCTCAGCAAGGAAGCCCAGACTGTCCTCTCCCCAGCCACCTCCACCAGCTCTCCTCGATCTGAGGTTCAACTGTTGCCCTGACCCTCCTCTCCAGTCCCCTGGCGTAGACCTTTCCAGGGAGGCTGAGGAGTGTGATCCCCCGATAGTTGGAACACACCCTCTGGTCCCCTTTCTTAAAGATGGGGACCACCACCCCAGTCTGCCACTCCAAAGGCACCGGCTCCGATGTCCACGCAATGTTGCAGAGACGTGTCAACCGAGATGGCCCCACAACATCCAGAGCCTTGAGATACCCAGGGCGGATCTCATCCACCCCCGGAGCTCTGCCTCCGCTGAGTTGTTTCACTGCCTCTGCGACTTCTGCCCCGGAGATTGGACACCCCCCCCCCCCCAGCACTCCCCCAACTCTGTTTCCTCCATGGAATACGTGTTGGTGGGATTGAGTAGTTCCTCAAAGTATTCCTTCCACCGTCCAATTATCTCTCCAGGTGACGTCAGCAGCCTCCCGTCCCCACTGTAAACTGTGTTGGCAAGTTGCCCCCGTCCCCCCCAAATGACGAACGGTTTGCCAGAACCTTTTCAGAGTCGACTGATAGTCATTTGCCATGGCCTTGCCGAACTCCTCCCACACCTAAGTTTTGGCCTCAGTGAGCGCCATGGCTGCTTGCTGCTTGGCCTGCTGGTCCCGGTTGGCTGCCTCTGGAGACACACAGACCAGCCACGCCCTGTAGGCCTCCTTCTTCAGCCTGATGGCTACTGCCATGACCGGCCCCAGCAGCATTTTGACCGCAACTCACAACAGCCGCCTCGATAATGGCAGAGCGGAATATAGTCCATTCAGACTCAATGACCCCTACTGCCCTCAAGGTGCGGTCAAACCTCTGCCAGAGGTGGGAATTGAAGACCATCCTGACAGGTTCTTCTGCCAGGTGTTCCCAACAAACCCTCACTACTCGTTTGGGTCTACCAGGTCTGTGCGGTGTCTTCCCTGCCACCTGATTCAACTCACCACCAGATGATCAGTTGACAGCTCAGCTCCTCTCTTCACCCGAGTTTCAAGAACATACGGCCGCAAATCAGATGATACGACTATAAAATCAATCATAGACCTACGACCTAGAGTGTCCTGGTGCCACGTGCACCAATGGACATCCTTGTGTTGAAACATGGTGTTAGTTATGGACAAACTGTGACTCGCATAGAAGTCCAATAACTGAACACCACTCGGGTTCAGGTCTGGCTTGCCATTCCTCCCAATCACGCCTTCCAGGTCACGCTGCCATTGCCCACGTGAGCGTTAAAGTCCCCCAGTAGGACAATGGAGTCCCCAGTCAGGGGCTATCCAGCCCACTTCCAAAGGGACTCCAAAAAGGGTGGGTATTCTGAACTGTTGCTTGGTGTATAAGCACAGACAACAGTCAGGACCCATTCCCCGATCAGAAAGCGCAGGGAAGCAACCTTTTTGTCCACTGGGGTAAACACCAATGTACAGGCAGAGAATCTGGGGGCAATCAAAAATCCCACCCCGGCCATCTGCCTCTCACCTGGAGTAACTCCAGTGAAGGAGGGAGTCCAACCCCTCTCAAGGACTTGGGTTCCAGACCTGGAGCTATGTGTCGAGGTGAGTCTGACTATATCTAGCCGGTAATGCTCAACCTCTTCCACCAGCTCCAGCTCCTTCCCCACCAGAGAGGTGACATTCCATGTCCCAAAAGCCAGCTTCCATGTCTGGGGATCAGAAATCCAAGGCCCCCGCCCTAGTCTGCTACCCTAACCACACTGTACCTGACCCTTCTGGTTCTTTCTGCAGATGTTGGGTCCACGGGGGGACGAGTCCATGAAACCTTTTCAGGCTGGGCCCGGCCGGACCCCATGGGCTAAGGCCTGTCCACCAGGTGCTCGCCCACGGGCCCCTACCCTGGGCTTGGCTGCATGAAGGGTCTGTTGAATCGTTCTTTGTCTGGCCCTTCACCTAGGACTAGTCTGCCTTGGGTGTCCCTACCAGGGGCAAAATGCCCCTGACAGCATCCTAGGGTCCTTAGGGCACTCAAACTCCTCCACCATGATAAGGTGACGGTTCCAGGAGTATGAATACAACATATAGGGTTATTGTGGCTGCCATAGACATCCAATAATAATAAATTTTTTCATCTAAACATCCTATGTCAGTTTGTGACTCTTTACGTGTCTTTTGTATCTAGTAATTTACAGTAACTTTCACTGCCTTAGGGTCACAGTGTCGGTGTTTCTAAGAGATTCAATGTGGGTCTTGACTGTCCCTTTCCACAGCTTCAGGGTTGTGCCTGCAGTAACGTGGCTGGCCTGCTGGTGGCGCTTCTTGCCTTCTGCCTCTACTGCCTCCGCCTCAGTAATGAATGTGGAAAACCCAAACTTCTGTGTCTTCTGCATCGTAACAGAGAATACGGGTATCACATGTATGGGTGTGCCGAGGAAGAGCTGGTGGTGAGTGTTCTCCCAGCTCTGGTTCTGATGGGCGGAGGGTCACAATTTCATGATGGAAGCTGTACCATGAGACATGTGTGTTCACTTTCCTGCAGGCGTACTGTTGGAGTGTGACGCTGCTGCTGCTGCTCTGTGACATCAGCGCCATGATGCTGCACTGCCTTCTGTCTTGCTCTGCTCTCAAGACACTCAAAAAGGACTGATAGCACACACACAGATACACACACAAATACACACAAATACACACACACGCACACACAGACACCCCCCCACACACACACACTTAAAAATGCTTCTTGATGTCATTGACTTCCATATAGAAAAGATATAACTTGCAACTTTTTATATATTTTAAGTGAAACTTGTCTTATATATGAGAGTCAAACTAGATACAATCCCTGATGTGTTCGCAAATAACCCTAGCCCTGCAGTTATCATGAACCCAGTGAAATTAGACTACAGCCCAGGTCCACCCTCAGAATGCTGCCCCCTTCCGCTAAGTGGCCCTAACTCTATCCCTACCTACCCACAGTTCACATACTGGTTACCATAGTTTCTAGAGGTTTTCTGTAAGCTTGACAGAAGCGTGAATGCTGCTGGGCTGGAGAACGTGCTAGATGGCTTCTTATGGATGGGACGACACATTATTTGAAAGAGAGAAGTTGTAAGAAATCTCATTATATTCTCTTATTACCTGCCATGTTTCCTCAGCTCACTGTTTAGCTCTTACATTTCAATTAACCTTCTGACTGCAGGTTTAACAAATGTATGCCATATTGTCTTTGTATTACTGGAATTTTTCAAATAAAGATGATGGGTTGTCCCTGTGAAACGTAGACATGCTGTTGGTGTTGTCAAGGTAACGTGGGGGCCCATTGAGAGGACCCTGCCATTTATAGGTAGGCCATTTGAGCCCTTCCAGCCTCCCTCACATATTCACTTACCAAGTCAGGACAATGAAGTCTGTAGTGGCTCAAAGTTTAGGGTTTCAACGCAAGGTTAAGCTTTTAGGAATCAAAGTCAAAGGTGCATGGCTCAAGGTTTAGGGTGTAAAGTTTAGGCGTTAAACTCAAGGTTTAGGGTTTTAGGCTCAAGGATTACAGATTAAGCCAACCATGTGTTTCTCCTAATGTGCTTCCATGACAGCATATTTAACTGGTGTTAAAAGTTGCTCTGCTGGCTGCTTCCTTTGTTATAACACATTAATGACTGTCAAAGTTGCTGTCACAAGGAGCTGAGGGACAGAAGTGTCTCCTGTACTGTCAGAGAGGATGCTGCGGTGTTTCTCTGCCGAAGGAGCTCCACAAAACAGACTTCTGGAATGTACTCAGAAGTTTGCAACATCTTCTCTCTCCTAGTTTTTTTTTTTTTTTGTAGTTGCAAACAGTTCTAGAATGTTTTACTATTAAAAAAAGAAAATGAAATGAAAATAAATTCATACTTTATATCCCATGTATTATTCTGGAGACTTCCATAGAATATTATTCATTTGGTTCTCCCTTTTCTCTTTGTTCTCTGACACTTAAGTAAAGAGGGTTGCCATTTCCTCCTCCCCTCACTATTCACACCTCCCATCATGATGTTCTCTAGTCATGTCAAACCAGTTTGTCCATTCAACAATCATCAAATATATCAGATATCTGCCTGTGACTAAGCTTCTAATATTGACACTGATGTGAATGCTTCCACTCTTCAGGGCCCTCGCGTTCTTGTACAGTCCAGCATAGTCAGGGACCCGCACTGAACAAACATGCACATTTGTCAAGTTCTCCTGTTCAACAGCGCTGGAGGTCGAACCAACATTCTGAAACTGCCTTTCATATGAAGTCACCATTTCCAATCAGTCAGCACATTTACAAGTAATTCCCCATAGATATGCTTTGACCCTTTTTTGGTAAATTGGTTGTAACAGAACATCCATCCATCATCCATTCATCCATCCACCCACCCATCCATCCATCATCCATCCACCCATCATCCATCCATCCATCCATCCACCCACCCATCCATCCATCATCCATCCACCCATCATCCATCCATCCATCCACCCACCCATCCATCCATCATCCATCCACCATCCACCCATCATCCATCCATCCATCATCCCATCCATCCATCATCCCATCAATCCATCATCCCATTCATCCATCCATCATCAATCCACCCACCCACCCATCCATCCATCCCTCCATCCATCATCCATCCATCCACCCACCCATCCATCCAGCCATCCACCCACCCATCATCCATCCACCCACCCACCCATCCATTCATCCACCCACCCACCCATCATCCATCCCTCATCCATCCCTCCATCCATCCATCCCTCCATGTTCCCCCTCTTCTCCTGTTGAGGGTGGAGCCTATCCCATCAGCCTTCCCCCTGGACAGGTCACCAGTCCATGGCAGGGCCAACACATTGAGACAGACAACCATTGGCTCTCCCAGCCACGCCTACGGTCAATTTAGAGTCTGGATTAACCTGGTCCCTCTTGATGTCTTTGGACTGTGGAGGAAGCTGGAGTACCAGAGAGAACCCAGCAGGAACAGGGAGAACATGGAGACTCACCCAGAAAGACCCCGTGCTGCAGCCGGGGCTCCACCCACAACCTTCTTGATGGGGGGCCACAGGGAGGACCACTGCTCCACCGGGCCGCCTGTAACAGAAATGTGCTACTAAAATCTATTCAATTCATGGCCTCTCCTAGAACTTTCAAATCTACCAGCCCTTTAAAAGAAACTGCTCCCTAATTCTTCTCCTAGTGTCTTTAAACTTTTAATTAAGACAAAACTGAGCTCATTGTGTCTGGACCCAGTTGGTCCTGTCACATCCCTCCGATGGACCTGGGTTCCCTTTTATCTTTTAATCATTTTGAGTTTTGATTCATGTTTTCATCGACTGTAAGGGACCTGACACTGGCGTTAACCAGGCCTCCACAATGTGGCTGCTTGACTTTTAACAGGAAACTTAAGCATGAACATATTCTACCCATTTTGGTCTGATGCTCCAGCCCCCTGTCCACTTGGGAATCATGATTCTAAGTTGTTAAACGGGTCGGCACCTCAGAACATGCTGCTTCATGTTCACACCCCTCCAGGTCACTGCGGTCCACTCATTAGCAATGATCAAATGATTTGGAAAAGCCCTTAATCTTAATCACTTCTTCTTATTTGAAAAGAAGAGACATCAGTAAAACTAATGGACAAATATTGATATTTTTAAAAATGCATCCCTAATTTTCCATGTCTTACCTTCCTGAGACAGGAGCTCAAAGGTCCAGTGACAACAAAAATGGCCATAATTCCCATGCGCTCCAGGCCCGTTGTTGCCTTATGTTAGGTTTGCCCCCTGCAGAAGCTTTCACTTAACTCTTCTTAGAGTGCATAGTGTCGGAAGGTCAAAGGAAGCACTTTAATTTTTAATGTCTAGTCAGGACTCTGAATTCCTGGGTTATAGGAAAAGTCAGTGATGTCACAGACCCATGAGAGAGGCACCGTGCTGAAAGGGTGAATTTCATGGTTAAAGACATTTCAGCCTTGTTGGTGTGTCGTCACCAGGACAGCCATGAACACAACTTCCATCCCTGGATTCACTTTTGCCTACTTTCCTTGGTCTTTCATGTTTTACACTTGATCCCCCACCCAGTCGAAGCAGACGTCCGTCCCCACTGATCCTGGATCTGCTCCACCTTCCTGCTGGTAAAGGAAGGTTCTGGTGGCTGCTGTTGCAGGATGTGCTTGCTGATGGAGAATTGTTGGGTGGAGGTTCATTGAAGGAGGGAGGTGCTGGACCTGCTCTACTTGGACAGAGTCAGGACAGAACTTTGGTTGGGGTTTGGTGCCACAAATAAAACTGACTGGACTTGACTTGTTATCAACTGTGTCAAGTCCCTCCCTGGTTGCCACATGGCAAAGCTCCAGGATCCTCCCCAATTTCGAGAGGTGTTGCTGAATGAAGCCAAATTAACAGAGCTGTGGAGGGACAACCTGGCTGTCCTTTCTACAGCCTGAAAACTTCCTTTCTTTAAGTCACAGCAGGTCACGGCTTCTGGACACAATAGTCCATCAATCCAGACACGTCGAAGGAATGAAGCAAGGCAGCACAATATAGAGCCAACACCCTTCTGATTTGAAGGCTGCAGCACCTTGAAAGACTGAAACCCTCTCTTGAAAAGTAGCTGACTGAGGTGCAGTCCTGGCACCACAAATACAAACTCAGCCAACAGAAACTGCTGTGTTGTGTGTTAGGTGAGTGGATGACGCTTGTATTGTACTTCCACATGTAGAGTTGGTCCATGTTTTAACTCATGGTGAGAGTTTTCATGAATTTTATTATCAGACTGGAGTGCCTCTGCGGACTTCAACCTATGGACTACAGATAAATTAGCTTTTAGCTATTTCTGGGACATATTTATTGTGTATTGTCTCTGTCAGATAACCAAGTGCAAATGTAAAAAAAAAAAAAAATCAGCAGAATGTTGCAGTTGGAACATTATTATTCGTAATGTGAAGCCTCCTTAATTTTGTTGGGGTCTCAGGAGGTTAAACGTTCTCTGTGTAGGTTCCTGAAGCCATGACAAGTGGAGACGAACCGAGCCTGCGTGCAGCACCTTCACCCCCGCCAGCAGACTTGGCTGCTTGTTAATGTCCGCCATCGTGTGTGCTGAGAAAGCTCTGCTGTGACATGACAAGCAGCGCGTTTGTGTCTTTATTTTCGTTTATTGCAGCCTCACTGCTTTTACTTTATGTTGGAGGCAAAGCTTGACGCCCTCTGTTCTTCGAAACTTCAGGAGGCTGCGAGCACATCGGGAGCGTAACTCCACGACGACATGAAGTCCGGCTCGTGTCGAAATCAAACCAACAAGATAAACAAATGGAAACAACCGTCACACAGGGGTTTCCCCTCTATCAGCTGAGCTCCGGACCGTACCATTTCCCTCCCCGCGGAGGGGACAGAGGAGGGAGAGCAGGTCTCTCGACGTTTGTCCTCTCAGCTGTAACGATAGCGAACGCTGCACCCGGACTGAGTGTGACACCATGGCTCGTTAGAGTTCCCCAAATAAAGTTCCAAACTCTTAAGGCTTCGAGAGAACACCCCCGCTAATCTGGAATCGTGGAGAGTTCTCAAAATGGCGGCGGATTCTGTCTGTATGGAGAGAAACTTTACATTTTTTAACAAAAATATTGATATTTTTCGACATAGTCTTTCGATTGTATTCATCGGTCGGTCAAACTAAGAATTGCCGGAACACAGCAACGTTGAAGGGCGTAGGTCGGGACCGAGCGGCGTCATTCTGGGCCCGTTTCTGAACGCCGAATCGCTGGGCTTCCCTGGAAGTTGGCGGTGGCTCAGTCTGACATTGCGATCATACCGACTGTTGTTGTCATCCGAACGCTAAAACCGGAACCGTCTGGTGAGGCTGGACGTCGCACGAGCTGCTAGCTGCCTTCCCGACCAAAGTGCGTCAAACACACCGGACAGCTCGTCGCTGGGGTGGACGAGGGCAGGTCGCGATCCGGTGGACGTGTCTCGTCACCTGTCAGTGGAAGCAGGTCGGCGGTGTTGGATGTCACCAGCAGCCGGTGTCACACTTAGTTTGGTTTGCTAGCACCGTGTAAGTACCAGTCCCGGCCGGCCTTCTCTGGCCCCACTGACACCGTGTTCAGCTCCACTTCTCCTCGGTGTTTTGGCCTTCAGTCACGTCACCAGATACATGTTACCGTGTGAATTATCTTGCTAGCTAGCAAGTTAGCTGATATTGGTGGTGAACTGTTAGACCGCACATGTCCAGTGACTACAGTGATGGCTGCCGTCTTGTCCAGGAAGCAGCTGTGACTGTCAGCTGACATGATTGCCTCGTCAATAGATGGAGAAGGTTGCGAACATCAGTGTATTAGGCAGCTTTCTGATTGTCCATTTTCACTTTCTGAACAATTTTCGATTTTAATTTCCTGCTTCCTTGGTGATTGACAGCCATCCTGGCAAATCAAATGGAGAAGCTCCAGGACCTGAGCCAATCAGAGCTACAGGAGCTCCTGGACAACCCGGAGAGGGTGGAGTCGATGGCTCTGGAGTCCGACGAGGTAGAGTCCTTCAAGTCTGTGGTTTCCTTTCTTCATGGTGGTGACGGTGTGTCTTTCTAGGAGCTGAGAATATGGGGCATTTGCAGGGTTTGAGACAAAGCCAGTGTCAAAAACCGGGCAAGTGGTCAAGACCATGAGGGCTGGAGTTGAGTCATCCAACACCTGAGCAGTTTTACTCCAGTCAGAGCTCTTTATTTCTATTAAGGTCCTGCAACGCCATGGAAAAAACAGCACAAGCATGGCTGCAAGTAGGAGCAATGATAAATGTCTTCTGGGCAATGTGACACACAACTTGGTGCCACAGATCCTTCACACAAAATAAATAACCTCACGTCGCTTTCCTCAAATAAATGACAGACTGTGTGCAGCCAGCTGTGCCCATACATGTAATTGACAGTCGAGGAAACCTACTGACGCCCAGTGAGCTGTGTGTTTTTACATCATTACCAGTTTTTTCACAGCCTGCAGCCTGTAGTTGAGCCACTCTTGTCACATGACTACTGCTCTCAGCTAATCAGTCATGGCCTCCATGTGCAGAACTTTAGTGCTTTTGCAGTTTTATGTAAGGCAGACAGTTTAAATGAGACATGTCCTGTAATTTCCATTTAATAATACCATTTTTGAAATGTGATTTCTCTTTTTCTGTTGGAGGTCAGCTCTAACGCTGCAAGAAAAAGAAAACCAGATGTTACTGTGTATTTGTACAGTATCTTGCCATCGATGTGCTCCAGTGTGCAGCCATTTGTGCTGCTTGTGTCCTTTTCCTCACCTCTTCGTTTCACATGAAAAGCCTCTGCTGACAGAAAAAGTCCTCGGGTCAAGTTTATTTGCAGGCATTTTAGAGGACCATCACCCAGGACCGTGGCTCAGTGGTGAGCCTGTGTGGCTTTCCTGCTCCCCCCATGGAAGGTTTGAATGTGAGGTGAAATCATCTGGACCGAGGCAGAACATCTGGACTTGGTGCATGCATGCTGCGTGCACCAATCTCTGCTTCCCAGACAAAGGCTGAAATTCGCACGATATCTGGTGTATCTGTATAAAATGACAACAAATATTTCTTCCTCCCAAAACCATGAATATAAATCAGGACAGCTGTAAGCCCACATGGCACATCCAAAAGCACACTACAGCTGTATTTAATAAACTGTTAAAGAAGAAACAACAACATAAGAAGCAAGATTAAAAATGCAGCTCATGTGTCAAACGGCGTGGTTCGGAGCGCAAGGGAGCAGGGTGGAGGAAGGCTTAGCTTCAAAACATTTAGCCAATCACTGACATTTAAAAGTCCTTGAAATGCACTGATAATTAGTTTTATGACTCTACTGACATCTCTCCTCACACTGCATGTGTGTCAGAGGACCCGCTAGTCCTGCATGTAGCCTTGATAAATCTGCTCCTTTCAATTTTTGGGTGCGTAGGGAAGCAGGTCTCAATGCACATGCTAAGAGCTCTGTAATGCACCAAAGGAAAGGAATCTCTCCAAAAGTATGATATGTGACCTCTTCAATAGTTTGAAGAAAACGTGTTGACAGATGTGCATGTAGCTCCTCCCTGACAGGAATGGTCCAAGCAGGTGGAGGTGAGAACCCAAGAGTCAGGCCAAACAATGCCCTGCTCAAACCTGCAGAATATGAAGAGCAGACGGGCAGGGAACCCTCTCAGGGGCCTTTGGACGTACCGATGCAGCATCCATCACTATTCAAGTCCTAAGGCTGCAGGGAAAGGCTGGCAGCACAGCATGACGACAACACTAACACTGTATTACTGCAGTACTAACACTGTAATACTTCAGTACTAACACTGTATTACTGCAGGACTAACACTGTAATACTGCAGTACTAACACTGTAATACTGCAGTACTAACACTGTATTACTGCAGTACTAACACTGTAATACGTCAGTACTAACACTGTAATACTTCAGTACTAACACTGTAATACTGCAGTACTAACACTGTAATACTGCAGTACTAACACTGTAACACTGCAGTACTAACTGTAATACTGCAGTACTAACAGTGTATTACTGCAGTACTAACACTGTAATACTGCAGTACTAACACTATTACTGCAGTACTAACACTGTAATACTGCAGTACTAACACTATTACTGCAGTACTAACACTGTAATACTGCAGTACTAACACTGTAATACTTATGTACTAACACTGTAATACTGCAGTACTAACACTGTAATACTTATGTACTAACACTGTATTACTGCAGGACTAACACTGTAATACTTCAGTACTAACACTGTATTACTGCAGGACTAACACTGTATTACTGCAGGACTAACACTGTAATACTGCAGTACTAACACTGTAATACTGCAGTACTAACACTGTATTACTGCAGTACTAACACTGTAATACGTCAGTACTAACACTGTAATACGTCAGTACTAACTGTAACACTGCAGTACTAACACTGTAATACTGCAGTACTAACTGTAATACTGCAGTACTAACAGTGTATTACTGCAGTACTAACACTGTAATACTGCAGTACTAACTGTAATACTGCAGTACTAACACTGTATTACTGCAGTACTAACTGTAATACTGCAGTACTAACACTGTATTACTGCAGTACTAACACTGTAATACTGCAGTACTAACACTGTAATACTGCAGTACTAACACTGTAATACTGCAGTACTAACTGTAATACTGCAGCACTAACACTGTAATACTTCAGTACTAACACTGTAACACTGCAGTACTAACACTGTAATACTTCAGTACTAACACTGTAATACTGCAGTACTAACACTGTAATACTGCAGTACTAACACTGTAATACTGCAGTACTAACACTGTACAACAAAGGAAGCTCACTTTTCAAGATATGTCAACATGCTTTACCACAATCATGTCCACTATCATGGCAGAGTGTGCGTGTGTGTAGCCAGTGCTGATAACATCAAACATAGAACGAGCTTTGTTGTTCGCCTGCCCCTTCTGAGCTTCAGCAAAAGGTCAAATCATCATCATACTTGTGTACTTGATGGAAAGTGATGTTCTTTCCTGCTCAGATCCAGAACATCCAGCTGGAGAGAGAGATGGCATTGGCATCAAATCGCAGCCTTGCAGAGCAAAACCTGGACATGAAGCCCCGCCTCGAGTCCCAGAAGGAGGTGCTGGTGAAGAGATACAGTCAGCTGGAGGCTGTCCGTGAAACGTACAGACAACACTGCTCCGTGAGAGGTAGAAGGCTGCCACGGGGGGTTGGGACCTGTAGTAAAGATTAGTCATCAGTCTCTTAACACGCCATCAAGGGGAAGTGATCCAGTAGTTGCGTGTGTGTGTATGTGTGTGTGTGTGTGTGTGTGTGTGTGTGTGTGTGTGTGTGTGTGTGTGTGTGTGTGTGTGTGTGTGTGTCTCCTCCCTCTCTGTTTCTCCACAGATGGGATCGTGGGTCAGGTGTCTCCAGAGGCGTTGTTCTCCAGACTACAGTCAGAGGGCAGCAAAACAGAGGCAGAGTCAGAGGTAGGTGCACCACTCTTCAAATACATGTGCAAATTTCTATTCTTATGATGACCATGATTGGCAAGTTCCACCTTAAATCTGAAAATTTTAAACTTAATTCACCAACGTGTTTTAAGAAAGAGATATTTTTGTTTTCATGATAAAAATTAATTTCTCTGTGACAGAATGGGTACCAGTTGAACTGCTGGTTATATTTTCATGCGTTAGCTAATAGAACATCAATATCAAAGCTCTTCTGTGAGGTGAAATGTCAAAACAACATTTATACAAAAACAGCTTAAAGAGCATCAAAAACACAAAAGACAATATACGAATGAGAACGGAACAAATGCATGTCACAGGATGGAAATGAAAATCAATCATGATGAAAATGTGAACTTGTGGCATAAAATGACAAAGTGCCTTAAAAGAAAGACAGCGGAGAACAAGGGCATAGTGAGAACAAAGCTTAAGTCAAGAAATAAGTTTTCGTTGTCTTAGCTGCTCGCTGATGCCTGCTGGGATCATGAGCTGCAGTCTTGGAGTGAAAAGACCTTCCTGTTGTTTCTGGTAACCTCCAACAAGCCAGCAACAAATGATAGCAGAGTCCTTGAGGGGAAGTTGCTAACCAGGGAGTTGGTAATGTAGCTAACGAGGGAGTTCGCTAACTCATGAATTAGTTATGTAGCTAACTAGGGTGTAAGCTAATTATGGAGTAGGTAATGTATTTAACTAGGGGGTTAGCTATCTAGGGAGTTATGTGGGGCCTCAAAAACTGATTTTCAGGTACCACCAAGACGTGTGAACTCAGATTCAATCCAGGTTCATTTACCCAGAGTATCGAACGACGTTTCTCTGTTTTTGGGGCTGGCAAACAAGATTAAGTTTTGTCATCATCAAAGTTCAGAAATTGTTGCTATTCCATTTATGTATGGTGAATAAGAATACTTTATTAATCCCACACCAGGGAAAAATAAATAGAAGCCATTGGTCAAATAAAGGGCCATTGGTGATGGAGGTAAGAGCTGCAGTATCCTACCTGCTGACATGTCCATCCATCCATCCATCCATCCCTCCATCCATCAATCTATCCATCCATCCATCCATCATCCATCCATCAATCTATCCATCCATCCATCCATCATCCATCCCTCCCTCCCTCCATGTTCCCCCTCTTCTCCTGTTGAGGGTGGTGGGGATGGAGCCTATCCCAGCAGCCTTCCCCCTGGACAGGTCACCAGTCCATGGCAGGGCCAACACATAGAGACAGACAACCATTGGCTCTCCCAGCCACGCCTACGGTCAATTTAGAGTCTGGATTAACCTGGTCCCTCTTGATGTCTTTGGACTGTGGAGGAAGCTGGAGTACCAGAGAGAACCCAGCAGGAACAGGGAGAACATGGAGACTCACCCAGAAAGACCCCGTGCTGCAGCCGGGGCTCCACCCACAACCTTCTTGATGGGGGGCCACAGTGAGGTCCACTGCTGCATTGGGCTGCCTGACTATTAACAAACTATTTACAAATATTTACACAAACTACTTACAACTAACTAGAACTGTTTACAACTAATAACCTTTTAACAACTATTCACATTTTAATTCACTGCCCCCCCTCCCTTCTTGCTGGCGCATGCTGGTCCACAATGTGCTGTTTTATACCCCCCCCCCCCCCCCCCCGTGGCATTGGCCTGAGCCTTCATGACAGCATCTAGAGGAAAAGTAAAAATCTGCATACTCACCATTTCTCTTTATTCAAACAGAACATGTTTAGTCAATTTTAAAGGATTAAAGATTGACTTTTTTTCTCTGACAACATGAAATTCTGAATGGTCTGGCCTAACACTTCCGTGTAGCTCCTCGTCTTCTCAAAGGCCATCTTTTCTTTTTCCCTTCCTTTTAAGGTTAAATTGGGCCATCAAGCCATTACTAAGGAGCCTATGACTGAATCACATACATTTGAGTGATATGTTTGGTATATTAATTCAACAAGCAAAAATGTTCAGTTCCCCCAGGTATTCTTCCATTTTAATCCATCCACCTCCGTCTTAATCTAAGATTATATTTATACAGCAATTCAAAGGACAGCTACAGCCTAAGCAAAGTACTGCGCGTGGATGAAATAAGACAAAAGAAAGTAAAAAGTCATGGCAGAGAGAAGAGGAGCCAACCTCAGCCCATAGTGTGTTGCTAACTTGTAATATCAGAAAAATATCATTGAATGGGGGTTCAGTCATTCAGGGTTCCCACTCTTTCCCTGAAATTATTTTCCAGGACATTTTCAGCGGCTAGAGAGACGAGTTACTGTGTCAGACACTACTACATTTCTCTGTCCCCCTTATACTTTGGAAGGATTCTTTTCTACAGTTGTAACTTGAATTTGCTAGATTGTTTAATACTCATAAATTTGATGTGCAGGATGGCTATAATTTGTCTATGAAAAATAATTGTGACAAACGTATCATAGAATAATGCAAACACCCACAGATTACAGCGTAACACTTCATTAGCATGACAAACGACAGTAACAATGTTCAACTGGGCAATTCCCAGTTAAACCTTCTCTTCTCTCTGACTTTTTCTCCGGCACTTCTTCTCAAAATAGTTACTGGTTAACCTGTGTTTAGCTGAAGGCTGAAGTCACCATGCAGTTACAGGTTAGCTGCTAATTCTGAACGTCATTATGACGTCTAAAAAAGGTCCAATTTAGACGGCGAAATTTCTAGCCTATCTTGCACATCGCACTGACGTCTAGATGTGGTCTTCGACGGACCGACCCAATACTGACTTGATCTGCACGTCTCTCTGACGTCCGATGTTTGGTGGGTAGGGTGGGAATTGATAACTGATTCTGACTCAGAGCCGGTTCCATCTAACCAGTTCCATCGGAATTGTACGCTTCCAATGTTAGCAACTCTTCTTAACAAATCTCTCATTTCGCTGCAGTACATTTTCCAGTTTACCAGAAATTTTGTATTTCAGTACGTTGCGTCACACTCTGCGACAAATCAGAGTACATGAGGCAGCAGGATCACATCCTTATCCACCATCTTTAGCAGCATCATGGAGAGGAAGAAGCGATCTAAAGTCTGGCTCCATTTCACGTTACGCGATGACAGTGCTGCCATATGCACTCAGTGCAATGCTGCGATATCGTGCAAAAGGTGGGAGTATCAGCAACAAGCAGAAGTATTTGTCCACCAGGCACGGTGTTAAATTACAAGAATGCCATGTGTTTGACTGCCTGCCTACAGGTGCTCATGTTGCTGGCCAAGCAAGCTCCTCTGGTGATGACGGTAGCGTTCACATTAAATATCCTGCATGAGCACAGTGTCGCCTGCAACTGCAAGCAGGATGCTCAGTTTTTTTATTAATAAAACCGAGCTACATACAGATATTTTCTAGTTTCATGCATTTCAGATGACGATAGCTCCCAGGCAGCTGGCTCCCCCATATCGGTTCATGTTACCCTTTCACGCTTGCTGCTCAGGGAGCGAGGTGGAATGAGGAGAGGATAGATGACTGTCTATTATTAAGGGTTTCTAGTTATATTCCTTTCTAGAAAAGGAGCGTTAAACTATAATTTACTGACATTTGATTTAAGTGTAGGTGGTGCGGTAGAGCAGTGGTCATCACTCTGGCCTCACAGCAAGGAGGTTCCAGGTTTCTGTGTATTGGGGGTTTTTGTATCAGTGGGCTCAGGCTCAGGCGGCCCGGTGGAGCAGTGTTCCTCCCTGTGGCCCCCCAGCAAGAAGGTTGTGGGTGGAGCCCCGGCTGCAGCACGGGGTCTTTCTGGGTGAGTCTCCATGTTCTCCCTGTTCCTGCTGGGTTCTCTCTGGTACTCCAGCTTCCTCCACAGTCCAAAGACATCAAGAGGGACCAGGTTAATCCAGACTCTAAATTGACCGTAGGCGTGGCTGGGAGAGCCAATGGTTGTCTGTCTCTATGTGTTGGCCCTGCCATGGACTGGTGACCTGTCCAGGGGGAAGGCTGCTGGGATAGGCTCCACCCCCACCACCCTCAACAGGAGAAGAGGGAAAACATGGAGGGATGGTTTATGCTTACAGTAAGTTAAGTCAATGTGTACATTTAAAAAAAAAGGTTATCTTGGCCTACAAGCTACATGACTGTTTTTTTAAAGCGTACTTGTGTATATCCACTATTACTGCATTTACAATATCCTTTTTTGAAAAGGAGTGTTCAGCTGTAATTTAGCATGTTCAAGTGTTAAATGTCTAGTCTTGATTTTTATTACTTGTTTTATCAGTCTAATTAATTTTTCTCTCTACTAACCTGTGAAGGTGTTCAGTAAGTTCCAATTCGAGAAAGAATCAAAGTTTTGCTTGTGCTGCAGAAGATTGTGTAGAACTCCTTTTTTGCCACTCAATGAACTACTCAGAAATCAATAAGGGATTTAATAAGGAATTGAATTGATAGGTGGAATTGACAATGGCATCAATATTGATTAAAAACTTATCAATTACTTATCCTAGTCAACATGTATTTTGAGGATCCAGTTTCAGGGCGATTGATAGTTGCAGTGTAGTAGCTGTATTTGTAGTAGTTGTATTTGTAGTAGTTGTAAAAAAAAAAAAAGCTGTCTATGTCTGTCTGCAGGCTCTAGCTGATGTGTTTCTGGAGGGCTCACTGTCATTGGACTCCTTCCTCGACCGCTTCCTCTCACTGCGCTCCCTTGCTCACAAGAGACGTGTGCGAATAGAGAAACTCCAGGAGATCCTGCGACAGAGGGACGAGAGCAATCCTACCGCCGTAACATCGTCAACAAGCATCTGCCAGGACCCCGACGCTACTCCAACAGCAACCACAACAAATCAGCAGCCTAATGCCAAACCTCAGTCCTCCATCTACCAAAATGCCTCACAGCCTGTCCCTTCATGTGCTGGGGCCTCCTCCGGCCTCCCCTACACCCCCTACCCTGTCTCTCCCCCCAATCCTCCCTTGGCTGTTGCGGCGGTGGCAGTAGGCTCTGGCCCAGCAATCCCCTCTTCGCAGTTCCCTCCGTACCCAGGTTCTGGATCACCTTTCACCCCTGGAGGGAGCTACAGCAGTTCCAGGCCTGCTTTCAGGGCTCCAGTTTCAACTGCCTGCCCTTACCCAACCCAGCCCTCCTTCCCTGTCCCAAACCCTGGCTCAGCATTTGGCCAGTACACCCCCAGCCACCCCCAGAGTGGCCCTGCACCCTATCCAGCCTCCTACAGCTACGGTGGCTACAGCTACCCCTCCGGGTCTACCTACTCCAGCTCTCAGTCACCAACAGGGAGACCCATCTACAGACCAGGATATGGAGTCCCACAGCCGTACTCCTGAAAGCACTACTGCTCCTCTCTCTGAATTCTTCTTTATTCTTTCCTTCCCTTCTGTCTCCTCCTTCCTCCCAGTCTTCTTGTCCAGATAATCCTCCCTCCTCTTGTTTTTCCACAGTTTAAACCTCTCCTTTCTCCCATTGTCCCAGATGTTCTGGTTCTGTAGGTCTCTTGCTTTTCTTATTTTTCTTGCACTACTTGTCTTTATCTCTCTCTCTAACAGTCTTTCCTCTTTCCTTGTCCTCCTTTGTCACCCACCAACTCTCCCTCACTAGTCTCAGGTTGTTGCACTGTGTTTAAGAGGTGAAACACTTGTACCTGGCTCTCCATCAATCCCTACTTCCCATTGCAAGTTTCTGTGTGTGTGTGTGTGTGTGTGTGTGTGTGTGTGTGTGTGTGTTGCTGTTTGGCAATTGGTTGTCATGAACACACAAGTGCACTCCTCTTATGACTAAACATGGGATAAATGTGTATGTGTAAAATTGTTCCACCAGGAGCTGTCTGAGAGAACCAGACCTCCTGATCTAATGCGTCCCGGTCTAGTGTCGTCATCTTCTGGCCCATTCACTGAATTTAGTTGAAAAGAAGAAAAGTTAATCTCTTAAGTTAATTTGAGATGCATGGTTTAGAGGAAATCATCAGCCTGGTTTCAGTTGTCCTTTATTGTCTACCCATCTCTGACCAAGCAACAAAGAGGTTGTCTTGGCTGCAAATCCCACAATCAGCCTCAGCAGTCTTGAGCCTGAGATCAGCCCAGCTTCATTCAGTTTTGTAGTATGAGGACGGTAGCGTCCACAACACAGCCTGTCACCTAAAGGACGTAATAACTTCCTTGGCATGAGAGTGAGAGTGAACCCTCCAATGTACATGTCAGTGGTCTATGGTCCCAGGCTGGTCTGGGCTTGCTCCCTCAAGCTAGAGTGATGGACTGTACCCAGGTCAAGAGCTCAGTATCTAGATCAACAGTGAGGTATGGTGAGGCGTACCTCTCTTCTGGTCTAGTTGTCACAGCTCCTGCTCCTTTGCACTCGAGTGATTCACTTCTCTGGGTCTAGAGCCCTAGAGAACTTGGTGGATGCGAGCCGTTACAGTGACTCACCATCACCTCTTGAGGACCAAAGTGGACTTCCTAGAAAAGCCTTTTTGTGTTTATGAATTAATATTGTGAAAGTACCTGTTAGCATGTTTGTATGCTAAGCAATAGGTGAGTAGTGGCACTGCAGTAGTGTGTCTATCAGACGTGTCAGTGAAGGAGACCACCTTCTTGTGCTGAACACACAAAGCTACAAGGTGCCGGTACAATACCTGTTTCAGTGGCTCAGTGCCATAAATTTGCTTAATTTGTAATTTGTTCAAATTCCCACATAAAGTAATCCAAAAACTGTCTTAATGTTCATTTAATGCTGAGCATTTGAGCAGACTACAGAGTATTTCAGGGAACCAGAAGTCTTCATGATCATGCAGGTTAGAGCCTGGACTTGTAGGCGATTCGATGGAGGTTTGGGGGAGTTGGGAGCCCTTCAGTCCTGTAGGCAGACCTTGAATTCTCAGTGTGACTTCAACGTGTTCTCCATCTCTCCTCCAAACTGCTGTTCCATCACTTCTTCCTCCTCCATCCTTATTTCTTCTCCATCACATCTGCTCTTTGAATGAGAACTGATGCTTCATGATGATTACCGGATGAAAATAGTTTTATTTCTTTAAATTTATGCTTTCAGTGAGAATACATGTGGTGTGTATATTTGAATGGAGTTACACACTTACACTATATAGGTTGGTGATTATTTCTGTGTTAATGGAATCAAATGCGTTGTATGTAGCCGATGAGTATTGTTGAGAAGGTGATACTACATCTGTAAATTTGTATTTGGAATATCTGCTAAACCAGTGTATCACAAAAAAATCCTTCAAATTTAACTTATCATAAAAATGCCTTTAAATTGACTTTATAATTCTTTATTTTGTCACCTCCTAAAATGTAGTTAGATGATTTATCCATTCACCTGATGTTGTTGGGTCTAAAAGTTCCTTCCAGCTGCGATTTAGTCCAGGGATGCAAACCTATCACCTCTGAGCATGAATCCCTCTTTGAAATTGCTGGTGTGTTGTTGGCGAGCTGCTTCACCTGCCCAGACCGACTCGGGCTGCTCATCAGCCTGATGCAGGGACCGCAGACGAGATCGTCTCTGGTGAATTCGCCCTGCTGTGTGGGCGTGGCTCGTTGGCATAGTAACCCTGCTCAAACTTCTGTTGAAGATTGTGCGCTTTCTTTTTGTGGAGTAAACAAACTACTGATTGCATCTTATTGATCTGCAGATGACGGTTCTCATCACATGTTCCTTGTCAAACACCACACACAGGGAAAATGACCCAAGCTGAGGGAGAATCAGCAGGCGTGGTGGATCCAGTCACGTCCTCTGCTTGAGTACTCGTCCTCATATCACAATGGCACTCTGTTGGAAATATTAAAGGTTGAATGAAAACTCCAAGTGTGATCACAAAGATGAATCCTCCTGTCACATCTGGGTCATGTGTCACGACTACTTGTACTCCAAAGGACTATCAGAGTAGTTGACGATTCAAAAGTTAATTGTGCAGCAGCAGACGCTCTCAGACAGTTGTAGAATGTGGCTAAATGACATAAAACCAAAAGTACTTCAAATTTGTATTTACACACCACGTTACCCTCCATCGCTGTCACTTGTCTGTGAAATCAAATGGATCCATGGTGTTTGCATCCCTGAGCAGAGACGCAGCAGGAAGTTTGGGATCCGAGGCTCTTGCTTATTGGGACACAGTCTGCCTGTTGGATGTTCAGCACACTGCCATAACTTGGCTCTCATTGGGACAGTCGGTCTAAAATACTGTCAGATGAATGTTTTTCTTCTTTTATATTTTTTCTCTCCCTGAGAAAAGGGAATGATGGACGGGAGCTTCACTGAAACCACAGAGGAGTGTAACAGAAGTTGAAGGTAGTTGTGCGCTCGTGGTGGTGCGACAGCAGGCTGGCCTCCACGGTCAGGAGAGTCCTGTACAGCTCGTTTTGATGTCCTGATGCTGCGTATTTTAACCACAGACTCCACCAACGATTTCTTTGGTTTTCTTGTATTTTTTCATGTCACTAAGAAGTTAGGTGAAGTTGTAACAGCTGCCTGAACCTCTGGAGACACTCGTGTGTCTTCAGGTCAGTTTCTGTGGCGTCCAGTGGCTGACGTCAATATCTACCAGACCATCATGGCTGCCAAGGAAAAACAAAAGGAAAACTATATCATTGTTTTTATATTATTTGTATATATCCTGGTTTATTTTCCTAGTCAGTAAGCTACTGACATTTGGATGTCTGCGTCCATTTCTGTCCTTTAATTCGCTCTGATTGCTTCACTCGGTCCTAAAATGCAGAGATGTCAGCAGCATCCAACACTTGCTGAAGAAAACAAAATAATTTGACTTTGTTTAAGCAGGAGTTTGACACTGCAGTCAGTGAGCTGGGAAAAATTAATAAAATCAAGGCAAGCTTTGGAAAAGACCTGTTCTGGGAGTTCTCATGTATGTTTGTATGAATGGATGTTTATTTGTGGTTTCAGTCTAATAAGCCTCCTCAAGTGTCACCAATGGCTTTTTATTGTTTATGGCTATGGAATGGAACCTCTCCAATCGGTTCTTAGTACGCAGACAACTTGGGTTCGAAGTTTGGGAAAAGCCTCTGTAGCGTAGCACGAGTGTTGCTCCACAGCCACAGCTCACTGGTGGAGGGACAACTGTCAGGTGTCTTTATCATTCAGTTTTATGGAGCAGTCCCCCTTCACTGCCGGATCTTGACCCTCATTAGAAGTTTAGTCATGTCTACATCTTCAACTGCATTAAAGTGAACATTAGTCAGCGTGACCTCATGTGTCAGACTCACTGTAGTCCTTGTATTGTGTGTGTGTATATAGATACAGATATAGATATAGATATATAGATAGATTTATATAGATGGATAGATAGATCAGGAGAGGGCAGAGGACGTACAGGTCTGGAGACTGGACTCAGTTGCACATATATAGATATATACAGATAGATATAAATATGTGTATATATGTTTTTATATATGAACATATATACATGCATATACACATACACACATATATATATACAGTGTGTGTGTGTGTGTATATATATATTTATATATCTATCTATCTATCTATCTATCTATATATATATATACTATATATAGAGATATAGATATATATAGATATATATCTATATATATATATATATATAGATATATATATCTATATATATATATCTATCTATATATATATATATATATATATATATATAGATATATATATCTATATATATATATCTATAGATATATATATTGTCAGACCCCGTGGAGACGGTGTCACATCACAATATCATCCAGGGACCTGTCCACACTGTGTGCTATAATCTGGAAGCAGCTGTGGGCTGCACTGATGGCACCGCCGCAGATGCAGCAGAAGACCCTGATGTGAGTCATGAAAGCTGCGAGTTTGTGTCTGGTGGGATGCAGTTGGACCTGCAGCTTTCCTGAGTGAAGGTCAGTTTTGGAGAACACAAAGGAGCCATGAAGTTTCGCTGTGACTTCTTCTGCTGTGGGCAGTGGGTACTTGTGCACCCTGACCTGAGAATCAGAATCAGCTTTACTGGCCAAGTTTGTAACACAAACAAGGAATCTGACTCCAGTTTACTAAGCTGTCTTTGAAAAGAAAAAAAGTTATGGAAAGGTTTGTATAAAATAAAGATAATATAATAAGATATAAATAAAAATAAAGATATCAAATTACTAGAGCAGTATATACAAGCCAACCTATATACAACATATAAATAAGTAAATAAGTGTGTATATGAATGAGTAGTGCAACCATAATGGGGAGTGAAGTGGTGCGAATGTGCGTAGGAGGTGTTCTTAGTGTCGTGGTTCTTCTGACTCTGTGACTGTTAAGACTTCAGGGCAACAGCCTGCGGAAAGAAACTGTCCCTGTGTTTGCTGGTTTTGACGAACAGTGCTCTTTAACCGTAGTTTTCTCTGGCCCGCTGCCCAATTTAGCGAGTGACGACATGTTTAGCCGCATGTGTTCATTCCATCGCTGGATGTCCAGGTGGTGCTGAGGTAACAACGTGGCTCACAGACAATTGGAGCTCCTCTGGGGAAAGCCTGGTCTGATTGGGAGAGATGGCGTCCATCCTACTTTGGATGGTGCATCTCTCTTATCTAGGAACAGAGGCCAGTTTGTTAGCAATACTAATCCCTGACAAGCACCCAGAGTTCAGACCAGCAGGCAGAGCTGCAGGTTAGCACGCCCTCTGCTGGTTCCTTGGTGTTGTCACCCACCCAGCCTATAGAAACTGTGTCTGCCCCGAGGCTGTATAAGGCTGCACCCAAATCTGGAGGAGGAACTTATAGCAACTTAGTTAAAATTAAAACCACTGCTCCAGCAAACCAACCCAGTAAAACTATTAAATGTGGTTTGCTAAATATTCGATCTCTCCCATCCAAGTCTCTCCTAGTGAACGACTTAATTACTAATTATCAGATTGGTGTATTAGCACTCACTGAAACCTGGGAGCAGCAAGATGAGTGTGTTAGTTTGAATGAATCTTCCCCTCCTGGTTACATTCACTACCATGTACCTCGCACCACTGGCAGAGGAGGAGGAGCTGCAATCTATCAGTCAAATTTGCTCATTAACCCTCCACCTAACAGTTCATTAACTCATTTGAGAGCCTGACTGTCAGCTTCTCCCTCCCAGACTGGAAAGCAGAGAAACCACTCTTACTTGCTGTGGTGTACCGTCCTCCTGCACCTTATTCTGAGTTCTTAGAAGAACTCCCTGACTTTCTGTCTAACTTGGCATTGAACTCAGACAGAGGCTTGTAACTCCAGCTTTGACTCCTCTGTCCATTTCCTCTCAGTTCTTACAGAAGGCTGAGAAGCTTTTAATTTCTGCCATAGGTCGGGATGAGATGGAGCAGACAGTGGTCAAAGAGTCCTAAACCTGCATGGGGGACAGCACAATAAGCGTCCTTTAACACTGTGTAGCAGTGGTCCAGTGTGTTTGTGTCCCTGGTGGGACATTTAATATACTGCCTGTATTTTGGGAGTTCTTGGGTGAGGTTTGCACTTTTGAAATCCCCCAGAACAATGATGAGGGAGTGGTTTTTGTCCACGTCTGTTATCTGGCCAGCGAGCTGTTGTATTGCCTCTGTTACACAGGCCTGGGGTGGGATGTAAACACTGGCCAGAACAAACGAGGAAAACTCCTGCAGTGAGTAGAATGGTCTGCAGTTCATGATCAGTGTCTCTAAAGCCCCTTTCATACTGCACCAAAAAGCGGGTCAACACGGATTCTTCGGCACTCTGAAAGGGTCAACTCAGCCTTTCGACCTGCGTCAACCAACTCTCCAAGCAGCCCAGGTGTTTCGCGGCTCGGCTCGGCTCGCCTGCAGTGTAAAAAGGCAACCCGCATCGTCTCAGGTTTCACACGACCTTCGTGTCGCATCCTGATTTTGTCACTGTGCTGCCTGTCAGGCTTCACCTGTGGCTTCTTCGGCTCCCTTCCAGATGAGCCAAGAACTCCATCCTCCTTCGCTGCATTGGCGCTCAGACATTTTCCAATCTGCATCAATCAAACGTGGGTCCAAAACTGTTGGGGACTTGACAACACCAAAGTGATCTGGAGAGATGTATCCAGGAGGGGCTGGTGGTTTCATGCTGTGACATGGCCCAGGCTTTTCCAAAGTCAGCTAATTGTCAGTATGGTGGACCAGGTGTTGTCCTGAAGCCAAAAGCTCAGGGTGCCAAACAAGTCCATGCCCATGAGATCAGCTCTGTGGTGGGACTGTGAAGCCTCAGAATCCAGCAGCAGGCAGAAACCTGGTGGAGGGTGGAACTCACTGAAAGGCTGGCTGGTGGCAGTGGGGTGAATGGTGAATGCTTGCCACAGCATTCACCTGCAATCTGTCCTGAGGGGCCCCAGGGTCAGACCGGCACAGGCATCTGGCTGGGATGGGGTTGGGGTGTTAAGTTTTCGATGGAGTTTCTCCTTAGTCGATGTGAGGGTCTAAGGGCAGAGGATGTTGTTGTAATGCCATGTGAAGCCCTTTGAGACAAACTGGTGGTAAAAACAGACTCTACAAAAAAAAAATGCCTTGCGTTAAGTGAGCCATGCATGAGCAGGACATCACCAGGGGACAAGAAAAACTTTTCCCTTTAATTTAGGGTTCTCAGTGTGCACAGCAAAATCTAAAAATGAAAAATAACTACTTAATGTAAGGGTGCCGAGTTCTGCCGATGGAAGTGTGGTGGCAATGTCTGTTAGAATAACGAACACCAAAGTGAAGCACTTGTTTTCCTGCACACTTAGTTCATTATCTGCGGATGGACCCACAACACACCGTCCATGAGCAATGAGGAGCTGAGCTGTGTTATAGCCAGCATATTGGTTCTGGAGCCTTCCTGGTCAGAAATGGTGTCTAATCAGTCTGCTGGGGTGGGAGTCGCAATTCAGAACAACTTCCGCTTGGATGAAATGGCACAGTCATTATAGTGGGCCCAGGTAGATGTGGAGGGCATCAGGACTTAGAGATTTTACTATTGCAGTGAAATTTGCCTTCATCTTCCTCCTCTCGAACGTTCCTCAGCCACAAAAAAGATCTCAGGTAGCATTAGTAGCTAAGGAAATTATCGTTGATGATTGGGACTCAAATGAACAATAAGCCATGCAAATTTTAGCTAATTTGGAGCACACAGTAACCCAGACAAACAACAAGATTTGAAATACAAAATAAGTTACAAAGTAGAGATACATTGTACAGAATCTGACTAAAATCATGCCATCCTATTTAGAAAAGAAGAAAGCCTCTATAATGTGAAGTGCATTGTATGGAATCTAGTTATAAAGTACAAGGGGATACGCAGGAGGGTCTTACCTTCAACTACACACTCCTCCTAACGTCAGTGCAGCACGCACAACGATGTTCTCCTGAGAGAGGTAGTAGAACTATCAGTACCACAGCTGCACGGGCAAAGTACAATCAAAACTATACTACATATTACACAGTGACCATACACGTGGAGTACTCACAGTTCCCTTACTTACAGTTACAAAGTTACCATACATCTACAGTACTCATAGTTACACAGTTAACATACACGTATTATACTCATAGTTACACAGCTCATATACACATATAGTACTCACAGTTACACCGTTAATATACACATATAGTACTCACAGTTACACAGTTAATATATAAGTATAGTACTCACAGTTACCATCCACAAAAATTTCTTAGATTTACACAGTTAACATCCATGTTGATGCTCACTTTTACTCAGTTTATATACATGTATAGTACACACATATATACTGTTACCATACAGTAATATATATATATATATATATATATATATATGTAATATATATATTTATATTTATACTTTGCCACATACGGTGTGACAACGCTCTTCTTCTGGGCTTCATCTTTCTTCTCCTCCCTGGGCTTCTTGGCAGTTTTAATGAAAGCCCAGTTTGGAGAGCCGAGTGGCTGTGGTTGTGTTCCCTTCTTTTCCCATCTGTTTTAAAGGGATATTCTGTGCTCGGTGTTTGAGGGTTCGGATCACCCCTAGTTCTGTTTCAGACAAACTCAGAAGGATCTTTAACACACATCAGATCCCCATACACTTTAAGCCCAGCAACAAACTTGTCCATCCTAAAGACAATGTTCTAGGGCACAAACAACGTCATGTTTATGCAGTCCATTGTAACAAGGAGCGCTCTGACCTGTACAGGGGAGACAAAACAACCACTGAACAAGTGCATGGTGCAACACAGGAGGGCCACAACCACAGGCCAGGACTCAGCAGTCCACCTCCACCTCAAGGAGTCGGGGCACTCCTTTGAAGACCACAAGGTGCGCGTTCTAGCCAGGGAGGACAGAAGGTTTTAAAGAGGGGTGAAAGAACATACTGACAAGGTCACCAGTCCATGGCAGGGCCAACACATAGAGACAGACAAGCATTGGCTCTCCCAGCCACGCCTACGGTCAATTTAGAGTCTGGATTAACCTGGTCCCTCTTGATGTCTTTGGACTGTGGAGGAAGCTGGAGTACCAGAGAGAACCCAGCAGGAACAGGGAGAACATGGAGACTCAATTTAACAATAATCTACCTCAAATTCACAAGAGAACTATGAGTAGAACAGTGTTTTGATGTTAATGTCAGTGAATAAAATTGACAACAACATGGTCTCAGTCAGAACTGCTGCCAGACGTAGTGAAGCCTCATGATATGTGTCAAATGTCATTTTTGATGTATCAACAAGCAAATCTAAGCAGTGGTAGAAATTAGCAAATTTATAGATTTAAAATCTCATTCACAATAAATGTTCATCTAGCGATGACGTGGGCTTTCTTCAAAGTACTGACTTTGTTATCTGAGTCCAGCTCAGCCGTTTGTGTGGATTCATGTAGAGATCGTCATTTCAAACAGCTGACTTCCTGTCCTGCAAACTCCTCACTGTGACAACAGTGAATGTATATTCATTTTCCTCCTTCCTCCTCCTCCTCTTTCCTCCAATCATCTTGTCATAGCCACACACACACACACACACACACACACACACACACACACACACACACACACACACACACACACACACACACTGCCTGTCTTTGAAGAGAGGAAATCTGCAGGTTGCAGGATGCATGTAGCGTTGAAGTGATTCATGGTATGGAGGGGTGTTGGTGTTGCAGGGGTGGAGCCTAAACACGTCCGCCACTTCTCCTCTCACATCACTTTGTCTGTTCTCCACCCAGCTGTTTGTTCATTGCTTCTAAGATGGATCTGATGATTCTTGTGACCATGGTTGTTCTCTTACTCACAGCTGATGGTAAGTTAAAATTATTTGAGATCATTTGAGTAGAAGGAAAGAGAAACAATGCTGTGAGGTTGGAGCTCATCTACGGGAAAAAGCTCACATGCACCGATGGCGGGGGGCTTCATCTTTTCATATCTGCTGATGATACACGGATGAGAACGATTAAACATCTGAAATTAACTGTCACGACACACATCAGTCTGTCTAATAGCACAACTGATGCATTTTTTGACTCAGATCTCTGTTAATCCACTTCAGTCAAGCTAATCAACAACAACTAGAATTGCCTTCTATCCAGGGTCATTCAAAAATCTCTTTCCTGCTTCCAGTTGGTCCAGTAACCAGTCTTCTTACTGGTCTTAACAGATGTCACAGCACTCCTAGCTTCATCATGCCAAGTCAAGTCAGTTTTATTTGTACGGCACCAAATCCCAACCAAAGTTCTGTCCTGACTCTGTCCAAGTAGAGCAGGTCCAGCACCTCCCTCCTTCAATGAACCTCCACCCAACAATTTTCCATCAGCAGCACATCCTGCAACAGCAGCCACCAGAACCTTCCTTTACCAGCAGGAAGGTGGAGCAGATCCAGGATCAGTGGGGACGGAGAGAGAGCAGGACAGAGACAAAGACAGAGAATGGAGGAAGACAGAGAGACAGAAGGAAAGAGAGGGACAGAGATAAAGAGGGAGAGAAAGGAGGAGAGACCGATGGACAGAGACAAAGACAGAGAGACAGAAGGAAAGAGAGGGACAGAGATAAAGAGGGAGAGAAAGGAGGAGAGACTGATGGACAGAAACAAAGACAGAGAATGCAGGAGGACAGAGAGACAGAAGGAAAGAGAGGGACAGAGATAAAGAGAGAGAGAAAGGAGGAGAGACTGATGGACAGAGACAAAGACAGAGAATGGAGGAAGACAGAGAGACAGAAGGAAAGAGAGGGACAGAGATAAAGAGAGAAAGGAGGAGAGACTGATGGACAGAGACAAAGACAGAGAATGGAGGAAGACAGAGAGATAGAAGGAGAGAGAGGGACAGAGATAAAGAGGGAGCGAAAGGAGGAGAGACTGAGGGACAGAAGGGGACGTGAGCAGGTGGAGCTACAGGTGGCAGCTGGAGCCTCTTCAGGTCTGGAGCCTCCTCCAGCAGCACCAGGATCTGGGATGAGGGGAGAAGAAGAGGAGTTAGTAACACGTCTGAGGACAGGAGGAGGAGAGGGAAGCCCAGTGCATCATGGGAGAGATCCCAGCAGTCTGAGTCTATAGCAGCAGATCGAAGGGCCAGCCTAAGCAGTCCTGACTATAAGCCTGATCAACAAGGAGGTCTTAACTCTGCTCTTAAACCTAGACAGGGGGTCTGGGTCCTGGACTGAAACTGGGAGACGGTTCCACAGGAGGGGAGCCTGATAGCTGAAGGCTCTGGCTCCATTCTACTGTTAGAACTCTAGGAACCAGCAGTAACCCTGCATCCTGGGAGTGAAGGGTTCTAGCTGGATCATAGGGGACTAGGAGCTCTGTCAGGGATGAAGGAGCCAGATATCATGCCACTCCTAGTTTTGTCATGTCACTCTTAACTTCATCGTGTCACTCTTTGCTTGTCTCAACACTCCTAGCTTCTTCTCATCACTCCTAGGTTCATTGTATCACTCCTCAATTCATCATATCACTCCTAGCTTCATCACATCACTCCTACATTTATCAAATCACTCCTAGCTTCTTCATATGACTCCTCCATTCATCATATCACTCCCAGCTTCAGCATTTCACTCCTAGCTTCATCATATCACTCCTTGTTTCATCATAGCACTGCTACATTCATAATATCACGTCTAGCTTCATCATATCACTCCTAGGTTAATCATAGCACTCCTACATTCATCATATCACTCCCAACCTCATCATATCACTCCTACATTCATCATATCACCCCTTTTTCATCATATCACTCCTGCGTTCATCATGTCACTCCTAGCTTCATCATATCACTCCTACATTCATCATATCACTCCTACATTTATCATATGACTCCTAGCTTCATCACATCACTCCTACATTTATCACATCACTCCTACATTCATTATATCACTCCTAAATTCATCATATCACTCCCAGCTTCAGTATATCACTCCTAGCTTCATCATATCACTCCTTTCTCATCTTATCACTCCTAACTTGATCATATCACTCCTAGCTTAATCAAATCACTCCTGCATTCATCATATCACTCCTACATTTATCACAGCACGCCTACATTCATCATATCACTCTTGGCTTCATCATATCACTCCTTTTTCATCATATCACTCCTAGCTTCATTATATCACTTCTAAATTTATCATGTCACTCCTTCATTCATCATATAACTCCTACATTCATCATATTACTCCTACATTTATGATAGCACTCCTACATTCATCATATCACTTCTTTTCCATCATATCACTCCTAGCTTCATCATATCACTCCTTTTTCATCATATCACTCCTAGCTTAATCATATCACTCCTACATTCCTTATATCACTCCTAGCTCCATCATTTCACTCCTACATTTATCATATCACTCTTGGCTTCATCATATCACTCCTGCATTCATCATATCACTCCTAGCTTCATCATATCACTTCTACATTTATCATAGCACTCCTACATTCATCATATCACTCCTAGCTTCATCATATCACTCCTACATTTATCATCACTCCTTCATTCATCATATCACTCTTACATTCATTATATCACTCCTAGCTTCATCATATCACCCCTTTTTCATCATATCACTCCTACATTTATCATATCACTCCTGCATTCATCATATAACTCCTACATTTATGATAGCACTCTTACATTCATCATAGCACTCTTGGCTTCATCATATCACTCCTAGCGTCATCATATTACTCCTACATTCATTATATCACTCCTGCATTCATCATATCACTCCTACATTTATCATATCACTCCTTCATTCATCATACCACTCCTACAGTCATCATATTACTCCTACATTTATGATAGTACTCCTACATTCATCATATCACTCCTTTTCCATCATGTCACTCCTAGCTTAATCATATCACTCCTACATTCCTTATATCACTCCTAGCTTCATCATATCACTCCTACATTTATCATATCACTCCTACATTCATCATATCACTCTTGGTTTCATCATATCACTCCTTTTTCATCATATCAGTCCTGCGTTCATCATATCACTCCTGCTTTCATCATATCACTCCTACATTTATCATAGCACTCCTACATTCATTATATCACTCCTAGCTTCATCATATCACTCCTACATTTATCATATCATTCCTACATTTATGATAGCACTCCTACATTCATCATATCACCCCTTTTTCATCATATCACTCCTGCGTTCATCATGTCACTCCTAGCTTCATCATATCACTCCTACATTCATCATATCACTCCTACATTTATCATATGACTCCTAGCTTCATCATATCACTCCTAGCTTAATCATATCACTCCTACATTCCTCATATCACTCCTAGCTTCATCATATCACTCCTACATTCCTCATATCACTCCTAGCTTCATCATATCACTCCTACATTTATCATATCACTCCGACATTCATCATATCACTCTTGGCTTCATCATATCACTCCTGCGTTCATCATATTACTCCTACATTTATCATAGCACTCCTACATTCATCATATCACTCCTAGCTTTATCATATCACTCCTACATTTATCATATCACTCCTACATTCATAATATCACTCCTACATTTATGATAGCACTCCTACATTCATCATATCACCCCTTTTTCATCCTATCACTCCTGCGTTCATCATGTCACTCCTAGCGTCATCATATCACTCCTACATTCATCATATCACTCCTAGCTTCATCATATCACTCCTACATTCATCATATCACTCCTAGCTTCATCATATCATTCCTACATTCATCATATGACTCCTAGCTTCATCATATCACTCCCACATTTATCATAGGGAAGGCAAGGCAAGGCAAGGCAATTTTATTTTTAGAGCCCGTTTTCACAAACAGTTTGTCTCAAAGGGCTTCACATGGCATCATTTCTACTGTTAGAACTCTAGGAACCAGCAGGAACCCTGCATCCTGGGAGTGAAGGGTTCTAGCTGGATCATAGGGGACTAGGAGCTCTGTCAGGGATGAAGGAGCCTGATTGTTGAGGACCTTGATGGTAGAAGAAGAATTTTAAATTCTGTTCTGAATCTGACAGGGAGCCATGCAGAGAAGCAGTCCAGGAGAGACCTGGTCTCTGCTACCAGTTCTAGTCAACACGCAGGCAGCAGCATTCTGGACCAGTTGGAGAGTCTTGAGGGACTTGTTAGTCCAGCCTGGTAGGAGGGAGGTGCAGTAATCCAGCCTGGAAGTGACAAAAGCAGGGACTAGTTTTTCTGCGTCTTCTTGAGCCAGGATGTGTCTGATCTTAGCGATGTTACGTAGATGGAAGAAGGCGACCTGGAGATTTGTTGAATGTGGGAGTTAAAGGGTCCTGGTCAAAGAGAACTGCTAGGTTCCTACGGTGGTGCTGGGGGCCAGGGTGGTGCCATCCAGGGTACCTGTCTCATCAGATCAGGTGGTCCTCAGGTGTTTGGCCCCAGCACAAGAACTTCAGTTTATCAGAGTTTAATAAAGGAAATGATGGTCCTCCATGTTTCCTGTCCTTCAGATAGGCCTCCAGTTCAGTCAGCTGGTTTGTTCCATGTGGATCATTGATGAGTTCAGCTGTGTGTCGTCTGCATAGCAGAGAACATTAATGGAGTGTTTCCTGATCATGTGACCGAGAGGAAGCAGGTACAGGGTGAAGAGGACTGGTCCAAGCACAGACCCTTGTGGAACACCTGAACTGACTGTAGTGGTCTCAGAGGAACCATCATTAACTGGTACCAACTGAGATGGACCTAGTTAATAACGCCTGGTGCTTCCAGCCCAGCGCTGCTCCAAATCTCTAGCCAGACTCTTCTCTTCTGTTGTTCCCAAATGGTGGAACGAACTACCGAACTCTGTGCGTTCTGCTGAGTCCCTTTCTACTTTTAAGAGACAATTGAAGACTCAATTGTTCAGAGAGCACCGAGGCACTGAACCTGACTCTGCTCCTCTTTGTCCTGTGGTAGAATCAGTCAGAGGGTCCAAGACCCAGCACTTAGTGATTATGTAGCACTCACTGTGTTGTGTGATGTTGTATGCCTGTTATATTAAAAAAAAAAAAAAAAAAGTGGGGGGGGGGCAACACTTCTTCTGCCACTAGATGGCAGTACCTGTGACCAAATCACAACTGAAGCACTTTTGCGCTTCCTATGGGTTTTTCCTTAATTAAGTCTGAATTCTTGCTTGTGTTGTACGTCGCTTTGGACAAAAGCGTCTGCTAAATGAAATTGTAGAATTGTAGAATTGTAATATGACCTGAACCAGTTCAGTGTGGTTCCTTTAATACCAGTGACAGGTTCCAGTCTCTGTAGAAGGATATGGTGGTCAATGGTATCAAAGCTGCACTGAGATCTAATCAGACCAGCACAGAGACCAGTCCCTCATCTGGTACCAGTCGGAGGTCACTGGTACCTTTGACTAGTTCTGTTTCTGTGCTAGGATGAACCTGGAACCTGACTGAATCCTCCAATCAGCTGTTGCTGTGGAGAAGTCCCAGAGCTGTTTAGCAGCTGCTTTCTCCAGAACCTTGGAGAGAAAAGGAGATGTGATGTTGGTCTGTAGTTGGTAGAACTTCTGGATCCAGGGTTGCTTTTTTGAGGAGGGTCTAATTCCTGCTACTTTAAAGGACTGAGGGACGGAACCAGATACCAGCGCCACATTGACCATATCTAAGAGGGAGGGGCTAACGAGGGGAGAGAGTCTTGGAGCAGCTTAGTTGGGATGGGGTCTAGGAGACAGGTGGAGGTTTAGAGGAGGACATTATTGTACTTAGCTCATGAAGGCTGATGGGAGAAAAACTACCCAAGTGTGTGTCTGGTCCTCCAGCTGCCTCTAAGGTTCTGGGTTCTAGGGCCATGTTGTCAGCTGATGGCAACAGGAGAAGAAGTTTCTCTCTAATCAGGAGAATTTTGTCATTAAAGAAGTCCATGAACTCTTTGCTGCCCAGGAAACAGGACTACTTGGTTCAGTAGAGCTGTGGCTCTCTGTCAGTCTGGCTCCAGTACTGAAGAGGAACCTGGGTTGTTCTTGTGTTCCTCTATTCGTGCTGAGTAGTCGGCTGCTCTGGTTCCACCAAGGGCTTTCTTCTAGGTTCTAAGGCCGTCTTGCCAGACTCCATGTGACTCCTCCAGTTTGGAGCAGCTCCATCTTCTCTCCAGCTCTGGGTTTCTTGTTGAAGCTGTCAGGTTCCAGAACCGTACCAAGGTGCTTGTTTCCTTGGATTCATAGTTTTCTTCTTTAGTGAGCCAGTAGAGTTCAGAGTTGTTGCTAAGGTGCCTGCTGCTCTATGGATAAAAGGATCAGTTTGGGAGGGACTAAGGTGGACAACAGCGCCCTCTTTTACAGTGGGACATGACACTGAATTTAGCACCAATGGAACCACTTCCTTAAATCCAGGTGTGGCCTGATCAGACAAACATCTGGAAACTACAGTTTTCCTGAGTGGAGAGTAGTTGATTGATAAACTCTGAGAATTCAGATCAGAATCCAGAGTCAGGACCAGGAGAACGGTCCTCAATCATCAATCAGAGAGGCTGGAGAGTTTCCAGGCTGGAGGAGACAAACTGAGAATCAGGCTTTCAGAGGAATGGAAACTTCTTCTGGTTTGGGGTTTATTACTAAACTGGTGTCAACAATGGCAGCAGCGCCACCTCCTGGGCCAGAGCCTGGAGGAATGTGAGTGTTCCTGTGACTGGAGGAGAGGATTCATTCAGACTAGCATCCTCATCGTCACCAGCCAGGTTTCAGTGAGACTCAGCAGGTCAACACAACTGTCAGGTATCACTTCATTCACTGGTTCAGTTTTTGGCATCAGAGGTGTGGTCTCCCACACAAACTCCTCCATCAGCTTCAGTTGGTCCAGAACGCAGCTGCCCGAATCATCACCAGAACCCCTGTCATCAGTCACATCACCCCCGTTCTACATCAACTCCACTGGCTTCCCATAAAACACCGCATTGACTACAAGATCCTCCTCCATACATTCAAAACCATCCATAACCTCGCGCCTTCATACCTGTCAGACCTTCTCCACACCAACATTCCCACCCGGTCTCTCAGGTCTTCCTCCTCCATCAGCCTCAACGTCCCCTCCTTCCGTCTGACCTCCATGGGGGCTAGAGCCTTCAGTTGCTCTGCCCCTCGCCTCTGGAACTCCCTCCCTCCTGACATCAGAAACATTGACTCCATTGACACCTTCAAAAATCATCTCAAAACTCACCTTTTTAGACAGGCGTATGGCTGAATGCCCTCTCTTGTGCTCTCCTAGGGACTTCTGTTGTTGTTCTTTTAAATCGTGCATGTTTTATTTTATTTATTTATCTATTTTAAACTGTTGTACGGCGACCTTGAGTGCATTGAAAGGCGCCTTATAAATAAAATGTATTATTATTTTATTATTAGAGGTCTGATATTCAATCGTCCTCATCTAAATTTTTGAGTTTCAAAGAAATGAATACATTCCTACTTTAATTAATTTAATTTATACTTGGCAATTAGCAAACAGCGACAACAGCCTGCATGTCAAGAAACCAAATGAAGCTTGTTGAATGTGTTGACCTCAGTTTACACCCAAAAAATAATGATGATAATAATAATAATAATAATAATATATTAAATGTCCAAAATGTTCTTGGTGAATCGAAGCGAAGTAAAATCTGGTCAACTGGACGTAAGTTTATCTTGAAGATAAACTTACGTCCAGTTGACCAGATTTTACTTCGCTTCGATCTACGATGACCTGGATGAATGAGAACCTACACAGAGTTCTTGGTGAATGATTTTTGTGCATGCACCCCTTTCAGAATGTAACGCTTCACCATTTTGTAATAACGTAAATTTGTCAGTGTAAATTTGTCACATGGTCTGATTCTGTTAAACAGCTTTGACACTTCTGGTTTCTTAATAACAAAGTCTGCATTGGAAATTTAGAGATCTTGTGAAATACATGAATATTTAGAGCAAACCCCAAACACAGGACCAGTACTGCACACCGCTGAAATTAACTTAATGCAAGTTCCTCTCAGATGAGTCAGTTACTCCATGCTTTACTGTGAATGGAGCATAAAGCAGCCAGCCAGATGATGAACATGAAGAGTAAATGTGAGCATGTGGGAGGTGCTGGTGTAGCAGTGGAGGACCCTGTTCTGGCAGATGTTCCCTCCAACTGCCCTGGGATAGTCAGCATGGCTCAGTGGCAGTGACGCCTCTCCTTCTCCTCCTCCTGAGCCAGCCTCATCTATATAGATGAATTTATGCCAGATAGAGCCAGAGTTATCAGGCTAATGGGTTGTACTTCCCTCACACATCCATGGTCAAAGACATAGCTTTGATCTCAACACTGGTGGGGACATCAAAGCGCTCCGGGGCACCCTGGAAGCTGACATATTTGACTCGTGTGACCAAAGTTTCACGTCATCTAGAGCTGATTAAAAAAAAACATCATAAAACCTCCTGGGGGATGAGGGTCAGGTTTTTGACCTCTGCTGCTACAGAGAGGAAGTAGTGACATCTTGGCTGGAAATTGGTTTTACATCATTTTAAAGGTCTCAGATGTGAGGTTACAGGGTTAATTAAACTATGACTCCTTGAATCGGGCGGCCTGGAGGAGCAGTGGTCCTCCCTGTGGCCCCCCAGCAAGAAGGTTGTGGGTGGAGCCCCGGCTGCAGCACGGGGTCTTTCTGGGTGAGTCTCCATGTTCTCCCTGTTCCTGCTGGGTTCTCTCTGGTACTCCAGCTTCCTCCACAGTCCAAAGACATCAAGAGGGGACCAGGTTAATCCAGACTCTAAATTGACCGTAGGCGTGGCTGGGAGAGCCAATGGTTGTCTGTCTCTATGTGTTGGCCCTGCCATGGACTGGTGACCTGTCCAGGGGGAAGGCTGCTGGGATAGGCTCCACCCCCACCACCCTCAACAGGAGAGGAGGGAGAACATGGAGGGATGAAGGGATGGATGGATGATGGATGGATGGATGGATGGATGATGGATGGATGGATGGATGGATGATGGATGGATGATGGATGGATGATGGATGGATGGATGGATGATGGATGGATGGATGGATGGATGGATGGATGGATGGATGGATGATGGATGGATGATGGATGGATGAATGGATGGATGGATGGATGGATGGATGGATGATGGATGGATGGATGGATGGATGATGGATGGAGGGATGGATGATGGATGGAGGGATGGATGGATGGATGATGGATGGATGGATGGATGGATGATGTTTTAAACTCTCCTTGAAACTGCAACAGAGTAGATTGCTGCAGTATGTTGTTGTAGATAAAATAAATCATCATGAACACAGGATCTACTCAAAAACCCTGTAATATGTAAATGAATATTAGGTGATAAATTAAACTTAAATGAGCCACAATTTCAATCAGAACATTACTGTACATTAATACAACAATAATAATAAATATTAATAACAATAATAATAACTAAAAAGTTACAAGAAGGTGTGTATGTGTATGTGTATGTACTTAAGCCATAGAAGCTCCAAGTGCTACAGAATCTACAGTGTCAGAACCTAGAGAAGCTACCAAAGCTACCAAAGCAACAGAGACTACCAAAGCTACAGAGGCTACCAAAGCTTCAGAAGCTACAAATGCTACAGAAGCTACAGAAGCTACAGAAGCTACCAAACTACAGACGCTACCGAAGCTAAAGAAGCTACCAAACTACAGAGGCTCCCAAAGCTACAGAAGCCACAGAAGCTACCAAAGCTACAGAAGCTACTCCATGTTGATCAGATCCAATTCACCTGTTCAAGACTGATTTTTCATCAGTGATTACAATCTGACAAACTTCTTCACACCTTCAATGACAGATGAAGAAAGTCACTTGAATCATGGCAACATTCTTTTCCAAACGTTTCCTACCTATTAACCTGTTAAAAAAAACTCAAAACTACGCAAGCAATCTCATATAATTTATTGGTAACATTCCTGACCATCAATGTTTCGATGTAAGAAGGTTTACACAAATACAAAGAATGGGTAAGCTGCTGCAGTCGATCAGTGTGTGTGTGTGTGTGTGTGTGTGTGTGTGTGTGTGTGTGTGCACGCACTGCAGATTCAGACGAAGCAGAGATGACCTCAAATACCACAGGGTTGCCTCCAGACATCCTGACCAACACCAGTGGCTGTCCCTGCCCCACTGCTGTCCCCACATCCAGCCCTGCACCGGCACCTGTCCCAGGCCTCATCACAGTCACCTGGACAAGGCAGTGTGAGGGAGATGTTCTGCTGTTCCTCCATCATCCGTCCAGCTCCTCGCTGCGATGTCACAGCAACTCCACCAACATCCAGACACTTCTGAGGAATGTGTGTGAGAATAAGAAAGGCTGTCGAGGCTCGCCACACTGGCGGGAAGAGGGTGACAGCAACACCTGTAGGACACTGAGCGTCCACTGTGAAGGTTAGTCTGTGTGTGTGTGTGTGTGTGTGTGTGTGTGTGTGTGTGTGTGTGTGTGTGTGTGTGTGTGTGTGTGTGTGTGTGTGTGTGTGTGTTCCTCCAATACTCATGGGGGCCAAAGACCGGTCCCAAAGCAGAACAACTGAATTTGTGGGTTCCTGATTCAAATTTAAGTGAAGGTGTGAGTTCACTTTAGGTTCAGATTAGGATTAGGGTTCATGTTTTCACATCAGTGGAAGTCAATGGAATGTCTTAACATGAAGAGCTGCACAAAACTCTGTGTGTGTGTGTGTGTGTGTGTGTGTGTGTGTGTGTGTGTGTGTGTGTGTGTGTGTGTGTGTGTGTGTGTGTGTGTGTGTGTGTGTGGTCAGACGAGCTGGTGACAGATGTTCAGGGGCAGCATCAAGTGTACAAAGTGATGACAGCTTTGCTTGCTTGTGGAATGGTGGTCATAGTGGTGACCAGATTCTACAGGCCAACCATCAAAGCTCTACAGAAGAGATGTAAGTAAACACACACACACACACACACACACACACACACACACACACACACACACGCGCGCGCGCTCACTCTCTCACACACACAGTGTACAAATATGCAGATTTACATGTAATCAGCAATACTGACATGACTATTTTTTCAGATTAAAGATTCGAGGCAGACGCATGGTGCTGCTTTGGAGCAGTTTTTTCAAGAATTATCTTGAACGTTCCCATTTTCATCCTGTAGATCCATTTGGTGTGAGGTCATGAAGTCAGTTCAGGGCATAATACTGTTTGAACATTACTCATTTTACTGTCAAGGGAGAGAGAGTTTTTAATTTATATGTCATCTATATTGACAGGGGCATCAAAGCTTTCCCCTCAGTTACTAAGTATCCTGAAGTGTGTTTTTTTTTTTCAAGATTCAGCAATAATTAACTGCACTTACATCAAACTATGTTTTTATTATTCTGAATTCTTTTTCCTCCTGGTGAACAGGTTTAAGCAGTTTGGAAACTTAAAGAAAAGCACATAAATAGTAAACAGTTTTCAACTGAGTACCAGCCCCTGACATCTTACTCATCACATGACCTGATCAATGTCCGTCAGTCCAATCTAATAGTTGAAATCAATTCTAATTCTGGCTTTCACCATCGTAGTAATCAATGGTTTCAAATCAGTGTCAGCTCAATGGTCAATTTTCCTCCTCCTCCTACTCATATAAACCTCCATCTGTGTTTGTCCCAAAGCTCAATAATTGACATTTGTGATGAGCAGATTTTTTGATCCAACTCTGAGAAGGAAAGTTTGCAGAGAGGAAACCTCCCCTGCCTCTCTGAGTAAACTCCACACCAGCATGAACAGAGAAGCAGACACACAGTGATAGCAACAAAGACGTAGCTTTGATCTCAACACTGGTGGGGACATCAAAGCGCTCCTGGGCGCCCTGGAAGCTGACATATTTGACTCGTGTGACCAAAGTTTCACGTCATCTACAGCTGATAAAACAAACCATCATAAAACCTCCTGGGGGATTAGGGTCAGGTTTTTGGCCTCTGCTGCTGCACAGAAGAAGTAGTGACATCTTGGCTGGAAATTGTTTTACATCATTTTAAAGGTCTCAGATGTGAGGTTACTAGGTTAATTAAACTATGACTCCTTGAATCGGGCGGCCCGGTGGAGCAGCAGCTTTCTGGGTGAGTCTCCATGTTCTCCCAGTTCCTGCTGGGTTCTCTCTGGTACTCCAGCTTCCTCCACAGTCCAAAGACATCAAGAGGGGACCAGGTTAATCCAGACTATAAATTGACCGTAGGCGTGGCTGGGAGAGCCAATGGTTGTCTGTCTCTATGTGTTGGCCCTGCCATGGACTGGTGACCTGTCCAGGGGGAAGGCTGCTGGGATAGGCTCCACCCTGAACAGGAGAAGAGGGGGAAGATGGAGGGATGGATGGATGGATGATGCCGGTCCTCTGTTGAAGAGGTTACAGGCGTTGCTGCTCTCTGCAGCCGCTTGCATGTTCAGTGTGTTGGTGAGACTCCCTGTCCCTCCATGGGACTGGTGCATTGGAGCGCTGGTCTGGAACCAGCTGATTCTCCTCTGTGTTCTCTCATCAAGTCAGCCTTGAGTGTGAAATTGTAATTGTAGATCATTTTTCAGTACTTCAACTTCTTCAGAATGTAAAAGTAATGGACCAGACACTGTTGGACAGTAATAATATTGGTGGGCCATCGACTCGCCACTGAAACATGACACAGCACGTGAGGAGGAGGAACCACTCAAGCTAGTCTGTGCCCAAAAGAGGACCCCAAAGTACTAGAGACAGCCTTCCTCCCTCTGTAGGACACAGTTGACCTCCTCCAACTGTTGACTCAACTTTCTACTTTTCCAAAATTTTTTGCCAATTCTTTTGCAGCACAGATTCTTCACCTGAAAACCCTGCAGAGTACTCTCCTCTGTGTTTTCCAAGTTAACCCTCCTGGTTACTTTGTTGGAAGCTTCTGTCCAACCAACCCAACCCCCATTCTCCCCCAACACACATTACGCCATAGTTTATTGATTATTACCATGACATCATCTGCATAGGCTAATATTTTAACAGGTAAAAGAAACACCAGCACACTGCAGTCTGAAGAGGCTCAGTCGTGAAGGAGAGTACAGCATCTCTGCTGAACCCCCTTGAACACCAGCCTGAACCTGCACTATCGTCATTAATCCTAGTTTCTGGATCTTGGCTATAACACCAAACCAAAGCAGCAAGCATCTGCCACAGGTGTTGGTGTTCAACCTGATCAAAAGCCTTTTCCTGGTCTCCTAGTCCCCACATCCAGCAGATTATGGGCAGTCCATCAAGGACAGGTGTTTACCAGTCGAGGCACATGAGGGCAGAACACAGCTGTGCAATCAACGTCTGCCTGAGGTGGATCGGCATAAAAAGATCCAGCAGTCTCCAAGCCCTCCAAGATTGAAGAGTTCTTAGTAGATCAAAGTGTCATATGACTAAAAACCAGGTTTCAATGTGCCCTTGATTTGCTGTAGAACCCACTTCAGTCTTAAGGTCCTGAGGAGACCAGGTCATGTGCTTGGGGACATTATATATTACTGAGGACCAGAGACCAGTATTAAAATGTTACTATTCCCTGAACGAGGCGAGGGTCTTACAGCAGGAAATCCATTGTGGAACTTTTCCTCAGAGTAACTCCAGGTGTCTCACCTGTCCAAACTTCTCTGCATCTTAATGAATCCCACAAGGACCAGGTTCTGAGCGGTTCCTGTCTCAATAGCAGTTCCCCTTCAGCTGAAGTTGCCCCAGAGATGCAAAATCTTCTTAGCACATTGCACAAAATATTCACACTTTCAATACTCAGTAGCGCAGTATATATATTCACAGAAATCATTCACCTGTTTTCATGGTTTAGTTCAGCTTTTAAAATGTGTCCACTCCTTCCTCCACCAGGCCTCTCCTTCCTACCTTCCTCCAAGAATTCTAATGTGTTCAGATCAAATGTGAAGTATATTTTCACCTCCATTGCTTGTTTTTGTTCACACAAATAGTCAACAAACACAAGTAGTAGAACGAGTATTTGTTATAGTAGTAGCAGTAGCAGTAGAAGTAGTGGCTTGTGTTCATTGGCCCCTCCAGACCTGTCAAGGGACTGTCAAGAGGAGCAGGGTTTACCTCCATATGGTAGCAGTGACGTTTCTCAGCTCTGCTGCTTCCAGCTCAGATGTTGCTGTGATTCAGTTGATCAGTTATGATGCTGATTCGCATCAACGGGGTCTTGTTTACATTTGATGTGAAGACAAATGAGAGACAACAGGGACCTTCAGGTGGGTAGAAGGAATCAGAACATGGAACACTTGTTCACCTCTCTCTGTGGTGTTGGTTCTCAGTATCAGACCGGAGGCAGAATCGCTGGATTGGACCAACACAGAGTCACAGCGGTAAGTCTCTCTCTCGCTCTCTCTCTCTGTCTCTCTCTGTCTCTGTCTCTCTCTCTCTCTCTTACACACACACACACGCACACAATCAAAAAAATGCAATATACTAAAGGAATCATTACCATCTTGTTTTGGAGGTTATCTGGTGGTGAAGCGGACAGAGAGAGAGATCAGCTGAATCAGCTGAGGAGACATTTGCTCTTCCTTTAGAGAGAAGAAGAGCAGCCAGGGAGACTTTCCTGTGTTTATCAGTAAGAAATACAAGTAGAAGAGAGAAACTCACAGTGATGCTTGTTTTGAACAAACCAGCCATTGAAGATTTTTGTGGCAGCTGCAACTACAACAATCATGATAATAATAATTATCATCGTCATCATCATCGTCATCATCATCATCATCTTTAGCAGCAGCAGCATCTCTGCCTTTCACATGGTCAGATGCGGTAATGATGCACAGTTGTTCATGCGCCCAGCTAGTGGTACATATAAAATCAAGTCTAGTTTCAGCATGTCTCCAAATCCCTCCATTCATCCCTGCTGGGTCCCTCCTAGTAGAGCAGGGTTACAACCTCTCTCCTAGTAGAGCAGGTCTAGAACCCCCCTCCTAGTAGAGCAGCTGTAGAACCTCTCTCCAAGTAGAGCAGGTGTAGAACCCCCCTCCTAGTAGAGAAGGTGTAGAACCTCTCTCCAAGTAGAGCAGGTGAAGAACCTCCCTCCTAGTAGAGCAGGTGTAGAACCTCCCTCCTAGTAGAGCAGGAGTAGAACCTCCGTGCTTCCGTGAACCTCCACCCAACAATCCTCCATGAACAAGCACATCTGAGACAGCAGACATGAAAACCTTCCTTTACCAGCAGGAAGGTGGAGCAGATCCAGGATCAGTGGGGACGGTCTTCTGCTTTGACCTGCTGGAGGGAGAGAGAGACGGAGGACAAGGACAAAGACAAACATTTACATGAGACAGACGTTTGCGGCCTCCTCCATCAGCAGCATCAATCAGGGATCTGGGAGATGAGAAAGCACCAAGAGTCTTGAATTCTATTCTGGTTTTGACAGGGAGCCATGCAGAGAAGCCAGTCCAGGAGAGACCTGGTCTGTGCTACAAGTTCTAGTCAACACGTGGCAGCAGCGTTCTGGACCAGCTGGAGAGTCTTTAGGGACTTATTAGTCCAGCCTGGTAGGAGGGAGGTGCAGTAATCCAGCCTGGAAGTGACAAAAGCAGGGACTAGTTTTTCTGCGTCTTCTTGAGCCAGGATGTGTCTGATCTTAGCGATGTTACGTAGATGGAAGAAGGCGTCCTGGAGGTTTGTTGAATGTGGGAGTTAAAGGGTCCTGGTCAAAGAGAACTGCTAGGTTCCTACGGTGGTGCTGGGGGCCAGGGTGGTGCCATCCAGGGTACCTGTCTCATCAGATCAGGTGGTCCTCAGGTGTTTTGGCCCAGCACCAGAACTTCAGTTTATCAGAGTTTAATAAAGGAAATGATGGTCCTCCATGTTTCCTGTCCTTCAGACAGGCCTCCAGTTCAGTCAGCTGGTTTGTTCCATGTGGATCATTGATGAGTTCAGCTGAGTGTCGTCTGCATAGCAGTGAACATTAATGGAGTGTTTCCTGATCATGTGACCTAGAGGAAGCAGGTACAGGGTGAAGAGGACTGGTCCAAGCACAGAGCCTTGTGGAACACCAGAACTGACTGTAGTGGTCTCAGAGGAACCATCATTAACTAGCACCAACTGAGATGACCTAGTAAATATGACCTAAACCAGTTCAGTGTGGTTCCTTTAATACCAGTGAAAGGTTCCAGTCTCTGTAGAAGGATATGGTGGTCAATGGTATCAAAGCTGCACTGAGATCTAATCAGACCAGCACAGAGACCAGTCCCTCATCTGGTACCAGCAGGAGGTCACTGGTACCTTTGACTAGTTCTGCTTCTGTGCTAGGATGAACCTGGAACCTGACTGAATCCTCCAATCAGCTGTTGCTGTGGAGAAGTCCCAGAGCTGTTTAGCAACTGCTTTCTCCAGAACCTTGGAGAGAAAAGGAAGATGTGAAGTTGGTCTGTAGTTGGTAGAACTTCTGGATCCGGGCTTGTTTTTGAGGAGGGTTTAATTACTGCTACTTTAAAGGACTGTGGGACGGAACCAGATACCAGCGCCACATTGATCATATCTAAGAGGGAGGGGCTAACGAGGGGAGAGAGTCTTGGAGCAGCTTAGTTGGGATGGGGTCTAGGAGACAGGTGGAGGGTTCAGAAGAAGACATTGTTGTGCTGAGTTGGTGGAGGTCAGTGGGAGCTTAACAGTCCAGGTGTGTGTCTGGCCTACAGGTGTCTCTGAGGTTAACCTGGTGTCAGCTGATGGCAGCAGGGGATGAATTTGATCATTAAAATTGATAAAGTTAATACTGCTGAGGGAACAGGGAGCACTGGGCTCAATAGAGTTGTGGCTGTCAGTATGGCTCCAGTGCTGAAGAGGAACCTGGGCTGGTTCTGGTTCTCCTCTATTAATGCTCAGTAATCAGCTGCTCTAGTCTGAGCTTTAAGGCTCTCTTGCCAGATCCCACCCGTCAGGTTTAAGAATTGTACTATGGTGGCGGTGTCCTTTGTTTCATAGATTTCTTTGTTGATGTTACAGATTAATAAGGTAGTCGGATATTAATTCATGTACGAATATTGCTTTGATGACAGCCCCACCCCTGACAGCATGTAGCCAAATGTTTTCCAGACCAGCTCTTAATGTGGTTCCAGGTATTGAGGCTGACCACGAGTGATTTGATTACCCAGGAAAAATCTTAATAGCATGTATGCACAGTGTGAACAGTGTAAATAGTGTGAACAGTGTGAACAGGTAAGCGCAGTATTAACAGGTGTGAACAGGTTAGCGCAGTATTTACAGATGTGAACAGTTCGAACCTGTTGGAGCAGTACTGACAGTTGTGAACAGTGTGAACAGGTAGGAGCAGTAATAACAGGTGTGAACATGTTAGAGCAGTCCTAACAACTATGAACAGTGTGAACATGACAGAGCAGTACTGACAGTTGTGAACAGTGTGAACAGGTAGGAGCAGTATTAACAGGTGTGAACAGTGTGAACATGTTGGAGCAGTACTAACAGGTGTGAACAGTGTGAACAGGTAGGAGCAGTATTAACAGGTGTGAACACTGTGAACAGTTTGGAGCAATATTAACAGGTGTGAACAGTGTGAACATGTTGGAGCAGTACTAACAGGTGTGAACAGTGTGAACAGTTTGGAGCAGTACTTACAGGTGTGAACAGTGTGAACAGTTTGGAGCAGTACTTACAGGTGTGAACAATGTGAACATGTTGGAGCAGTACTAACAGGTGTGAACAATGTGAACATGTTGGAGCAGAACTAACAGGTGTGAACAGTGTGAACAGTTTTGAGCAGTACTAACAGGTGTGAACAGTGTGAACAGTTTTGAGCAGTACTAACAGCTAAGAACAGTGTGAACAGTTTGGAGCAGTACTTACAGGTGTGAACAATGTGAACATATTGGAGCAGTACTTACAGGTGTGAACAATGTGAACATGTTGGAGCAGTACCAACAGGTGTGAACAGTGTGAACAGTTTCTAGCAGTATTAACAGGTGTGAACAGGTTGGACTAGTACTAACAGGTGTGAACAGGACTGTAGTTGCTGTTCACTGATTGGCTTGGCCTTTGTTCTACGTCGTTCTCTGAACCTGACTTACATATGAGAAGCTGGACCAGGATGACAGGGAGTACCAGCAGGGGCTCCCTCCCACACATTGAGGGTTGCAACAGCTGGCGAGGGGCCCCTCTAATAGTCCCTTGTGTTCCAGAAAAATCAGCATATTTTCCTCCAGGCTTTATCTTGAAAACAACTGCAGATTTGAGTTCAGAACAATTACACTTTCCTCTGTCCTGTTCACATCCCGGCTGTGTGTCATTCTCTCTCCTCCTGTCTTTCTCTTTCTCTCTGTCCCTCTCTTTTCTGCCTCTGTGTCTTTTCTGTTTTTATCTTTGTCACTGTCCTCCATCCCTCTCTCTCTCCTTTTATGTCTTTGTCCCTGTCTTTTCTGTCTCTGTCTCTTCTCCATCTCTGTCTCTGTCCCTGTCCTCCATCTCTCTCGCTCTCCAGCAGGTCAAAGCAGATGTCCGTCCCCACTGATCCTGGATCTGCTCCACCTCCCTGCTGGTAAAGGAAGGTTTTCATCTCTGCTGTCTCAGATGTGCTTGTTCAAGGAGGATTGTTGGGTGGAGGTTCATGGAAGGAGAGTTGACTTGAGAAGACATATCTGACTCTGTCCAACAGTACTAGTCGTGTCGTAGAAGCAGGTTTTAGAAAGTTAGAGCAACATGACAAGTGCCAACGTCTTTGTGAGAACAGTGGTTCATGAAAATGGTGATTAGAAGTGGTTTGAATTGACATGTGTCTATAAAGTTGATCCTTCAATAAAAGCATGTCACTCCTGGCAGGGACACATGATGGTTCCATCAGCGGGCGCACCAAAACCGCCCCTTGGCTGGGACGCAACCACCACATATCACAGTCGCTCCTGACTCAACCGATCTATTCATTTGACTGTTTACACTTCCTGTGTTTTGCTAGTTTTTCAGTTCTGCATTACTTGTCCTAGATGCTTCAACTATTGAAATACTCAGAGTACCTCATATCCTGCCTCCCCTATTAATCACCTTACCTCCAACAAAAGGATCAGTGTGGTGGTGTGTACTACTACTCCTGATGGCATCACACCAGTTAGAATGACTAGAGGAGGGCTATATAACTGCAGACCTGAAGTGCTGGGTCCAGAACCACGAGGAGGTGCTGCTCATCAGCTTCTGCTAACTTTCAAACATCTCCTCATGTCTGTCCGTGTGTCTGTGAGCCAGTTTCCTACCATCGAGGGAAGAGTGCAGTGAAAAACAGTGATGGAGAGAAGAGTTCATCCTATCCTGGTAACACACATGCAAGCAGCCACACACACACACACACACACACACACACACACACACACACACACACACACACACACACACACACACACACAGAGCTCACTACCTTTCAATGTGAATGTTTTCATGTGTGTTGTCCAATCAGCTCTGGAGCATCTGGCGGTCAGTGAGCCTTCATCCAACCGGAACAGCGACTATAACTACTGACACACCTTCTCCATCATCATCGTGGACATCATCTTCTACTGAGGGCTGAATGTGGGATTATTTCTGTGAGGACTTACATGTTTTAACATGTAATAATAATCGGTGATGTCTCTGTATTGTAGTTAGTTTTCGCCCCAAACTAAAGCCACTCTTTCAAGATGGAATATTTGTCCATGAAACTAGAAAATACCATCAGAACTAGATGCTCAAATCAGACTCCATTTGTAAAAAAATCAAATATTTTTGTTTAATAAATTCATCTTCACTGTAACATGAAATTATGATGGTTTTCTGTAAAGTAGCTAAATGGAGAATTGTGCAGATTTTGGAGGATACAGTGTGTGTGGGGTGGGGGCTGATGTGGTGCAGCGATGTGGTTTCCTCTGCCGTTGACACCAGCTTCCTGTTTGCAGCCTGAGCACCATCTCTCGCCCTCCTTCTCTTCTTTGTTGGCTTGTCTTTACTGCTGCCGGTGTCATGTTCAGCCAGACTTCTCCATGTCTGCACTCTAACAAGCAGCAGTTCTCAGCCCTCTGACATGTGTCCTCTTAGCAAAATCACAGCCTAACATGCCATCCGGACCATTAAAAACCAGTGCCTAACCTTAAACTGGGCCTAAACTCACTCTAAAACCAGGCTGATCCTTCTTACTTGTGTTTGAAAACTGTCTCATGAAGTGAAGACTGAGCAAAATATCCTACAAAAAATATTTCTGTTCACAAGCAACACAGGAGTGCTGTTTTGTTGTATCACACACATGTGCGTACACACACGTAAACACACATGCGCATGTTTGTCAAGTCACAAGGTTGTCCATCTGTGTGTGAGTGGGTGTATTTTACCATGTCCTCTGCTGGTCTGGTCATGATATGAAATGATAATCTGGCCTCATTGCAAATGTCCCATCCAGAGAAACAATGACAGATGACTGCAGATTACAGCTGCAGATTATCAAACAGGGGATTGACATGAGGGAAGGGTGTGTGTGTGTGTGTGTGTGTGTGTGTGTGTGTGTGTGTGTGTGCGTGTGTGTGTGTGGGGGGGTTGAACATGGGAGACTGAGGGGCAGAGAGTACACAGAGTCATCAGGAGAAATCAGGCCAGACAAGTTCGGGCTGGACCTGTTTGGAAATAAAATACTCCTGTGACCATGTGAAGCCTTGATCACTGCTGCTCCTGTAAATGAAAGACGACGGCACCACCAGCTATTCTCCCTATCACCTCCTGGACCAACCAGATGGCACAGCTGCCAGTTGCAGATAAAAGCAATAAGGGAGGTTTGGGCGGATTACCAGTTTTATAGTCAGATTTTTATGTAGCAGAAGGTCACTGAGTGAAGGACGAGAGTCAAGTCAACTCAGGGGTATCACAGTGTTTCATGGAGAAATAAGCAAATTCTTCCATGTGTAAATTTGATGTAGATGAGGAAGACCAAGGATTTTTGACAAATCAATGGTTCAGCTTGGTGACAGCAGGAGAGCAGATGGCGTGAGCTGCAAATACTGTGTAGGAAGCACACAAGGTACACAAGAGTGTCATAATCTTACCGGTATATGAGACGTTGAGCAGTACGAGGGCTCATTATCAGGCAGACTGCTAACTGCAATCTACATTCATGGAGCGAGTAATCGCAGCACGAAGGGAGTCAAGTCAGGTTTATCTGTGTGGCACCAAACCCCAACCAAAGCTCTATCCTGACTCTGTCCAAGTAGAGCAGGTCCAGCACCTCCCTCCTTCAATGAACCTCCACCCAACAATTCTCCATCAGCAGCACATCCTGCAACAGCAGCCACCAGAACCTTCCTTTAACAGCAGGAAGGTGGAGCAGATCCAGGATCAGTGGGGACGGAGAGAGAGCAGGAGAGCAGGACAGAGACAAAGACAGTGAATGGAGGAAGAAGGAGACAGAAGGAAAGAGAGGGACAGAGATAAAGAGAGAGAGAAAGGAGGAGAGACTGATGGACAGAGACAAAGACAGAGAATGGAGGAAGACAGAGAGACAGAAGGAAAGAGAGGGACAGAGATAAAGAGAGAGAAAGGAGGAGAGACTGATGGACAGAGACAAAGACAGAGAATGGAGGAGAGACTGATGGACAGACGGAAAGAGAGGGACAGAGAGAAAGGAGGAGAGACTGATGGACAGACGGGGACGTGAGCAGGTGGAGTTACGGGTGGCAGCTGGAGCCTCTTCAGGTCTGGAGCCTCCTCCAGCAGCACCAGGATCTGGGATGAGGGGAGAAGAAGAGGAGTCAGTAACACGTCTGAGGACAGGAGGAGGAGAGAGAAGCCCAGTGCATCATGGGAGATCCCCAGCAGTCTGAGCCTATAGCAGCAGATCTAAGGGCCAGCCTAAGCAGTCCTGACTATAAGACTGATCAACAAGGAGGTCTTAAGTCTGCTCTTAAACCTAGACAGGGGGTCTGGGTCCTGGACTGAAACTGGGAGACGGTTCCACAGGAGGGGAGCCTGATAGCTGAAGGCTCTGGCTCCATTCTACTGTTAGAACTCTAGGAACCAGCAGTAACCCTGCATCCAACCAGTCAAAGCAGACATCCGTCCCCACTGACCCTGGATCTGCTTCACATTCCTGCCTGTTAAAAGGAAAACTGTCAGGAATTCAGGAGTTCTCTTTATTTAGGATCCTTTAACTCCCACATGAAGTAACTGACCAGACTCCTTCTTTCATCACTGTTAAAATAACAGTCTCAAGAAAATGCAGAGAAACTAGTCCATGCTTTTGTCACTTCCAGGCTGAAACATGCGTGTCAAGGGGTTTTTGGACCCGCATCTGCTCAGCATCAGGCCTCATTCAAGCTTCCTGCAGACCCGGGTTCTGAGCTCTCTGTGAGGCAGTGTACCTGTGTTTTTCTCTCTCGTACGTCATTGCGCTGACAACGTCATCATTACACAAAAAAGTACGCCGTGTCTCAAATATCTGTGTCCTGTACGGATCCAGAAATCTACTGCTGGATCTCCTCTTTACCACAGATGGCGAGCAGCTCATGGACTGCAGGATCTTGCCAGTGCGCTGCCATGATTGATAAAAAAGATGTGAAGATGGCGATATAAGTTGTTTATCAACATGGTGGCGCCTGCCACGTCAGGGTTCCCTGATTGATGGGAGTTCCCGAGCAGAGATTAATTTCATCCATCCATTTTCTTCTGCTTATTCCTGTTAAGGGTCGTGGGGGGGGGGGGGGTGGAGCCTACCTATCCCAGCAGCCATCCCCCTGGACAGGTCACCAGCTTGGAGACTGCTAGATCTTTTTATGCTGATCCACCTCAGGCAGACGTTGATTGCACAGCTGTGTTCTGCCCTCATGAGCCTCGACTGGTAAACACCTGTCCTTGATGGACTGCCCATGATCTGCTGGATGTGGGGACTAGGAGACCAGGAAAAGGCTTTTGATCAGGTTGAACACCAACGCCTGTGGCAGATGCTTGCTGCTTTGGTTTGGTTTTATAGCCAAGATCCAGAAACTAGGATTAATGACGATAGTGCAGGTTCAGGCTGGTGTTCAAGGGGGTTCAGCAGAGATGCTGTACTCTCCTTCACGACTGAGCCTCTTCAGACTGCAGTGTGCTGGTGTTACTTTTACCTGTTAAAATATTAGCCTATGCAGATGATGTCATGGTAATAATCAATAAACAATGGCGTAATGTGTGTTGGGGGAGAATGGGGGTTGGGTTGGTTGGACAGAAGCTTCCAACAAAGTAACCAGGAGGCTTAACTTGGAAAACACAGAGGAGAGTACTCTGCAGGGTTTTCAGGTGAAGGATCTGTGCTGCAAAAGAATTGGCAAAAAATTTTGGAAAAGTAGAAAGTTGAGTCAACAGTTGGAGGAGGTCAACTGTGTCCTACAGAGGGAGGAAGGCTGTCTCTAGTACTTTGGGGTCCTCTTTTGGGCACAGACTAGCTTGAGTGGTTCCTCCTCCTCACGTGCTGTGTCATGTTTCAGTGGCGAGTCGATGGCCCACCAATATTATTACTGTCCAACAGTGTCTGGTCCATTACTTTTACATTCAGAAGAAGTTGAAGTACTGAAAAATGATCTACAATTACAATTTCATGCTCAAGGCTGACTTGATGAGAGAACACAGAGGAGAATCAGCTGGTTCCAGACCAGCGCTCCAATGCACCAGTCCCATGGAGGGACAGGGAGTCTCACCAACACACTGAACATGCAAGCGGCTGCAGAGAGCAGCAACGCCTGTAACCTCTTCAACAGAGGACCGGCATCATCCATCCATCCATCCCTCCATGTGGTGGGGGTGGAGCCTATCCCAGCAGCCTTCCCCCTGGACAGGTCACCAGTCCATGGCAGGGCCAACACATAGAGACAGACAACCATTGGCTCTCCCAGCCACGCCTACGGTCAATTTAGAGTCTGGATTAACCTGGTCCCCTCTTGATGTCTTTGGACTGTGGAGGAAGCTGGAGTACCAGAGAGAACAGAGATTAATTCCACTGAGATCATCAACATGGAAATTGTTAGAACAAAAGGAGTGAAGTTGAGTCTCGGGGCATCAACAGGAGGACTGATCTCATGGCAGAGGCCCAAACTTTATTGAGGGATGAGTGAGCAGCTCTCGCAGCACATTTTTTTTACATTTTTTTTTCCCGGAGCTTCCACAATGACAGCCTGACAGGCGGCACATTGACAAAATCAGAATGTGACAGGACCCTCTTGTGAAACCTGAGACAACGCGGGTTGCCTTTTTCACACTGCAGGCGAGCCGAGCTGCTAAACACCCGGTGGAGGGTGGGTGGATGAAGGTCGAAATGCAGAGTCGACCCTTTCAGAGTCCCCAAACACCCGTGTTATTGGTGCTATGTGAAAGGGGCTTCAGACTCTCCACCTGCTGGTGCGCAGACCAGAACTTGTAGAAAAGACCAGATCTCTCCTGGACTGGCTTCTCTGTACTGTCAGATCAAAAATAGAATTCTAGATTCTCCTTCTAACATCAAAGTCCTCAAAAACCAGGCTCCTTCATACCTGACAGAGCTCCAAGTCCCCTATTATCCAGCTAGAACCCTTCACTCCCAGTATGCCTGCTGGTTCCTCAAGCTCCAACAGTGGAATGGGAGGCCCCTCCTCTTCTTCTCTCTGTCTCTGTCTGCTCTCCATCTTTGTCTCTGTCCTTGTCCTCCGTCTCTCCCTCCCTCCAGTAGGTCAAAGCAGACGTCCATCCCCAGTGATCCTGGATCTTCTCCCCCTTCCTGCTGGTAAAGGGAGGTTTTCATTTCTACTGTCTCAGATGTGCTGGTAGTAGGCGGGAGGTCTAGACCTGCTCTACTAGGAGGGAGGTTCTAGACCTGCTCTACTAGGAGGGAGGTTCTAGAGCTGCTCCACTAGGAGGGAGGTTCTACTCCTGCTCTGCTAGGAGGGAGGTTCTAGAGCTGCTCTACTAGGAGGGAGGTTCTACACCTGCTCTACTCGGATGGAGGCAGCAGAGACTGATGGAGGGATTTGCAGACACACACAGGAAACTGACCAAAGCCCATGCTTGGCTTTATTTGTAGTTTTTCCTCCACTTTCCAAAACATCTTTTAAAGAAAAACAAATTAATCTCTTCTGGTTTGAGTTCGCTCTTGTTTGAAGGTTATTAGACTGGCAAGCCACACTCTTCCTCCAGCTCTCCACAAGTTTACTGTCCAGGTCTGTTAATCCTACACATAACCACATTATTCTATCTGCAGATGATGCTATCCTTTTAAATCCTTGAAGGGAGAAGCATCATCATGGGCTGGTGCTTGATGAGTCCACATTCTGGTGTTATGAGTCATTCCTTCAGTTAAATGTCACCAAAACTGACCAACCCTGATAATGGTACTGAGTAGGTGAAATACCTCTAAATACCTGGGAACTGTACTGGACAACAAGGTGTCCTCTGAGCCACAGGTTGCTCCAACAACAGGATTCTGTTTTTCATGAGGGTCAATTTTTTTTTTTAACTTCTTGAATTCTTGCTGGGTTTGGAAATCTGGCTTTAGCCAACAAAAACAAACCTGGTATTCTTGGTAATCAGCAGGATTTCTGGGAGGTGTCAAGACCAGCCACTTCTGGTCTGCTGTGCCTGGATCACCATCTTCATCCACAGCTCAAATTCCCTCACTCAGGCGGAAATGAGGACATGGCTGTGCTGAAGACAGAGTGAGGACTGGTCTCTGGTGTGCCTGCTGTATTTTCTTGTTAAATAGCAGTTTGTGTTGTATTCTTGGCTCGTTGCGCACTTGTGCTGGTAGATCTGCCACTGAGCTGCTCCACTGTCTGTTGTGTATTCTGTGTTTTTTGTTGGGGTTTTTTGTTCCTTAGAGGTGAACCACCACTTGCATCATACCTAAATGGAGGAGTTTGAGAGGGGAAAGAGGCACAGCGATGAGTGAGTTCACAGATTTTCTTGGGCAGTGAGGAGGTACCAGTGTTGCTGCTGTTGACACAGAAAACTGTACTGAAAGCCATGTGGCCCCTCTGTAACAGCCCCACAGGTGTCTTGCATATTAAGGCTGTCCAAGGGAATACCCAGCTGAAGACAGAACCCTATTCAGAGGGTTAGAAGAACCCTCAGAGCTCTTGGAGTAGGTCGGGGTCTGTTTAGTGACACATTGAGGCTGTTTTTTTCTTCCTTTCTTCAGTTAAGCTCCTCTGTCTATCCTTTGTCCTCTAAGCCCCTTCTGCCGCTCTATTACCGCTCTCACTACACAAGCTGCTGTCACACACTGACAGACGATGTCAGCTGATCTGCTACTGGCAGCTTTACTGATAACTACGGTACAGCGGCCATGCACTGCTTCTCGGAGGGTCTTGGTTTTGTCCTGGGTCACACTGAGGCCAATGTAACATAATAATGTAGGAAGAGGCCGCAGATGTCAAGACCATCTTCTCCAGCAGGTCCTCAGCTCAGCTCTAACTTCACTTCGAACAAACTACCCATGCTGTTGCTGCCAACTGATGTGCAGTCATGTGACACTTCTGTGGAGCTGTCGCTTGTCCAGCTGACATTGTGAGTATGGGATTTGTGATTTGAGTGTTGTCTTTGGATGCTTGGCTTTGACTGCTGAGCTAGAGATCACACATTATCATCTTAGTGCACAGCAGCTATATGATGCTTGAGGCTTAGAGAGCCAGTTTGTTTCTAATTACAGCAAACGGTATATAGAGTGCACACACACTGACCTAAGGTGAATGTGTGTGTGCTGTGAGAGCCATTCTCCTGCTGCACTGTGCTGCAAACAAAGTTCAAAGCATTTCAATTCTAAAGCCCTCCATTGGTCAAATTGTTTGAAGATGAGAGGCAACAGAGACAAAAGAGAGGGATGGACTCAAAGAGAGCAAAAGGTAAAACCTACAAGACGAAATGAGACTTTAAAGGAGGAGGGAGGAGGGACATAGCAGATGAGGGGGGATTATTTACCGTTTAAATAAATAAATCCGTATTGTGTGAGTCTGGCACAGAGAAGGCAGGAGAACCAGAGAGCAACAGCACTGCAGCAAAAAAGAAAGAAAAAAATGAAGGAACTAACATCAGCTTTTTAAAATGAAATTTTAATGAACATCGGTATCAACTGAACTGTGAAACAGCTCTGAATGAGGTGTTCCTTATGTCGTCCAGGAAGAGGTTTGATCCCAAGGACACGTAGAAGCAGGTAGGTGAATGACCACACGGTGTAAAAAATGAGCACTTGTAAACCAGTGCAGCAAGGTCATGTGATCCGTCCTCAGTGGTGGAAACCTTGGCACAGGGCAGAGACCAACTTAAGACTTGCTTTTAAGGTTGTGGGTAGAACTAGGTTCAGGCTCGCTTGGCAGTACGGGGCGAGGCACTTGGGCTCTACTTTCAGCTGGTATCAAGAGCAATCTGATGGGGTTAAAATGAAACTTTGTCTCCAGTGTCCCACTGGGGTATACTGGCTATGGAGTCAGGGATCAAAATACAGGAGGAAAAGAGCATCAAATGATAAATCAATCAATCACGGGCAGTATGCGGGATATAAATCCATATGACGTATGAATGTGGAAGTGGTGATGGGCTCCATTCCCATCTCAGAAACTCTTAGGCTGAGAAAACAGTTGCCTTGAAGAGGCAACGATGGGGTTGTGAGCAACTGCAAATGAATGATTGGAGTGTGACCAGGTCCGTACGACCCTCATCATCAGTGCATCAGCGGCATCCGGTGACAGACGGCCCCCATCAGCACTCAGGACGAGGGGGAGTGACGCTGTGATTGATATTTGGCCCTTGACAATGATTAATATCATTGTATATTTGAAAATCTGTACACTGCAAGGAATGTGTTCTATCATCTGTGTGGCTGAAGAGAAAAATGTCCTTAAAAAGCAGGAACAACAACAAATGACAGAAGTTATGATATACATTATATATCTGATCGTTAGGTGAACAGGCTACTGACAGGAACTCTGATGGACAAGTTGTTCAAGCTCCTCTTTGTAATTGCAAGGTTGGCCGTCCTCTCCTCTCTGGCCATGAAGCAAATACAGATGTTGGGTCAAATGTATGATTAATCATGGAGGACTAAGGGTTGTCACTGATGATAGTAAACTTATCATCTAAAGGAATGTGGTCAACTTTGACAGGAAGCTACTAACACAACTCAACTTCTTATAAACACTAAATTTTGAAAAAGAATACAAATCATCGAACTAATAGAATAACTGAAGTCATTTCTTGTCTCTGGAGACGCAAACAAGTGAGTTGAGGCACAAAAGATAGGAAATGTGGAGAACGTGAGGGCAGGAAGGAGTTGATTGGATAAACTGATGAAACACAGGTGACACAGGTGAAAGCTGAGAAGAGATACCAATGTAAAAGAAGGATGGAGAACAAGGAGAAATATAAATATATAAATTTAATTTAAAAAAAAATCCTGCATGGATCCTCAGTGCCTGCTGATGGACAGACGCTCCATCATAACATGACACGTGCAGGATGGAGAGAGAACATGGAGAATCTCCAAAACAGCGCTGCGAGGACCTGCATCACTAACCCTCCTCAGTTCTCAGGAACAGACCAGAACGCATGTTAATCTTTGACACAATCTCCTCCGGTTCCAGACAGAAGGGACATCATTATTCTGGGGTCATGTTCATTCATGTTGAAGAGCGCTCGACTAAGTCTCCCAACACACTGCCTTCATTTGGTGCTTGGTTTGATACTCACTTGGGCAAGATGCTAAGATACTGAACCCCTAAATGCAGTTGATGAGGCTGATACCATGCATGGCAGCCTCCACCATTAGTGTGTGTGTGTGTGTGTGTGTGTGTGTGTGTGTGTGTGTGTGTGTGTGTGTGTGTGTGAGAGAGAGAGAGAGAGAGAGAGAGAGAGGCAACATTGTAAGGTACTCAGGTATCTCGGTCCCGCTGAGGAAGAGATATATAAAAATGAGTCCACTGGATCTCAAAACAACTGGAGAAGGTGAGCTAACAGCCTCTGAGGCTTGTCTCTAAATTCAGATGTGTTATCTTACTAAGTGGGTTACCCACCTCATTGGAAAGAATTATGTTACTCTCCTACCTACCTCTATCTCCATTAATGGGCAACAGATACTTTACTGGGCTCATATGACAGAATACTGAGGACAGACTTAATGCATCCCAAGGTACAGGATCATTCATGTTCCCATATTTTTGGTCTGCAAGTTTCTTGAACTTGTGATCTTCAGTTGAATATCTTCCTTGCTATGACATCCATGTTCTTCCACCACAAAGTGTCAGTGTGGTCAACAGCCATCTCCTGGTCATAACCATAAATCTCTATGGGCTTGTGTCTTCACATCTCCTTCTGCCATCACAACAATTCTCACATGCAGCTCTTTCTCCAGTTGCTGATCAAATTAGCTGGGAGGAAGTGACGGTTGTCCATGTCCCCAATGGTGTCTGAGGTACTGGGAGCTGCTTGGGTTAGCTCCTTACACATGTGAGCCTCCACTTGTGTGTTCAGAAAACCAAAGACAACGTTGTTCTCTATTTGTAGTGCAGCTACTTCTCCTGGCAGTGCAGTCATCAAATTAGCAATCTCATCAATCTTGTCATTTGTACTAATTTTACTGTGGTCGGCTTCACATGTAGACTTACTAATTCAGGACTGTTTTCAGGGTTCCTATACCTTACCTCTTCCTGTGGCTTGGTTCAGGTCTGTCTCCTCCCTGGTTCCCAACTTCAGGACTGTTTTTGTTGCCATTTTTGGCTGAGAAGGTGGTTTCCAAATGTGTGAAATACATCTTGAACTTATGCAGGTGTTCCTTAATCAATTGTTTTGTTTGTTAAAGTAGTTTTACAACCATCTGCTATCTGCTCACTGCTCAACTGGATGTCCACAAGTCCCCGAGTGTAAGAACTCTCTGGGTGCCCCATTGCTCCCTGTCTCCTCTGATGTGTGCACAGCTTCATGCAGACTTCTCATATTGACTCAATCACATCCTGTCTTTCAGTCGGGCTGCCCTGATGGAAGAAATCAACTGCTCACTTGTGTGGTGGAGTAGAAGACGAGTCCCTGTTCTGCTGTTCTTCTGTATTTTCACAGCAGGTTAGTCTTTACTAGCTATTCAATGTTTTGTCCTCTTTAGAGAATCGAAGTAGAAAACTAAAGTCTACAGGTAGGTTGAGTTTGATGGATGTCTGACAGAAGAGTCCCTGATACCTGTGCTTGGAGCCTGATGCCTGTTGTCTTCCTCTTGGTCAGTCCCTCCATCTCTCCACCAGCCTCCTGTCCCTCTCTCGCTTCCAGTCCATATGTCTGTTGTCCCTCCTCCCTGGCAGTTCCTCCCTCTGTCCCAGGCTGAACTTGGCCCTCTTTTCTCCAACTCCAGTCCTTTCTCCTCCTCCCAGAGTCTGTTCATGTTGCGTCCACCAGGTCAGGTGTCCAAACCAGGCCTCCAGGTGTCATTCGGCCCTTACTCAGTTACACAGGTAAGAGGACAAATGTGTGTTTGACTGGACTGAAGGTACTGGTTGATGCTAATCCCACAAACTGGTGCTGATTAGCTGTCTCTTTCAACAGCTCATATCTGCACCGGTCCTCCCTCTCTCTCATCCTCTGTCAGCATCCCTCCTCTCTGAGCATGTAGCTAGAGAGAGAGATGAGAGAGGACAGGAAAAGTTTATGGTGAGGGCACTATTCCACAAACCAGGTGACACGAGCACCCAAGGGACCTGTGTCACCTTGCACGCATTCAGGGAGACCGAGGAGCACAAAGCATCCTGTATTACACAGGTGAGGACAGTTTCTCTAACAACCTCAGTTTTTCTCTGGTTTCTCACCAGTCCCCCTCTCTTTCTCTCATTCCATCATCCTGCCATCTACCAGCTTCCACTGGGACTTTGTGTGATCGCTCTAACACTGCCCAGTGGCTGGTTCAAACATCAGCACACCAACCACTCTCATCAAGATTTGAACCAGTGGCTCAGTAAAGTCCACTCTCATCGGTGGGTACAAAAACGTGACCGGCTGTGGCGCCGACATCATCACAGCAGCTTTGTCAACCGTCAGCGAGCATCCTCTTCTTCATTGAGGTGAGTTTAGGGTTAGTTACATGTATTCTGTCCTTTCTCTTCCTCCTTATATAGGCCCCTGCTTTGCTTCTGCTCTTAGATGAGGCTGCCAAAGCCCAAACTCAGCTCGACCAGCTCCTCTGTTTCTGAAATTGAATGTGGTGATGGTGGTGGAGAGAGAGAGTGAGTCTGTATCTGTCAGTGGTGACTCGATGATGGTGGACAAACTGCCTGTGAGCTAGAGTGCAGCTAAATGAAATTACTGAGGACAGGTACTTTCCAAGCATAGATCTTAATATTTTGCGTAACGTGGAGAATCTTTCTCTAAGTTCCTGTATCCAGATGGTGACAGTACTGGAAACTTTGAAGAAGTTATTTAGGATTGTTATGATGGATGCATCTATTCCTTCACTCAGATACCTTCCAAATGAAGGTGGGCGAATCCCAGTGGAGGCTCCACGGGCCCTCAGATACCAGCAAAGCCCCATGAGCAACCAGATACAGCTTTACTACTCATCCTTTGACCCAAAGCAGCCTGGGTATGTTGACAGGAATAACTCTCTGATACTCTGAACTTCTGACCTGATTTCTTTTATTTTTACTCTCCTTCTACCCTTCAATCATCAATTCAGATGTGTGGAAGACAAAGTGGGTCAGTCCCAGAGAAAGCTCTTCCATATCAAAGCTGTGACACTGAGGGAGGAAGAGGACAAAAATGGACAAAAGAAGGAAAAAGACCAGAGCGGTTCTAAAGAAGAAGAGTCCTGTTTGAATGGGATGGAAGAGGAGGAGCTTATCTTGGACCCCCATGTCCTGATTCGCTATCACAGAGGGCCAGTCCTGATAGGACAGTCAATCAGGGTGTCTGTGAATTTGAGAGCCAACTTCAGTGCAGAGTTTGTTGTCATTAGGTAAACACAGAATTCATCATACAGAGCTTAACTCTTATATCTGGTTTGTCCTGTGGCATGTTCAAAATGATGGATGCAAATAAATTGTACACCAATTCAGTTCCTCCTCCTGGAACCGTCACCTTATCGTGGTGGAGGAGTTTGAGTGCTCTAGTGACCCTAGGAGCTATGCTGTCTGGGGCATTTTGCCCCTGGTAGGGTCACCCAAGGCAGACTGGTCTTGGGTGAAGGGCCAGAAAAAGAATGGTTCAACAGACCCCTCGTGGAAGATAAACCTAGGAGTTTGTGTACTCAGCCCGGAGGGGCCCCACCCTGGAGCCAGGCCCGGGGTAGGGGCTCGATGGCGAGTGCCTGGTGGCCGAGCCTTAGTTCATGGGGTCCAGCCGGGCCTAGCCCAAAAGGGATACATCGACATGTCTTCCTGTGGACCCACCACCCGTAGGAGGAACCGGAAGGGTCCGGTGCAATGTAGTTTGGGCAGCAGTCCAAGGCAGGGGCCTTGGCTGTCTGATCCCCAGGCATGGAAGCTGGGTTTTGGGACACGGAATGATACCTCTCTGGCAGGGAAGGAACCAGAGCTGATGGCAGAGGTTGAGCATTACCGGCTAGATATAGTCAGCCTCACCTCGACACATAGGTCCGGAACCCAAGTTCTTGAGAGGGGTTGGACTCTCTCCTTCACTGGAGTTGTTCTGGGTGAGAGGCAGAGCGCTGGAGTGGGCTTTTTGATAGCCCCCAGACTCTCTGCCTGTTTGTTGTGGTTTACCCCAGAGGACAAAAGGGTTGCTGTCCTGCGCCTTCGGGTCGGGGGTCCTGTCTGTTGCCTGCACTTTTGCGCCGAAAAGCAGTTCAGGGTACCCACCCTGTTTGGAGCCCCTGGGAAGGGTGCTGGGTGGCAGCCTGACTGGGGACTCCATTGTCCTACTGGGGGACTTCAATGCTCACATTGGCAATGACAGTGTGACCTGCAAGGGTGTGATTGGGAGGAACGGCAGGCCCAACCTGAACCCGAGTGGTGTCCAGTTATTGGACTTCTGTGCAAGTCGCAGTTTGTCCATAACGAACACCATGTTAGATCATAAGGATGCCCACTGGTGCACGTGGTACCAGGACATCCTAGGTTGCAGGTCTATGATCGATTTTATAGTCATATCATCTGACCTGCGACCGCGTGTTCTGGACACTCGGGTGAAGAGAGGAGCTGAGCTGTCAATTGATCACCACCTGGTGAGTTGGATCAGGTGGCAGGGGAAGACGTCATGCAGACCCGACAAGCCCAAACAAGTAGTGAGGGTTTGCTGGGAACACCTGGCGGAAGAACCTGTCAGAATGATCTTCAGCTCCCACCTCCGGTAGAGCTTTGACCGCATTCCGGGGGCAGTGGGGGACATTGAGTCCAAATGGGCCATGTTCCGCTCTGCCATTGTCGAGGCAGCTGTTGTGAGCTGTGGCCGTACGACTGCTGGGGCCGGTCACGGCGGTAATCCCCAGACCTGCTGGTGGACACCAGAGGTGAGGGGGAGCCGTCAGGCTGAAAAAGGAGGCTTACAGGGCATGGTTGGCCTGTGGGTCTCCAGAGGCAGCCGACCGGTACTGGCAGGCCAAGCGGTCACCAAGGCGAAAACTCTGGCGTGGGAGGAGTTCGGTGAGGCCATTGGGAATGACTATCAGTCAGATGTGAAAAGGTTCTGACAAACTGTCCGTCACCTGGGGGGGGGGGGGGGGGGCAGCAACCCTGCAGATGGGGGCGGCAGAGCTCCGAGGGTGGTCTGCCCTGGGTATCTCAAGGCTCTGGATGTTTTGGGGCTGTCTTGGTTGACACGTCTCTACAACATTGTGTGGACATCGGGGGTGGAGCCTTTGGAGTGGCAGACCGGGGTGGTGGTCCCCATCTTCAAGAGAGGGGACCAGAAGGTGTGTTCCAACTATTGGAGGATCACACTCCTCCGCCTCCCTGGAAAGGTCTATGACAGGTTACTGGAGAGGAGGGTCAGGGCGATAGTTGAACCTCAGATCAAGGAGGAACAATGTGGTTTTCGTCCCGGTCATGGAACCGTGGATCAGCACTTCACCCTTGCTAGGGTGCTGGAGGGGGCATGGGAGTTTGCCCAACCAGTCCACATGTGTTTTGTGGATCTGGAGAAGGCTTATGACCATGTTCCCAGGGGCACCCTGTGAACATGGGGGGGTAATCCTGGGGTATGGGGTGGATGGCCCCTTACAAAGGGCCATTCAGTCTTTCTACTGGAGGAGTAAGAGTCTGGTCTGCGTTGTCGGCAGTAAGTCGGACTTGTTCCCAGTAAGGGTTGGACTCCACCAAGCCTGCACTTTGTCACCGGTTCTGTTCATAACCTTTATGGACAGAATTTCTAGGCACAGCCAGGTGGTGGAGGGGGTTGAGTTTGGTGGTGGAAGGATGTTGTCTCTGCTTTTTGGGGATGATGTGGTCCTCTTAGCTCCATCAGGCCACCACCTCCAGCTCTTGCTGGGACAGTTCGCAGCCAAATGTGAAGCGGCTGAGATGAGAATCTGCACCTCCAAGTCTGAGGCCATGGTCCTCAGCTGGAAAAGGGTGGCCTGCCCACTTCAGGTCAGTGGGGAGGTCCTGCCTCAGGTGGAGGAGCTTAAGTGTCTCAGGGTCTTGTTCATGAGTGAGGGTAGGATGGAGCGGGAGATTGACAGGCAGATTGGGGCGGCGTCCACAGTGATGTGGGTGCTAAACCAGTCTGTTGTGGTGAAGAGGGAGCTTAGCCAAAAGGAGAGACTCTTGATTTACCTGTCAATCTACACTCCAACCCTCACCTGTGGTCATGAGCTCTGGGTAATGACCGAAACAATGAGATCCTGAACACAGTTTCTTCCTCAAGGAGGCTGGGCTCTCCCTTAGAGACAGGGTGAGAAGCTCAGTCCTTCAGGAGGGACTCAGAGTAGAGCTGCTGCTCCTCCATGGAGAGGAGTCAGTTGAGGTGGTTCAGGCATCTGGTGAGAATGCCTTCTTGATGCCTCCCTTCAGAGATTTTCCATGCATGCCCAACCAGGAGGAGGCCTCGGGGCCAACCCAGGACACACTGGAGGGATTATATCCCTCAGCTGGCCTGGGAACGCCTCAGGATTCCCCCGGAAGAGCTGGTGGACGTGGCTGGGGAGAGGACAGTCTTGGCTTCCTTGCTGAGGCTGCTGCCCCTGCGACCTGCACCAACCAGATAAGCAGAGGACGATGACGACGACCAATTCAGTTCAAAAACTGGATGTGACAGTTGGCAGCAGGTTTCACCAAATGCAATTAACACAATGAATATATGACCACAAAAATATTCAACTTTGACAGAAAAACTGTAGCAAATTTTACTTATTGTGATAAGGTTATTTTTTAAGATTCATAAAATGGAGGACAAACTGATCGTTGCAGTGTCTGGGTACCATGAGCTTGAATAACATACAAAAGAGTTATGGCTTCTCTCATGTTTAACCACTACAGCAACACCTAGCTAATGACAAAAATAATTGAAGGACATGGGGCTGCGGACAGCAAAGGACAGTAGATGCTCCCTTCACACCTTGTTGCTGTGTGCCTCACCACTCCTCAGTTCTCTGAGCTGAGATGGGGGAAAAATAAATGTTTAAATCTACATTTATAATCATATTACGATAGTAGTGGAAGTATTCTCCTCTTTTCTGTCTTTCCTTCTTCTGGCAGAGAGTACTTGAGGAGCAGGTAAACACAGATGATCCTCTGGCCAAACTTGTGTGTCACTTGCATGGTGAACCTATGTCAACTGCTCTTGGTGTGAATGTGCCATAAGTGTTTCGCAGCTAACTGCCAACAAACTGTTCTGCAGGCTGAAGATGAAAAAGGGCTTGGTGTCAATGGTGGCTCAAAGAACTCTGACCTCGGGCTTGTGGGCGGTGACCCTGGAAAGAAGCCAAGGCTCCAAATATGACATGGTGTCCATCCTCTGCCTCAAACACAGCACATTCAAGCACACGTACAAGTAGGTCAAGTGATTATTTCCAACTCTGTCCTCATTCCCATTTTTTGTGTTGTTGAGTCAATAACCAATAAACATGTATGTGTGTGTGTGGGGGGGGCATGGGGCTACAGTAAGCTTGTGATGGTCATGGCTTTGTAAACACAGTTTTGGTTGTACAAAATCCCATCTTCCTAACCGTATTGACAAGAATGGGAGCACAGTGAAGCATTCATTGCATGATGTTAATTCCAGAGAAGAGAATATTCCCTGGTCTCACTTAAGTAGAGAGTACTCATGGACAGTGATGGGAATAACGGCGTTAAAATCAATGGCGTTACTAATGGCGTTACTTTTGTCAGTAACAGGTAATCTAACGAATTACTTTCTCTATCGTTACAACGCCATTACTGTTACGAACACGCCATTACTACGCGTTACTGAAGCCACTCATTGAAGCTGTCATCCGGCTCAGCTCACAGACACAGGAACCGCAAAAGTGTGTGTTTTTTCTCCTTTGGTGAGGGGGGAGGGGAGGGGCGTGATAACTGCCTCAGTAGTGATGATTGGCTAAGACAGAGTACGATTTCATGTTGAGCCAAGAGACATCAGGTGGGTGGGTGTTGACACACAAACCAGCCCATAGCAGCACACACACACACACACGCACACACACACACACACACACACACACACACACACACACTATCAGAGATGACGACTCCAGAGTCTCAAGGAGATGGAAACATTGGCACTGCTTTAACTTCATGGGGGTTGAAGGTCAAAACGTCCATGTTGAGTGTAGGTGATGTCGTCCCAGAGCGAAGAGGCCGTCAACGTCCAGTGTCAGCAGCTCCAGTTTAGTGAGGCGCCTCTGGACGGCCCAGGCTTCTGCTAAACTAGAGGCCAGAAGCACCACTGACACCGCTAACGGTGACAACAACAGGTGCTGCTAACGGGAGCTCCGCTAACAAAGAGGGACAGGAGCCACGCGTCCAAGCAGCCACAACTGGATTTTTCTGCCCCACCCCACAAAATCTTGTTACACCGACAGAATGAAGGAACTGAGAGGCCGTGATGTTGTTGAAAACAGGCCGGCGCTGTCAGCAGGTGATTCTGACTCCTTCAGAGCCTCAGAGGAGAAACACAGAGGAGGAGCAGCTGCAGAAGCACATTTTCTAAATACATAAAACAAATTCTTAGACATTTTTAAACTTAAAAGAAAAAAAGTAACGCAATAGTTACTTTCCCTGGTAACTAGTTACTTTCATAGTAGAGTAACTCAGTTACTAACTCAGTTACTTTTTGGGAGAAGAAACTGGTAAATTATACATTTTATCACTTTTTCAAAGTAACGTGCCGAACACTGCTCATGGATAATGTGCTCACCACTACCATGGCCCTATGTCACTCCTCGATCTCCTGACAGATCAATCAAGCAGCTGATTGTTCCTCAAACTAAACTCTAACACCCCACCAGTGTCATCTAAATCCATCCACAACTTCTTGAGTTGGCATGCTAACAGGCACATGCCACTGCCACTGATCACATGACCTGCTGGGCAGAGGTAGTACCCTTAGCTGGTTTTGAAAGTTTTTTGATTTGAGTAACAGAACACCGGTTTCCCCCCACAGCTCCACTGTCCACCAACAGGTGGTGTGTTTGTCAGTTGATGGCATTAGACGAAGTTTTGGTGTTGCAATGACCGTCACAGCTAACTGGTGGGTGGAGTACTCTGGACAGAGTAACCCTCCATCACCACATGGGGCAGCAGTAAGTGTCTTCTCATTCACTGATCGGCACATCGTTGGCATCGCTCCAATTACAGAGGTACTTCATATATTCAGTCCCAATCCAAAAATCGTAACGGACAGAACCTTTTAAAAGTTGAGTGGATCATGTTTTTCCTGATTCTCTTTGTTGCCAGAGTAACAAGATCGTCAACACAGCAATACTGACCAACAAGCCTGTGTCACTTCCTGTCATTGTGCTGGCCATAAGCCATGATGGGAAGGTGTCAGATGTCACTGCTGCAGTAACCTGTCACTCTACCTATGAGGACATCGTCAAGGTACAATCTCAGCTACAACATCGCTCTTAATGATACACTGTGTACTGTACAGGTGTAGAGTGTATGTTATAGCTGTGCGGTGTATTCTATAGCTATATCAGCCTCAGCATCAGAGAAGACCGTCATCTTTCCACCTCCATGGCCCAGTCTAGCTCTGAGCTGGTGCCTCATAGAAGTGAATCTTCCAGTCAAGGTGAAGAAATTGAGGGAGAAAGATTGGTTCAGTTAAAATGTGTGTCTTCCTTCTTTCATAATATCCAATCATATCCTACAGTAAACCACCTCAAAAGCTAAAACAATTTCTCTTCTGCACAGACTCTTGATGATGGGGATTATTCTCTGTTTGCTGACATCCACTTCTCTTGTGCTTGAAATCCAATGACGTTCAACATGTTTTTCTTTTGTTACGTTACTGGTGCAAAGTAGAGCATGATTCAACAGCACCACCTACTGTACAGGAGTGTGTAAAACATCATGACTCATTGTTAAGGGTGCTGAGATAAGGTTCAGTGCTTTAGCAACCATAAAAAATGGCCTAAAAAAGTGTCACCGCCTACTACCATTGGAAAAGGTGTGTTGATTTGCTTTTTGTCTCAATCTTAAATACAGGTTTCAAATGATTGCTCCTCCTTCTTTGTGGATGGCAGTGAATCTGGGTTGGGCAACACCTGTGCAGTGGTGGAGTTCCATCTGGGCACACTCAGTGGCTCTGTTTGTCTGGAGGTGTGGGCTCCTTCAGTACCGCTGCGTGTCTCTGTGACAGATCCTGTTCTTAATGCCATTGAGGGCTGGGACCAACTCACGGAAGAAGGGTGTGCTTTTCATCTCTCATCTGTTTCCTCTCCTACTTCATATTTTGATATAGTTTGTATTTAAGTGAAAGGGCACAAACAGGCCCTATCCAGGATTTTAGCAATACGAGGGTCCAAATTCCAAGGGTTCAAGCACATTTTGTTTTAATTTCCTGATCAAAAATGGATTTCAGGACATTGCAAGAGAAACTGCAGTATTGAATAGAATCATCCTGAAAACCACAAGGGCAATACCATGAAAGACCAACCACGGAGTCACTGACATCACGTGAAGGTTGCTTGTGGGCAGCACACAAGAGCTGGTTCTTCATTTATTTGCTCTCAGTCTACAAAGCAACTCAGTTGATGTGTTTGTAAAGTAACAGTGCAGGTATGGGAACCCCCCAGGTGTAACCTGGTCACCACCTGGTTCTATAGAATTGTTAAAAAAAATTAATCATTTACATTGATATACAAAGATTCAATAATAATAAAACACAAAGACAAAACTATAGATAATTAACATTTCATTAAGGGTGAATATGATCCAAAAAAGCACTGGTTAATCATCCTCGCCCACTGTGACATCACTGATAGAAAAACTAGCTCGACCTCCTGTGTAGAAGAGTATTTTCGTTCACATTTAAACCACCTGTAGAATACAGTGAGAAGTTTACAAACTGCACCTGAATGCAACATGGTTTGCACTGTTGGAGAAGCTCAATAGATCCAGTGATGATGACAGCGTCCTCAGGTGTGGATGTGTGACATGTCCTGCAGGTATGCTGATGAGCAGCAGAGGAGAACCAGTCACCATGCAGGTGTTCATTCCTGTACTGGTGTTTTCAGGCGCGTATAGGGAGTATAACAGGAGTGTGTCACAAGTGTATCAGGAGTGAGTCACAAGTGTATCAGGAGTGAGTCACAAGTGTATCAGGAGTGAGTCACAAGTGTATCAGGAGTGAGTCACTAGTATATCAGGAGTGAGTCACTAGGATGTAAGGAGTGAGTCACTAGTATATCAGGAGTGTGTCACAAGTGTATCAGGAGTGAGTCACAAGTGTATCAGGAGTGAGTCACTAGTATATCAGGAGTGAGTCACTAGGATGTAAGGAGTGAGTCACTAGTATATCAGGAGTGTGTCACAAGTGTATCAGGAGTGAGTCACTAGTATATCAGGAGTGTGTCACAAGTGTATCAGGAGTGAGTAACTAGTATATCAGGAGTGTGTCACAAGTGTATCAGGAGTGAGTCACTAGTATATCAGGAGTGAGTCACAAGTATATCAGGAGTGTGTCACAAGTATATCAGGAGTGAGTCACAAGTATATCAGGAGTGTGTCACAAGTGCATCAGGAGTGAGTCACTAGGATATCAGGAGTGTGTCACAAGTGCATCAGGAGTGAGTAACAAGTGTATCAGGAGTGTGTAACAAGTGTATCAGGAGTGAGTAACAAGTGTATCAGGAGTGAGTAACAAGTGTATCAGGAGTGTGTCACAAGTGTATCAGGAGTGAGTCACTAGGATATCAGGAGTGAGTCACAAGTGTATCAGGAGTGAGTCACTAGTATATCAGGAGTGAGTCACAAGTGTATCAGGAGTGAGTCACTAGTATATCAGGAGTGAGTCACAAGTATATCAGGAGTGTGTCACAAGTGCATCAGGAGTGAGTCACTAGGATATCAGGAGTGAGTCACAAGTATATCAGGAGTGTGTCACAAATGCATCAGGAGTGAGGCACTAGGATATCAGGAGTGAGTCACAAGTATATCAGGAGTGAGTCACAAGTGTATCAGGAGTGAGTCGCTAGTATATCAGGAGTAAGTCACAAGTGTATCAGGAGTGAGTCACAAGTATATCAGGAGTGAGTCACTAGTATATCAGGAGTGAGTCACAAGTATATCAGGAGTGTGTCACAAGTGCATCAGGAGTGAGTCACTAGGATATCAGGAGTGAGTCACAAGTATATCAGGAGTGTGTCACAAGTGCATCAGGAGTGAGTCACAAGTATATCAGGAGTGTGACAAGTGCATCAGGAGTGAGTCACTAGTATATCAGGAGTGAGAGTCGAGTACAGTAGGACAGGATACAGTTGATTATAGTCATTTAGAAGTTTTTCTCAAACTCAAACGGTTCTCACGTCATTGCCTCCACAGGTAATGAGTCAGACTCCAGCAAGCCTTTGCACAGGGAGGTCGCTGCAGCTCAAATTTGAATCAGTTTCATTCTATGGAGCACTCAATAGCATAATATCAAAGTTTGAGATCCCAGGAGTCTTTGAGTCATCTAAAGTCTTCTGGTTAAGCGTTTTCTGTTTTTATAGCATAGCGATGTTTAATATTTAATGCTAACGTGCATGTTGGAGCGTGAATTTCTGCTCTCTCTGGAGAAAATTGTTTGGATGCTCCACACGTTGCCACATCAGTTTTCAGAGCAGCATCTGTAATCTGAAGGCAGAGAGACGCCTCACTCAACGGTTCACTTCCATCAGGTCCTGTTCTTGAGTTCCTCTTGTGTGTTCGCTCTCCTCAGGTGTGTGCCGGTGTATCAGCGTTCATCAGTCCAGGTTTTGACTCAGTTCACAGCTCAAGACTCTCAAAGCAGAACCACACACCTCCTGGACTCCTCTGATTGGTTTGTGGATGTGACAGAGCTGGTTCATAACTGGCTCAGAGTAGAGGACCCCCAGGTGGCCGCCCTTGGCACACTTAACACGCTCATTGGTTTAAGGCCTGGAAGGACATCACTCCACGTAGGTGACAGGTGCACATCACTCTGCTGATCAACTTGCTCCATCATCATGGCTCTGTCTCGCTCCCTCCCAGGTGGTCTCTGAGCAATGGGACGGTATGCTGGGCAGTTGTGAAATAATCGTGACCTCTGACACTGTTAGCCCTGGTGACCTGTCTGTGCAGGTGGTCAGTGGCCTTGGCATGTCAGTCACAGGTAGCCCTACCCACCCCTCCATCATCACAACAACAGTAACAGCCTACAACGTCCTGTACAACCAGCACCAGGTGATCTATCTTTTGAGTGTCTTTATTCAGAAAAAATAAAAGCAACCAAAAACAGAGAAACACCAGCAGACAGTAACAGAGGGTTTGTGTGTGTTTGTGCGTGCGTGCGTGCGTGCGTGCGTGCGTGTGTGTGTGTGTGTAACAACCCAGCCAGCATCCTGACCCTGACATACACTGGTGGTCAGCCGCTGTGGTAACTGAGTGTATAAGATCCAACCCTCACTGCATTCTTAATCTTTAGGGATTTAGAGGATTATTTTCACACATGGATTTAACTGGTGTTGCTCTTCCTCAAAATTATTTTTGAGACAGAAAAAAAATTAAAAGGACTCTTCTAGATGGGGTCTAATATGGATTTTGTAAAGCAAAGCTCATCACCCAAATACACAAACTTGTGACTGACTTTGATTAAAACCACAAATCTTTGACGCCTTTAAACAATAAACAGTAATGGCGTCATTCATTGGGGCTGGTCCAGTTCAGGAGGTTGATAAGTGAAATGTTTGTGTTGCCCACTCGATGAATTCTGTAGCGTGGTGTGTGTGTGTGGGGGGGGGGGGGGGGGGGGATGCACATGTACAGCATTGCATGCAACAGAAAATCTTGCATTCCTTGTAATACTAGAGCTACATCCAGCATGGCGTACCGTGGGGGGGTGGAGCCAGTATTCGTCAATCAAACAAACAAAATGCCTCCAAATCAGTCTGGCTGCCACAGGCATGCAGGAGACCCTTGTTATCCCCAAAGAAATCCACTACTGCACATTTTCACATTTCCAATTCCTATTCCTCATACAAAAGGTGAATGATGGGTCACAGAGGTGACCAATAAAAATGCATCTCAATCAGTTTTGCTGTTCGTCCCAGACACATGCCATGTGGCAAACCAACCCAGTTATCATTTATTCTTTGACATATTGTGGAAAGAAACAAAAACTGGCATTTAAAGGTTTAGAATCCTAAAATTGTTTTTATTATCAAAACTGACAAAACTAAAGATTTAAAATAAAATAAGTGCAGAAAAATATGTTCATATATATTTCATGTACTGAAAAATGTGTATCTGGGTGCTAACTTCATTAATGGGATGATGCAGTGAGTTCAGGGTTAGGGTTAGGGGCTCAGGTATAAACACACCTATACTGATAATCAGGCAGGGGAAATGGGCCTGGTGGCACCAGCTGGGTTGGAAGACACTGAACCAAGTGAAAGACACGTTGGATGGATGGACTGATGGATGGAGGCAGGCACACATTCTTCACACGTCAGAAAAGTTGTGTTTGATGGTAAATGGTAAATGGACTCAATTTTATATCGCGCTTTTCTACCTTAGCGGTACTCAAAGCACTTTACAGTGTCGTCTCATTCACCCGTTCACACACACATTCACACACTGATGGTGGAGGCTACCATGCAAGGCGCCAACCCCGGTGACATGGTCACCGGGGTCGGGGATCGAACCAGCGACCCTCTGGTTGCTAGACGGCCACTCCAACCCTGAGCCATGCCGCCCACACGGCGATGAAATATGCTGTGCGTGCACACACACACACACACACACACACACACACACACACACACACACACACACACACACACACACACACACACACACACACACACACACACACACACACGCCACCTTATTTAGTGTCCATGATCAGTGAAGAAACAATCTAGTGAGTAAACAAACATGCAGAGATTCTGATTTGCCTCTTGTCAAGTTCAGTGACCGGTCAGCAGATGGAGCCAGTTTCAGACTGCTGGAACAATCCCATCTAGGCAGGCAGACTTTGTACATTTTGAGGGCCAGAGAATCAGGGGTGCATGAAAGTGCAAGTCTGTGGGCAGTGCGCCAGCCTGCAGGAGCACCATATGGTTACTAAAGCGTCTGTCTGTCTCTCCAGGAGGCGTCCATCAGCATCTGGCTCCAGTTCAGCGACGACACTGCCTCCCTCCTCTCCTCCTTCAGTGACATCCCTTTTTTCCTGCACCTCTCTTCTTTGGCTGAGACTGTGGTCGTGGTGACACCAGGTGCCAATCATCGCATCTTTGCCCAGGGCGACGGAGGCGGGCCTTTACTGTGTGCAGAAGTGCTGATTTCATCTTGCACCAACCAGCCTATAAGATACTCTGTTAGTCAAGACAGTGTGAACATGATGGACAACAAAAGAGGAGGGATGAGGAGGCTGGCTAAAGGCTCTGGATGGATCAGAGTCAACCTTGACCTGGGCTTCCTGCAGCCGGTGAGAGACACGGATGAAGAAGGCGAGGAGTTTGACTTTGACGTTTCAGACATGCTGGTTGAGTCAGAGAGTGACGTCTACTTATCCAACACAGATGATGACAAAGACAAAGTAGAGAGAGACAATGAAATCCCTGGCAGAGAAGTCTATGACCAACGGAGTAGCTGGACAACTACTAATAAGATGAATGAGGGCATACATGGAAAAATGGTGAGCCTGAACAATCTGGAGAGAGCTGTGCTGATATCAAGCCCAGAGGACCATGCTGAGTACTTCTCCCCCAGCCAGAAGAGAGCCAGAGACGAGGAGGAAATGCAGGGAGCTCCAGAGCTGGAGGTTGGCATGGGTGCAATCCTGTCTCTGCTCTGTCTCTCTGCTGTCCTCTTCCTTGCAAACTGTCTGCCCTGCACCCTCCGAGACTGGAGGAGGAAAACCACTGAGGAGGAGAGGAAGGGAGACTCACAGAGAGGCATAAAACAAGAAGGGGAAGGGAAGCAGAAGAGTGCAGTAGAGCAGGGGAAGAAGACAGGCGGGGAAGATGGAGACCAGCAGGAGCAGGATGACAACAATAAAGATGGGACGGAAGTTGAGATTATTTGCTGATAGACTTTTTCCCAGGATGAGTCTCCACACATTCTATTCGTCTTGTAAGAGCATGACACTTCATTTGACACCTTTGAAAGCTAAAGCTGTTGTTCAAGCTGGTGCCATGCTAACACACAAGTGTCTCTGACATGACATTTAGTGAGGAAGGGCACTATAAAATGCTACATAAAACCCAAAACCTGCATAGTCCCTGTGGTTATCCAGACATTCCTAAAAGTTTTTGACTCCAAGTCAATGAGAGAGCGGGATCTTTAACCAACCAGGGCCTCTCTGTTGGTCACTCGTCAAACAACATTATTTTAGCAGCGTGCTATTCATTTAGTAGAATATTCCTCTATAATTAGTTTACGATGCATGATCATTCTGCTCAGTATTTGTTTGTGACTATATTTGGCCATATTATACCATAATATTTGTGTCACGGTGGATGAGGGTTAGGGTTAGAGGTAAAAGTGAGAGCACAAAAGTCTGTCATTTTTTTGGAGGAGTCAAAGCGATCGTGGATTCATTCGATGATGAAGAAATAACATAAAAACATATATATATATACATATATACAGTATATATGTGTGTGTATGTATATATATATATGTATATATGTATATACATATATACATATATACATATATATATGTATATATTTACACATATATATACATATATACACACACACACATATATATATATATATATATATATATATATATATATATATATATATATATATATATATATATATGATGGACGTCAGGCTTGATAGGAATGTGCTTGACAGCCAGTCCCACTCCTTACAGTTGTTGTCAGTCAGGGGTTATCCTTTCCAGAAGAAGGTATAGCCCGTTCCTTCGTTCTTCAAGGTGCCCTCACCCTAAAACTAGTCTCGCTCTGGGCAGCAACTTTGATGTTGTATCGTCACAGTTCAGCACCAATTAGCACTGTCCTCCGGTGAGGTCTGTCACTGCTGTTGGAGTCAAGGAGGGTTTAGACCTTCCATCATGCCAGTTTAAGGTTTCTTGTTTTCTTGTTATTTCGACTGCAGCCTGGAATGTCCTGACAGGCATGGCAACCTATCCAGGATGGGATGAGTGGGCAATTTTAGGCCACCTTTTCAAGGCCCCTCCCCTCATGGGGATGAGAAATGCAATCTAAATAGGGCTGCTTAGTCGTGCAGGGGTCTGCCGAGAGCAGCTGCCACTCAAAACTGCTAGTGACCATGAATAGCCCTGTGCAGCTAAATGCAAGGTTCTGGCTGAAGGCTTCCAGCTCATTTAAACTTTCCTCCGTTACCAGACATCTTGTCGCTGCCAGACTGGCAAAACTGTTGACCTGCAAAAGGAAGATTTAGAGTGCCACAGGGGGTGTGCTAACCTCAGTAGCACTTCTTGGCTGTAGAAGGGTGTACACCAGTAGCAAGGGAATCCCAAGATGGCTAGCACCCTTCCCAGTTGCAGGCAGCTGCTGGTACTTCAGTCCTTCAGGATCCGCCTACCTGTGCTGCCACCAAATGTTGCTTTTCTCTCATGGTGTGCTCCCCTAGTTTTTGTCCACACTTACCCACAAGGCAGCAGGACAGTGGTTGCTCAATGCCAGGGTGTGTCCACTCCACGTGGGCTTGCACATTAGACCTCTGGGGATCGCTGCAGCTCCAGGATCCCCTACAGTTTAGCCTGGGACCGCAAGGTACCCAGTTTTCGTGTGTGGCTGCAGGGAGTCACTGAAGGAGTCTCTGCAGTAGAGAGGCTATGTACTGGCAGGAGGAGACTTGGCTCCTCTTTTCACCCCTTGAAGGGGGGGGGGGGGGTAGCCAGCAGCAGTAGCTGAAAGCAGAAAGTAGCAATCAGAGGCAGCATGTAACATGAACTAACTACAAGCACAGCTACCAAGTCCTGTTGTGCTAATGCATCAGATGCCCTGTGCAGCGTGCACACACAGCAAACCCAAACTCCCCCCCCCACACACACCCAACTATATATCTTTTTGAAAACTTGCTTTAGCATAATGCTAAATTCCTTGAACCCTGACCTCACACCTGACCATGAACAAATTCTGACCCTGACCATTCAACCAAGAAGATGTGAGGACCAGCATCACACATACGTACAAACATACGTACAAACATACGTACATACATACGTACATACATACGTACATACATACCTACATACATACGTACAAACATAAGTACATACATACATACGTACATACATACGTACGTACATACGTACGTACATACATACGTACATACATACGTACATACATACCTACATACATACGTACAAACATACGTACATACATACGTACATACATACGTACATACATACGTACAAACATACGTACATACATATGTACATACATACGTACAAACATACCTACATACATACCTACATACCTACATACATACCTACATACATACGTACAAACATACGTACATACATACGTACATACATACGTACATACATACGTACAAACATACCTACATACATACCTACATACATACGTACAAACATACGTACATACATACCTACATACATACCTACATACATACCTACATACATACGTACAAACATACGTACATACATACCTACATACATACGTACAAACATACGTACATACGTACATACATACCTACATACATACGTATAAACATACGTACATACATTCGTGCATACATACGTACATACATACGTACAAACATACGTACATACATACGTACATACATACCTACATACATACATACATACATACGTACATACATACGTACATACATACGTACAAACATACGTACATACATACGTACAAACATACGTACATACATTCGTACATACATACGTACATACATACGTACAAACATACGTACATACATACCTACATACATACGTACAAACATACGTACATACATTCGTACATACATACGTACATACATACGTACAAACATACGTACATACATACCTACATACCCCCACCCCCACAGACCCCACATACCAATGGCATTTAAAAGATTCCATTTGGTTGGGGTTTGCCTCATCACACACTATACAGACCTTTATGGGTGCTGCTACAGTGCTAAAGCTATGTGTTTAACGTACGAGATCATATTCAGCCTTTGTTTCAAACGTGTAAATATGTTGGATCATGTAACTTTAACTCTGAAATGTCTCAGTTCACATCCCCTTTGACAAAAATATTTGCTGTTTTTTCATGTAACTGTGTTTGAAATAAAGAGTTGTAGATGAAGCAAAAGTTATTAAGTGATGGTCGAGCAGCTTACTAACGGTTCAATTCAAGAGTTATTGTACACAGAAGCATCAAGAGTTGCAGAGTCCAACAGCGAGATGAATTCAGCACCCAGGCAGTCATTAGCAATGTCCACATGAATATTTAAATCAGCTACAAGAATGATTGGATCTGCTCAAATGTCAAATCTGATTTTAGACTTTGAGCATTTAGATAGGAAATCAGCATATGAACCGGGAAGGCGGAGCAGAACACTGAAACACCACACTAGTCGAGGGGAGGGATTTTCTTGGCAAATGTTCAACAAATTTGTGAAAAAGACACATTTTGGGTGCATATAACAACTAACTGCTCAGTGAGAGCAGCCAAGTGGAAGCAGATCAGGCTCTGGTTGTAGTTATGAGTGTGTAACTGGTGAGTGAGTAACTCGTGAGTGTGTAGTGAATTCAAAGTTTCTTTATTTTTTCTACAAAGACCAAAAATATGAAATATTAATCATACTCACAGTAGTTTCACACTCACGTGCTCTCATTCTCTGAATATATTCACGTGGGACTTCCTTGTCCCTGCACACACAGCGAAGGCGCCCTCTGCTGGTTGGATGAAGACAATGAATACTGCTGGGTAACAGGCCATTTTTAAACCCATGAACCAATCGCTTACCTTATCTGAAAACACACAGAAAATGATCACCACACCCTGAACATGAACTAAACTGAATGAAATGGAAGTTACACATGTAAATAATAAGGACGTAGGTACATCAGCCCACTGATGGCTGTGTATGCCACATGTGCAACTGTTGAGTGAGTAACTGGTGGAGAAGCATCCTTCAGAACATGAGCCTAAATCTCCACATCAAATAATGCCCCCCTGGCAGACATCATGACAACTCTCCACCACAGTTGTGTGGTCAGGTCGCTGCACACCTGTCACCTGAGGATGATCTGGCATGGCTGAGTGCTCCAAGCAGAAATATTCTGCTACATCAACTGCATTGGTATGGAGGCTAACCCCAGCACCTACTTTTCTGGCTCCCTCACATCATCAGGATGCTGAAGGACCACTCTCCACACAAAGTGCAGTACTGCCAGCTACATTTTGGCTGCGATTTGGGGGGGGGGGGGGGGGCATTAAAAAAATGGTGCAGAGATCAACCAAAGACTGTTAAAAGGTGTGGCCTGAACCCAAGCGTGCTGGAGGGCACTGCTGCCCAACATTCCATTTGTCAGCAGCTCTGTCAACAAGGCTGGAGGATGAACAAGGTGATCGAAGGACCAGGAGATACCTGAAGAGACGTGACATCAGTGCCACACCTACAGCCCCGATCAGCCTGTCCTATCTGAGGTAGACAAGGTCGATCACAGATCAGGGTCCACCAGCGCAAGACCCACAAGTAGCAAAGGCAGGATAGTAATAGTCAGATACAACACACAATGTTAAGGTAAGTGAGCAAGTCAGAATGTGCACCGTGTTAATGAGAGCAGGGTGTTACTGCAAGAGAGACGCCTCATCTCAGTGAACCCACGTTGACTGGTAAATTTCAAACCTGCATTGAATGTTAGCAATAAGCAATAAGGCAACAAATTGAAAGCAGAATATTGGTTTTATTTTCATTGTGTTGGTCTCACCTGAACTTGATGCTGAAGACAGTAAGTCAACAGCCTCCTTGAGCATTGCATCACAGAAGAGTAAGTAAGTAAGTAAGTAATGGAACTCTACCTAACAAACAACATTTAAGGGCTGTAATCTGACATCAAACACACATCATTTTCAATGAGCAGACTAGCTGGTAGGGCGGCCCAGTGGAGCAGTGGTCATCACTGTGGCCCCCAGCAAGAAGGTTGTGGGTGGAGCAGTGGTCCTCACTGTGGCCCCCAGCAAGAAGATTGTGGGTGGAGCCCCGGCTGCAGCACGGGGTCTTTCTGGGTGAGTCTCCATGTTCTCCCTGTTCCTGCTGGGTTCTCTCTGGTACTCCAGCTTCCTCCACAGTCCAAAGACATCAAGAGGGGACCAGGTTAATCCAGACTCTAAATTGACCGTAGGCGTGGCTGTGAGAGCCAATGGTTGTCTGTCTCTATGTGTTGGCCCTGCCATGGACTGGTGACCTGTCCAGGGGGAAGGCTGCTGGGATAGGCTCCACCCCCACCACCCTCTACAGGAGAAGAGGGGGAAGATGGAGGGAGGGATGGAGGGATGGATGATGGATGGATGGATGATGGATAGATGATGGATGGAGGGATGATAGATGGATGGATGATAGATGGAGGGAGGGAGGGATGGATGGAAGGATGAATGGATGGAGGGAGGGATGGATGGATGGGTGGATGGAGGGAGGGATGGATGGAGAGATGGAGGGAGGGATGGATGGATGGGTGCGTGGATGGATGGATGGATGGATGGATGAGTGGATGGATGGATGGATGGATGAGTGGATGGATGGATGGATGGATGAGTGGATGGATGGATGGATGGATGATGGATGGATGAGTGGATGGATGGATGGATGGATGGATGGACGGATGGATGGACGGACTGGCTGTGAGCCACCATAGAAAATCTTCCTTTACATGTGAAACATCGGCTCGTACCATTTCATCCTCTGCAGCAATGCAGTTAACGCTCTGGTAAGCTCCATTATTTTTCTACATTTTTTCACAGTTGGAAGGTGAGCTAAAGGTGGCTTCAGGATACGCGGTTCTTCTGTGAGTGATCAGTAGTAATGTAGGCGGGATGTGCATCTACTGAGTCACATTAAACCAGCACGTTGGTTCTTCACATGGCAGCTTCTGCTACTTTCTTATGTTAAGACCAAACACCAAGCTAACATTGCTACACAGACTACTTTTGTTTGTGTTACACAAGTAAAGCTGCACACACATGTAACACCAGTGGTCTGCTGATGAAGGGTCACTCCAAGATCTGGTTGCCAAGGCAACTCTGGTTTATAAATTATTATATTTCTCATCTGTTGACAGTGTTCTTGGCTCCCATAGGTAGTTGCCTCACACGTTCCTTTAAAGATGAGATTAATGCATTGTGCCAGCCGTTACTTCACCAGCTATCACCACAAGCTGTAGAATGTGACTGAGGTTGTGTGGTCTCTGGTCTCCACACCACCTTCCTGTGTGTACGCTGTTTAACACACTTAAACTGAAGTAGGTCAAATCAATGCTTGCTATCTCCTGGACATTTCTGTCCATCATAGAAAAAATGAGCACAATAACCCCGTTGCAGCCTGGTTCCTGAAGTCCCTGCTATGTCTGTCTGGGTCTATGGCATCATCCAAGCTGTCTCCAGTACCTGCTTCTGCATCGTGGCTGCCGAACACACCAAAAAGATGCTGAAATTACGACGTCATGATGACATTTCTGCAATGTATCAATTGCTTAGTCAAATCTGTCCAAAAGATGTCAGGCAAGTAGCTTTTCAAATACTTGTTTTCTGAAGGGACTTCAGGTCAGAATGGCTATAGTGAGTTTGACCTCCATGTCTGATTCCACATCAGTGGCATGAGGAGAATCTTCATGGTGATCAGCTTTCATGACACAGCGTCATGTCATTGTGTGTCATTCAACTTGCTCAGAACAAATGTGCTAATTATCATTTTTACATGAACCTGGTACGTAACTACAAGGCTTCACCTTTGGTCTGAACACACAATTACAGTGATTCATCATGAATCAAACACAGACAGTGTCACTATGCAGTTGCACAGTATTCCTGTCAACCCCTAAACAACAGTGGTCAGCAAACAGCAATGAGCCACTGAGTGGATCAGATGTGACAGCATTAAGAGAAGGATCAGCCCAGCCCCAAGCGTCCCCTGACGTGGGGGCTGCAGCCAGTTGCCGACTGCTGATGTGTCCTCAAGTTGCAGATCCAAGCAAACCTCTTCCCACACTGCTGGCAGCTGAAAGGTTTCTCTCCTGTGTGAACTCTTTGGTGCTTCTTTAGGTTCCCAGCCTCAGAGAAGCGTTTCCCACAGGTGTTGCAGGGAAAAGGTCTCTCTCCTGTGTGGACCCTCTTGTGGGCCTCCAGGTTGGACAAGCCGGAGAAAGCCTTGCCACAGGCTTTGCATATGTAGCTCTTTCTGCGGTGCTCCCCAGGAACCATGCTACCAGCTAGGTTTTTGCTGTGGTGAGCCAGGGCACTGACTCGAAGCTGCGCAGCACTGGCCGCATCCATGCAGGCCAATGCTGCTGCTGCAGACCCCCTGACTTGAGGAGCTTTGAGGGGGGGCACAGTGGAGCACATTGTCCTGGTAGCTGAACTTTTCTCAGCATGCTTTGAATTAGTTACAGCAGCTCTGGCAGTGGATAGTGTGGTTTGGGCAGGGGGTCCACTGTGTTGTTGCTGGGAGATGTGCACCCCTTGTACCATGGCTGCTGTACTGCTCCAGGGACGCTGGGCCAATGGCGGCATGGACACACTTCCTGCTGCTGGCAGGGTTAGAGCAGGAGCAGGGGAAAACAATCAACAGGTACAATTCACTCTCAGGCTTTGACTGCACAACTGTGGGTAATGCAAAATGTGCACTGGCAGAGGGCAGGGCTTATCTTATATACTAAGACTATGAGGAGTTCACAAGGTTTTATAGAAGGGAGAAGACACAAGTTTAGGTGGTCTTACTTGACCAGCTCTAGCAAAACAAAAAACAAGGTTCAGGTCAAAAACTGATTCCTCCGCCTCTAAGAAAAGCTGCAAACTAACCTGATGGACCGAGTGTCTCCTGAATGGGAAGTCTGGCCAGCATCTGGCCAGCACTCTGCACTGCTGAGGAAGCTGAACCTGGAGCTGCCTGAGTCGGGTGTTCAGATTGTGGTTCAGCCCCTACAATGATGACTCCATCCTGGACCTGGTCTGCAGAGTCATCTGGAGTAAAAGAGCACAAAGCAGCAGTGGAGACAGACTCATTATCTGGGGCCCAGCGGGTGAAGAAGGCCTCTAGTTCAAACAGGGAGTATTCAGAAGTCAGCTGCTGGCAGGTACTGGATCTGGGTTGGGAGTGTTGTGGACTGGTGTCTGGGACCCTCATCTGGACCACCACTCTGCTACTGGAGTCTTCTGATGCCCTGGGGGTGGGCGGTGGCACTTCAGTCTGCAGAGAGGAAGGAGAGGATACACTTAGACGAGATGCTGGTGATCTGAACCTCATCAAGGAGAAAAGAGTGACTCAGCTCATCGGGGAACATTTGCTCACTGGCCAATTCTGGCCATGTGAACATGGACGCTGCATCAGGGGACCTTGTCTGGCTTGAACACTCCTTCACCTTGGAGACGGGGATGAAAATCCTAACTAACACATTTTCTTAGAGTCTTGACTTTTTTCTATGCCAAGGAGGTCATGTGATTGGTCCAGTGTGTCTGTCTTCTGCAGTGTGGGACAATCTGCTTTGGGTTTCAGTAACTGAGTAATTACTATACATTGTTGCTTATGATTATGCAGAGAGAGGCTTTTGTATCCTTCAAGCCTCATGTAGATGACTTGACGTGTGTGTGTGCTCGATGGCTACTCGTGTACACACACCAAGTAGGAGGGAGGAGAGAAACGGCTTCCTTCGTCTGAAGTAAAGTCAGTGATTTCATGTCTCGGCCAAAGACAAAAAAACACCCTTTTTCGTTGTCAAATGTGTGGCACAAAAATGTTTTCAACCTACACTAAATCTACAAAAACAGCAGCAAGTGAATCTGGTGGAGGAAACACTTCTTCTGGGGGAACCAGAGCCAGCGGGCGTCCAGTGGAGGTGGTCTGGTGACTTTCACTGCGGACTTGCCCTCAACTGAATACGAGTGAGGTACTAGTTACTTGACTACTAACCCATCTCATTTCTTTTGAAATCAAGTAATCAATACAGCAATTTGATGACTATTTAAAGTAATCTGTAATTTGGCCAACTCTGGTCTACAGGGCTATACACAGGAAGCTCCCAGCAGGGGTGGAACCTGGGAGATCCAGGAAGTTCTCCTCAATTTAACATTGCAGGACAGATTTTTTGAGGTTTTCATTATTTCTTAGACAACTCAGACATATTTGCAGTGATATCAGCTGTTAATATGAAGGCCCCAATAACTGGCCCTTATCTCAGGGGGCGTGGGGATTTAAGCCTCCTCTTTACGGAGTATTTCATACATGAACAATTTTGTGCTTATGATTTTCATTTCATGTCTGGTTTCCTATGAGAACAGAAGCAGGTTAGCAGTTTCCAGTCTTAATGCTATGCTAAGCTAATAATCTATTGTATGTATACATATTCACAATACAGATCTAAGAAAGGAGTCCATCATCTGGCTCACATCTTCGTCTTCCTGCTCCTGGTGATTATACAGTCAAGACTCAGCGTCGTGGTAGCGTTGCACTTTAGACTCATGAAAACTATCGTGTCACAATTTTGTCATCTCACTGCCCTCTGCACTGAGTAATGCATGATTTAGAATGAAAAGACAAATTCACCAGTTATGTTTTTAAAAGTTTTAATTCTTTACATTGCAAACTGGACATGAAGCAAGATTGTACAAAATTGTGACACAGTCTAGTGTTACTACAGTATATGTCAATGCTACAAGGCTTTTTTTACAGAATTATCAAACATACAGGTGGCACATTCATCACTTACAGGAAAACAGGAATACGAGACATTCACAACAAACATCATTGACTGAATGTTGTCTAAACTAACCCTTCATGACCCCCCCAGCTCTGAAAAGAATTCAGTCGCTCAAACAGTGAGAGTCAACCTCAAGTTGTTGGAAACAGTTCTGGGAGAAGAGTTCTGGATCAGAGAGCTCTGACATTCCAGGGAGTCAACTAACGTCCATCACATCACAGCAGCTCGGCGATCAAAAGTCACTCACAGCGTCAGTCCTGTCATTAGCTAGAGTGCTTTGCTTTTTGTGTTTTGTTTTTTGTCCTGATCATTGGAGAAGAGAACGAGCCCAGAGAGCCCAGATGTTAATGCTAAAGAGGGGCTAGCACACCATTACTCCCTGACTACAGGCCTACATCTGGAGGTGGTGTCTCTTTTGGTGCTTTTTGAGATTGCTGGGGTCAGAGAACCTGCCGGGGCAGAGTGAGCATGGGTACGGCCTCTCCCCGGTGTGGATGTTGCGATGGATCTTCAGGTTCCAGAACTGGGAGAATTTTTTGCCGCAGATGCTGCAACCATACGGCCTCTCGCCAGTGTGTGTCCTGAGGTGGGATTCTAAATTGGCCAGGGAGCTGAACCCTTTTCCACAGAACTTACAGACACAAACCCGTTTCCTGGACATTTTCTGCTGCACCTCAGCACTTGGACAGTCCTGAATCTGATTGTGACCCTGGCTCAGGGGCTGCTGGGGTGCTTGCAGTGGACCTGACACCTGAGGGAGGCTGGGCTCCTCAGACAGGTCAATAATAGCAGCCTGTGAGAAGGACATGGAGGTCAGAAAATCACAAGAACTTTCACTTGCTAAAGTCCTCCCACTCCTGCCAGGCTCTACTCCAGTGTGTGCACCTGACAGGTATGAGACAGGTGCACAGTGTGAGGATGGCCCTGGGGGGCTGTCACCATGACTATAACTACCCCCCCCATTAGTCCACAGTGAGGGACGGCCGTAGCTGACCTCTGAGTAGCCCCGGGCAGACTCCTGAAGCTCAGACAGCTGACTGGAGGAGGTTTGAGGGGTTTCATCAAATGGCAGCACCCCTCTGTAGTCATCTGTGCTGGATTCCACTAAACCTGGACACAGAGTTAGAGACATAAGCTGGGAGTCAAGGACAACAAACCCCTATGTGACAGACAGTCAGACAGATGGAAAGATAGAAAGATAGAGCAGGCAGTTGGGTGTGAAGGAGGATGAAGGTGGGATCACACCTAGACCAGTACCTAAAATGATCCTGAAGCCAACTGGGCCACAATCCAGCGCTAATGACGCCAGCTATTTACTGTATGACAGCTGGCAGCCAATCACACTCAGAGGGAGACTCGTAATTGACCATAAACAGCAATATGAACCCCAAGATTTTGTTGAACTTATTGATTAATCAAAGGCAGCTAGCTGGATGCCGTGGTTACACTGCCATCATTACGCCATGTTGGCATCCCTCATAATCCTACTGGTTTCTATGGTTCCACTTCTTCGTGCAACAGGTGGTTTGACCCATCCAGAAGACTTGAACCTTCAGGTGCCCTCGTGGGCAAAGACGCTCACCACCCCACTTGCTAGGAAGGAGCTTAACAACGGTGACATCCCACTCTGACAGCTGCAGAGCATGACACCATCTGTGTGAGACCAAAGTAGTTCTCTATTATGATCCAGCTGGTTCAGGATCAGCTCTCCATGTGACAGGAGTCCACACGGGGACCAGCTACAGAGATCAGTGATCCCAACTTATTCACTTCCCATGAGAGACAGCATCTCAGGGTGAAGGGGAAGTCTGAGACACTGTCTGGTCATTCCATATGATGACTGGTCCAAAAAGGCCTGCAGGACCTGTCTGTCGGTCTGTGTGTGCGTGTGCATGTGTGTGTGTGTGTGTGTTGGAACTTGCAGTTTTTCACATCCGCGCTCCTTTGAACTGGTAAGAGCAGCCAGATGGGCCACATTGAGGTTTGTAATCAACTCAAACAGAAAAAATTCAGAAAAAGTTCCATGGCTTTGAACAAACTGTTGATTAAAAACATAGCCTCCAGGGGTTTGACCATTGACCTACACTTTTTCTTTTGAAGTGGCTACAAAGATATCAGCATGCTGGTTTGAGCTTGGAAGCTTTATCTGAAGGTCAGCGGAGTGATGTCAGCGTCTACCCACCCTCCTGAATGCTGAGGCCCTTCAGCCTCCGAGTTCCTGCTGCTGGCTGCACCTCCTCCACCTTCACCAGGACTACATCTGGCTCCTCCCCCTTCTGCACAGACCGGAGACAGAACAGCTGATGGGACTTCAGCAGAAACATTGCAGTTCACTCACACACACACACCCCTACAGAACTGTTCATATCATCTGAAGAATATCTCAAAACAAGCAACCATGATAACTGACTGGCTTGTTTACAGACTTGATTTCTGGTTCTTCCTCCCTCTAACGTCATCCTCAGTTTGAAGTCATGTTTGATAAAGAAAACAAACTCTGTGTATTCAACTGTCAGTCCCAGACCATCTCATCGTCATGGAGTTCAAACATTTGGCTCTCAAGGCAATGGCTGCCGAATGCTTCGTAAAGGTGACGGGGACGGTTCCTGTCGCTTCACCTTTAGGTATTTCAGGCTTTTTTCTTTTGAGGGAAGGTGACACAGTGACAGGTGCAGGGGAAAGCTGAGCAGTGTTCATCTGAACGCCTTTGGGAAACACACAGAGGTCATCTGAGGTCAGCTTTAGCTTCAACTTACTGATTCAAGACATCATCTTTGACAGAATGTGCTGAAATGGTAAAACCACGGGATTCGTAAAAATCACACGAACATATTTCTTCAAGTCCATTTCCTTGTCTGAAGACATTTTTAAGATCAAGGTTATCAGATTATATTTTCAAAAAAATGAATGAATGAATGTTTAAATGATGAATGTGGGAAAGAGAAGGAGCTGTTCTTCCTCTTCACAAGTGGGGTGAGACATTTTTATACACAGTAAGAGCCAATCGAAGTACAGCTTCTGAAAACCAAACAAAAACAAGACCAGCAGACGAGATGAGAGGTGAGGGTGCGATGTACGAGATGTGAGGAATGAGAGACATGAAAGGCAAGCATGAGTTATGGGGTGTGAGGGGTGAGACTGGAGAGGCGATGCAGGTAAGTTACGGAAGATGAGGATGTGATACGTATTATGTGAGGGGTGACATTGCAGAGCTGAGGGGAGAAACATGGGATGTGAGAGGGGAGGGATGAGATATGACAGGTGTGGGACAATGGGCTGAGAGTGAGATGAAGTGTGAGACTTTGGAGAGGTGAAGATTGAGATATTGGAAGGCTGTGATTTGAGATATGAGGGGTGAGATACGCGAGAGGAGAAGGGTGAGATGTTCGGTGCACTCGACAGAGGGCCGTGAGAAAACAACCCCGGCCAGCATCGTAAACCAAGGTTCCGCCCTGATCTCATTCCTCATCCATGTCTTAGCACTAATAGGAGTAACAACAATGATCATCATTGTGCTACGCCGCCGCCCTCTGGTGACACAAACCCAACCTGACTTGAGAGTGACGGCACACCAGGGACTCCCACCGACAGGAGGTTGGGATGATGAGGACGCATGATTCTGGGTTTTCTGCCCATATTTGATTTTATTTGGCTGCTATTTGCCGATATAGCAGCCAAATAAAATTAAAGAGCATTTTTTTCATACTGAAAAACACAAATACAGATTTTATTTTGAAAAAGTAATGTAATACATACACATATATACATATACATATACGTATATGCGTGTATATGTATATACATATATACACATACATACATATACACGCGTATATATATACATACATATATACATGTGTATATATACATCCACGTGTGTATGTATATGTGTATATATGTATGTACACGTATATATAAACACACACATACATACACATATGTGGATGTATATATACACACATTATATGTATATATACACACACATTATATATGTATGTACATGTATATACACACACATATGTGGATGTATACACACACATATGTATGTAAATAGGTACGTATATATATATATATATATATATATATATATATATATATATATATATATATGTATGTACATGTATACACACACACACACATATATAATTGCTAGTGTCTGCCAGTACCAATTAAGTGTCAATCTTATCATGCAAACCTAACACACGGCGCCTGAGATTCTTTTATCTTTTGAGTCACAGAATTGTAACAGTAAAAATAGTTGTTTTTATTCATGTGACACATGCACTCAACAAAAAGCTGTCGGCCAGCAGGTAGCCAGTCTTTATGTCTGGACGAGGAGCAGACCATTACTCCACATAGAGACTAACATCTATCAAAGTAGCACCTCAAGATAACTGGAAAAACTACAGCTGAGACGTCTGGGCCCACGACACCCCCCTGAGGCACACCGCTCCTGTCCAGGAAGAGTGTTTGTAACAGAGCCTCAGCGTATTCAGAGGTTAGTTGAGCTCCAGCAACAAGGTCCCATACAGTGAAAAGGACTTCATACAGTTGTTAAAATACTTTGAGTGCAAAAGCTTAATAGGTCGAACCTTTGTTGTACTTGTACTACCACATACATACAATATAGTCTATTTGGATTCACCTGCACTGCTAACAGAAATAAAGAGCATGAGCTGCGCCCTCATCTCCTGCTACAACAGTGAGTCAGGTTGTTCTGAGCACCACGGCGAGCACCAGATATGTATATATGACGCCAAGTTGTTTTTAGTCTTTCCAGTTGTTGACAAAATAGTAAAGACACACTTTCATGTAGACAAAGACTCATTCGGTTCTGGAGGAAGTCCCTGTCCTGACCCAAACAGTGCAAATTGTTATCCGAATCCCATTCCATACAAAATTAGATTTTTGTTTTACCAAGTGCATAATCCTTTTTCATGCAACTTGTCCTTCCCATAAGGAGTGCGAGGGGGTTCCTGGCCAAAAGAACAATGATATCAGTACCATGAGGCTCCTGGATCCGTCCACGGTCTCTGATATGTGTGGTGGCACCTTCACTGTTATCAAGAAACACGTGGTCAACAAGGGAACATGATTTTGTCTGCCTCTTCATTGCACACTACTGAGAGTACTTTGTATTCATTGTCAATTAACATATTTTCATTTATTTATGACAATTAACGTGTACATACAAAGAAAACACATGATGTCTTCGCCTCTAGACTGGAGCTGAGGACAGTCTTCAGTTGTGCTCCCACGTCTCCTCCGTGTAAATGTCAGGGTGGCTCTTGACCTGGTGTGTTTTCAGGTTTCTTATCCATGCGAAGCCCCTACCACACATGCCACAGCTGTAAGGTTTCTCCCCAGTATGAACTCTCTGGTGTTTCCTTAGGTTCCCGGCCTCTGAGAACATTTTACCACATGTGGAGCAGCTGAAGGGCTTCTCCCCCGTGTGGACACGTTTGTGGATCTCCAGCTTCTTAGGTCGATTAAAAGCTTTGCCACAATAGTTGCACATGAAAAGTCTTTCTTTGGCGATGGCCCGTTGGCAGGTCTTGCTGCTGTTACTGGTGGGCTGGGCCAGAAGTGAACCAGGAGGGTACCGAGCCCAGCCGTTCATACTGGAAGATGTTGATGGCAAATCAGCAGCTGCCAGAAAGTACGAACAAGACTGCCCCCTTCCTGGAACTTCAGCCACTGGGGTATTTTCAAAAAACTCCCCCACCAACAAGTTAGCGCTTTTATCATCACACAACACGTCAAAATGTGAGTCAGGATTGCCGCTGTCGACATATCGCTGTGAGTTTATCGTTTCTTGCAGCGAGTTTCTGTCCTCAACAGAGAGTTGACCCTTAAGGAGAGGAGAGGAGTCACTGACCTCCACTCCTCTGCTGCTGCTCATCTTCCTCCTGTTGCCACTCTGGCTGGACTGCAGCTCCTGTTGTTCAAGGCTCAGTTTCCGCCCAGCAGCTCCCTGAGGAACAGACTCCACCACGGCCTCTGACGCACACGGGGAGAAGGAAACATCACAGTTCACACTTGTGTCCCTGCGCCAGCATTTTCACCCAAAAGTGCACAGCTCACTACGAGCTATGAAGCCCCAGGTTGTCAACAGCAACCACAACCGCCATGACCCCTGGTGGGACGGCTCTGTTCTAGAACACTCACCTCCTACCAAGGCTTCTGAGGCGCCTCCATACTGTGACATGTTTGGCTCCACCTTCTCCTCCTTCACCAGCACTGCCTCAGGCTCCACCAGCTCCACATCTGGAGACTGAACAAGTCACACGTTCACGTCACTCGTGTCCACCGCGTCAGATTCACGTCACTCGTGTCCACCGCGTCAGATTCACGTCACTCGTGTCCACCGCGTAAGATTCACGTCACTCGTGTCCACCGCGTCAGATTCACGTCACTCGTGTCCACCGCGTCAGATTCACGTCACTCGTGTCCACCGCGTCAGATTCACGTCACTCGTGTCCATGCCGTCGGCTTTGCGTTCACGAGACTCGTGTCCACCGCGTCAGATTCACGTCACTCGTGTCCACTGCGTTCACGAGACTCGTGTCCACGCCGTCGGCTTTGCGTTCACGAGACTCGTGTCCACGCCGTCGGCTTTGCGTTCACGAGACTCGTGTCCACGCCGTCGGCTTTGCGTTCACGAGACTCGTGTCAACGCCGTCGGCTTCTCGTTCACGAGACTCGTGTCCACGCCGTCGGCTTCTCGTTCACGTCACCCGTGTCCACGCCGTCGGCTTCGCTTTCACGACACTCGTGTCCACGCCGTCGGCTTCGCGTTCACGACACTCGTGTCCACGCCGTCGGCTTCGCGTTCACGACACTCGTGTCCACGCCGTCGGCTTCGCGTTCACGTCACCTGTGTCCACGCCGTCGGCTTCGCGTTCACGACACCCGTGTCCACGCCGTCGGCTTCGCGTTCACGACACCCGTGTCCACGCCGTCAGCTTCGCGTTCACGTCACCCGTGTCCACGCCGTTGGCATCAGTGGTATTTCCATTGTATTTTTCGCTGCCTGCTGCATTTTCACACTCCACTTGTCAGTATAGCAGTCACATGACATGCATACCTCACTCTGGACAGGTTCACTGGTGGCATCCTCTGCAGTCGCCCTGCCAGACCAAAGAGACGCCTCCATCTGTTGTTCAAACGCAGCACCTACACACAGAACACACACACACACACACACACTTCATCTATTCAAATACACTGAACTCTTCATCAATATCGTTGTGTTCTGTGTGTTCTCTTTGAATCCCACCAAATACATTTATCCCTTAAACAAAAACACTGAATTCTCCCCTGCAATTGAGAGACCCTGAAGGACTAATCCAAGAGCAGGGATGGAACCACAGCTCAGCTCATGGCTTGTTCAGCCAGGAACTGGAACCGGCCGGCTTTCCACATCACCGACCCCGACTGGAGGCCATCTGGTCGGTGTCCTGCATTTCCTTTTGCTGACCAGTCACCTGCCGGCACACCGTTTATCAGGCAATGGCAGCGAGTCATTTTGATGAACATCGTAAACCTGCACGGGCAGATGGAGCCAGACAGGACGTCTTCACGTGCGTAGCATAGTATATCTGGTCAATGTTCAAAATAATACACTTTGCAGGCTTCTGATTATAGACCAGACCTGAAAAGGACTCAACATACACACAAAATTTCAGCCAAAATTTGTACCAGCAGGTCCGGCTAACAAGAGATCAAAAATGGGCCAAGTTTCTGCTAATGTATGCATTTAAGGTTCATTTAATAGGGACCTGGATCACACCAGACCTGGGGGGGTAGGGTTAGCATGCAGACCTGGATCACACCAGACCTGGAGGTTTTTGAATGATTCAAACAGTTTTGCTGCTATTAACGGTCCCCAATCATTTCAAGCTTTATACATTTTTCTGCATTCTGCAATCACTGCCTTCACAGTTTGTCTCATTTTCTGTCCTCCTTCACTGCTCAGTCTCCGAGCTGCCCACCGCTACCCCCCCCCCCCCCCCCACACACACACACTCTACATGCGCCCCCCTCTCGGTGAAACACAGCGTTCTAATCTCCCCGGCTCGTCCAGAGACCCCTGCAGCCGTAAGCATCAAGGTGCCTCGACATCTTCCCCTACACGGTCAGATTCTATCACCGAGCCCAGAGACTCTGGATGACCAGAGAACCTCATCATCTGCAGCTGACAACAACCAGGCCTGGAGCTCCAGATCCTGGTTCGCTGCATGTCAGGAAGCGACAAATGGAATTCCTCATCAACATCAGTGGGAAGTGCTGGCAGGATTTCTGACCGAGGCGACACGTTGAATACTCGCGCTGCAGTATTTTATATCGCTGTACTTTTTCTTGAGTTGATTCTGATGTTTCAAAGTGTCCTGCTGTTGAGTTGCATCATGTGGACCGGTACCCGACAGGGCCCAGTTGCACGGCAGCAACTGGTTGGCTGTTTCATTTATTGGTGCGAGGCACATACAGCATCTACCATCCCAGTCGGTGCCGAGGACTCTACCAGGTCACCCCAGCACAGCTGACTGACCCTTCTTCATGTAAATTAAAGTTGAACTTGTCATTCTTCCATGAACCACCTGACCGGTGGATTGTAGCCTTCCGGCCATCCCGGTGAGTGCAGTAGTACTAGGAGATATACTGCATCTGCAGCAGGGTTAGAACTACAACTTCCCTCTTTTCCATCGCAAACAAAACGCATGCGGTATCGTCATGCCGTAGCCCGGTAGTGGCCTCCTCATTCTCACTAGCAGACAAGGAGGGAACGTTAAGCTACAACCCCGCAGTAGCCGTTACCTGCAGGGGAGGGCGCGGGATCCCGCAGCCTGTCGCTGCTAACGTGCACCCGGGGCCGGCCGCTGTTCATGGCGCTCTCCCGGAGCCTCCTCTCCGCGGTTCCCCGGGCCATCTTCAGCTCCAGCAGGTGCAGCTTCCTCTTCAGGGCCTTGTTCTCTCTCTGGCACTGCGACATCTGGAGACTCACCACCGCGTAGTCGTCGTCCACCAGTTTACAGATCTCGGCCACCGCCGCGTTTGCCAGGACCTCCATGATGGAGGCCAGCTGCGTCTGGAAGGCCAGGCGGGTGGACATGATCCTGCTTCGTCGCTCCGGTGGGCTGCAGGTACCGTGGAACTCGTCTGACGGACTCAGGGAAGCGTGTGGGACGAGTCAGAACATTCCAGCACCAGGGAGACTTCTGCCCCCCGACGATTTCAGCGAATATGATCGAGCTTCGGCTCACGTGAGCTCCTCGTCTGCCCGCAAGCGTCACTGCAAACATGACGCTATTTCCGGTTGAAAGTGAAACATGACCCTGTGTGACACGCCCCCTTTGCCCTGCATCGTGATTGTGTTCCGTCGCCGTTCTTAGATTCGGTAACAAAGACTGACATGGAAGCTTCTTTCCCGGAGTGCGTGAGTGTGTTGACCCGTGAGTAGAAGTGGAGTCGTCCGGCAAGTGAACTTGTTCATATTATCGACCAAGCAAGAATGTCACCCCTGTGTGAGTCTCCATGTTCTCCCTGTTCCTGCTGGGTTCTCTCTGGTACTCCAGCTTCCTCCACAGTCCAAAGACATCAAGAGGGACCAGGTTAATCCAGACTCTAAATTGACCGTAGGCGTGGCTGGGAGAGCCAATGGTTGTCTGTCTCTATGTGTTGGCCCTGCCATGGACTGGTGACCTGTCCAGGGGGAAGGCTGCTGGGATAGGCTCCACCCCCACCACCCTGAACAGGAGGAGATGGATGGATGGATGGATGAATGGATCCTCTAAGACCACTCAATCCTCCCTCAGGTGTACTGCTAATTTAATCGCTTTCAGCACCACTGTGTACTATGTTTTGGTGTAATACAGAGGTTTCTGTCACTTCAGTCTTTAGCAGGACTTTGCTCTGAAATTCCTCGTTCTATTTTTTATATTTGCCACAGGTCCGCTAGCTCACCTTAGCATACTAGCTATGGCCGCTCTCTCTTTCCGCCTCTCCCTCCCTCTCCTGCTCCATGAGCCAGATGTGTAGTTAGGGCCTGAGCCAGTCCCTGGCGAAGACCCTATTATGTTTCGAAGGCACACTCGCCCCTTCAAAAGTTAATTTGACCCCCTAAACATGCATGAAAACTCACCAAATTTGGTAAGCACATCGGGTGCGGCGAAAAATTCGATAATTAAAAAAAAAAGAGGCGCTCTACTCAATAGCGCCACCTACATACACAAAAAACCACGCCACAGCCTGAAGGAATGTCCTACAGACATGGGACAAACACCATTGAACTCGTCTCATCAAGACGGATAAATCATACACTCACACCCCTGACCTAACTGTAACAGGATGTCCACAATTTGGACACGAATGTCTAATTTTGGACAATTTTGCGCCCCGAACAAAATCTATCTCCTCCTGAACCGTAAATGCCAGGGCTTCCAAACTTTCACACATTACTCTCCCAACTGTGCTGATTAAAAGTTGTTCAAGGTTAATATACTACGCGCTCGGTTTGGATTTTATGAGCCGTCAAAGTGGGGGAGACACTTTTCGCCTTACAATGGAAGTCTATGGGGGGAGCGTGTCCTCTCAGGGTACATACTCTCAAACAAATGCTTCTCACGTCTATACCATACATTCCACAGCTTTTAAAAACACACCACTGTATTCCTGACAAAAATCCCTACAAAAATATGGTATTTTGTGTGACTTTTGGCCAACGTATACCGAGTTATTCAGCTTTTACACACTACATTTCTCTTAATCCTCCACTCTCTCCACTCTAGCACAGATCAGAGACAGAGCAGTGGGGGAGGGGTTCTTAAAGGGCCAGCTCTCAGCTCTGCTCTCTCTCTAGCACAGATCAAAGACAGAGCAGTGGGGGAGGGGTTCTTAAAGGGCCAGCTCTCAGCTCTGCTCTCACTCTAGCACAGATCAAAGACAGAGCAGTGGGGGAGGGGTTCTTAAAGGGCCAGCTCTCAGCTCTGCTCTCACTCTAGCACAGATCAAAGACAGAGCAGTGGGGGAGGGGTTCTTAAAGGGCCAGCTCTCAGCTCTGCTCTCACTCTAGCACAGATCAAAGACAGAGCAGTGGGGAGGGGTTCTTAAAGGGCCAGCTCTCAGCTCTGCTCTCACTCTAGCACAGATCAAAGACAGAGCAGTGGGGGAGGGGTTCTTAAAGGGCCAGCTCTCAGCTCTGCTCTCACTCTAGCACAGATCAGAGACAGAGCAGTGGGGGAGGGGTTCTTAAAGGGCCTGCTCTCAGCTCTGCTCTCCACTCTAGCACAGATCAGAGACAGAGCAGTGGGGGAGGGGTTCTTAAAGGGCCAGCTCTCAGCTCTGCTCTCACTCTAGCACAGATCAGAGACAGAGCAGTGGGGGAGGGGTTCTTAAAGGGCCAGCTCTCAGCTCTGCTCTCACTCTAGCACAGATCAGAGACAGAGCAGTGGGGGAGGGGTTCTTAAAGGGCCAGCTCTCAGCTCTGCTCTCACTCTAGCACAGATCAGAGACAGAGCAGTGGGGGAGGGGTTCTTAAAGGGCCAGCTCTCAGCTCTGCTCTCACTCTAGCACAGATCAAAGACAGAGCAGTGGGGGAGGGGTTCTTAAAGGGCCAGCTCTCAGCTCTGCTCTCACTCTAGCACAGATCAGAGACAGAGCAGTGGGGGAGGGGTTCTTAAAGGGCCTGCTCTCAGCTCTGCTCTCCACTCTAGCACAGATCAGAGACAGAGCAGTGGGGGAGGGGTTCTTAAAGGGCCAGCTCTCAGCTCTGCTCTCACTCTAGCACAGATCAGAGACAGAGCAGTGGGGGAGGGGTTCTTAAAGGGCCAGCTCTCAGCTCTGCTCTCACTCTAGCACAGATCAGAGACAGAGCAGTGGGGGAGGGGTTCTTAAAGGGCCAGCTCTCAGCTCTGCTCTCACTCTAGCACAGATCAGAGACAGAGCAGTGGGGGAGGGGTTCTTAAAGGGCCTGCTCTCAGCTCTGCTCTCACTCTAGCACAGATCAGAGACAGAGCAGTGGGGGAGGGGTTCTTAAAGGGCCAGCTCTCAGCTCTGCTCTCACTCTAGCACAGATCAAAGACAGAGCAGTGGGGAGGGGTTCTTAAAGGGCCAGCTCTCAGCTCTGCTCTCCACTCTAGCACAGATCAGAGACAGAGCAGTGGGGGAGGGGTTCTTAAAGGGCCAGCTCTCAGCTCTGCTCTCCACTCTAGCACAGATCAGAGACAGAGCAGTGGGGGAGGGGTTCTTAAAGGGCCAGCTCTCAGCTCTGCTCTCACTCTAGCACAGATCAGAGACAGAGCAGTGGGGGAGGGGTTCTTAAAGGGCCAGCTCTCAGCTCTGCTCTCACTCTAGCACAGATCAAAGACAGAGCAGTGGGGAGGGGTTCTTAAAGGGCCAGCTCTCAGCTCTGCTCTTCACTCTAGCACAGATCAGAGACAGAGCAGTGGGGGAGGGGTTCTTAAAGGGCCAGCTCTCAGCTCTGCTCTCACTCTAGCACAGATCAGAGACAGAGCAGTGGGGGAGGGGCTCTTAAAGGGCCAGCTCTCAGCTCTGCTCTCACTCTAGCACAGATCAAAGACAGAGCAGTGGGGGAGGGGCTCTTAAAGGGCCAGCTCTCAGCTCTGCTCTCACTCTAGCACAGATCAAAGACAGAGCAGTGGGGGAGGGGTTCAGGCCCTCACAACGCTGCTTGCAGCTTTAATTACTCCTCTGCCTCCTTTAGTGTAATAAGTGTAGTTTGTTTGTAGATCTGGAGGCGAGGCTTAGTGAGTTAGAGACTCGGCTCCGCACCATGGAGGCTAGCGCTAGTCCTTTACCTTCAGGAGCTTCTCAGTCCACCTGAGCGGGTGCGGAGACACCTAGCCTAGCCACCGCTAGCAGCTCCCCCGCAGCTCCCGAGCAGCCGGGAACTAGCCAGTCCCGCTGGGTGACATCACGAGGGAAACCAAGACGCAGTGAGCCCGTGTTTGCCCACCAACCCCTTCATGTTTCCAACCGCTTTTCCCCACTCAGCGACACACCCGCTGAGAGTGAAACTCTCCATGTCGGCTCTGTTGCTCGCAGCCCCGCTGTGAAGCCGACATCAGTCATTGGCAGTTCTGTTCTCCGCAACGTGAAGGTGGAGACTCCAGCGAGCATAAAGTGCATCCCAGGGGCCAGAGCGGGCGACGTTGAGGCTAAAGCTGCTGGCAAAATGTAAGGTTAAATACAGTAAGATTGTGATACATGTCGGCGCTAATGACACCCGGCTTCGCCAGTCAGAATTAACTAAAGTTAACATGGCTTCGGTGTGCAACTACGCTAAAACAATGTCGGACTCCGTAGTTTTCTCTGGCCCGCTGCCCAATTTAGCGAGTGACGACATGTTTAGCCGCATGTGTTCATTCCATCGCTGGATGTCCAGGTGGTGCTGAGATAACAACGTGGCTCACAGACAATTGGAGCTCCTTCTGGGGAAAGCCTGGTCTGATTGGGAGAGATGGCGTCCATCCTACTTTGGATGGTGCATCTCTCTTATCTAGGAACAGAGGCCAGTTTGTTAGCAATACTAATCCCTGACAAGCACCCAGAGTTCAGACCAGCAGGCAGAGCAACAGGTTAGCACGCCCTCTGCTGGTTCCTTGGTGTTGTCACCCACCCAGCCTATAGAAACTGTGTCTGCCCCGAGGCTGTATAAGGCTGCACCCAAATCTGGAGGAGTAACTTATAGCAATTTAGTTAAAATTAAAACCACTGCTTCAGCAAACCAACCCAGTAAAACTATTAAATGTGGTTTGCTTAATATTCCATCTCGCCCATCCAAGTCTCTCCTAGTGAACGATTTGATTACTAATTATCAGATTGGTGTATTAGCACTCACTGAAACCTGGGAGCAGCAAGATGAGTGTGTTAGTTTAAATGAATCTTCCCCTCCTGGTTACATTCACTACCATGTACCTCGCACCACTGGCAGAGGAGGAGGAGGAGCTGCAATCTATCAGTCAAATTTGCTCATTAACCCTCCACCTAATTGTTCATGAACTCATTTGAGAGCCTGACTGTCAGCTTCTCCCTCCCAGACTGGAAAGCAGAGAAACCACTCTTACTTGCTGGGGTGTACCATCCTCCTGCACCTTATTCTGAGTTCTTAGAAGAACTCGCTGACTTTCTGTCTAACTTGGCATTGAACTCAGACAAAGTCATTCTAGTGGGTGACTTTAACATCCATGAGGACGTCAATGAGGATTCTCTGGCCACTGCGTTTAAGTCGCTTCTTGATTCTGTTGGCTTCTGTCAGAGGGTAAACAAACCCACTCACACTTTTAATCACATCCTTGATTTAGTACTCACTTATGGAATAGAAGCTGACCTCATCACAGTTCTTCCTCAGAACCCCGTCTTGTCTGATCACTCCTTAATTGCATTTGAATTTACTTTAACAAATTATATCCTACCTGGGAAAAAGTCCTGCTTCAGTAGAAGTCTATCTGACACTGCTGTTTCTAGATTTAAGGAGCTTATTCCAGCAGAGCTTGCTGCCACATCTTGTAGTGATATAATGGGCAGTTATGCTGATTCCACCCCCACCCAGGTGGACTATCTTGTGGACAGCACTGCAGTAGCACTCCTTGGGACACTTGATGCCGTAGCTCCCCTGAAGAAGAAGGTTATCAACCAGAAAAGAATAGTTCCCTGGTACAGCCCAGAGCTGCGTGCCTTAAAACAGAAGACCAGACAACTGGAAAGGAAGACACATTCCAGCCAGCACGAGGAAGTCCGCCAAGCCTGGAAGGAGAGTTTATTAATATATAAAAAGAACTCCGTAATGCCAGAGGCGCTTACTACTCGTCCCTGATAGAAAAGAATAAGAACCACCCCAGGTTCCTCTTCAGCACCGTGGGCAGGCTCACCAAGAACCATAGTGCTGTTGAGCCATGCATCCCCCAACTCTCAGCAGTAACGACTTCCTTTCTTTCTTTACTGAAAAGATTGTGAATATTAGAACAAAGATTGCCAGTAATGGAGGACAGACTACAGTCCCATAGAAGCCCCTCCCAGACTTGGTGCTCACCTGGACAGCTTCTCCCCCATCGACCTGTCAGATTTAACTTCTGCAGTCGGTTCCTCCAAGTCAGCCACTTGTCTGCTGGATCCCATCCCAACAAGCCTCCTTAAGGATGCCTTCCCTCTAGTCAACACTTCTATATTAAATTAATCTTTCCTTAGTCTCAGGTTATGTGCCACAGGCCTTTAAGGTGGCTGTCATCAACCCTTTACTTAAAAACCTTCTCTTGACCCAGATGTGTTAGCCAACTATAGGCTGATATCCAACCTCCCTACATCTCCAAGATCCTTGAGAAGGTTGTCCTGGAGCAGCTACATGAACATCTGCACAGCAACGAGCTCTTTGAAGCCTTCCAGTCTGGATTCAGGGACACCATAGCACTGAAACAGCACTGGTCAGAGTCTCTACTAATCTTCTTACAGCTTCAGACAGAGGTCTTGTCTCTGTCTTTTTGGACCTCAGTGCTGCATTTGACACCATCGACCACAGCATCCTGCTACAGAGACTAGACCATGAAATTGGGATTAAGGAACTGCCCTAAAATGGTTTAAGTCCTACTTATCAGACAGGTTTCAGTTTGTTAATGTTAATAATGACTATTCAGAGTACAGCAGAGTCCCACATGGTGGACCACAGGGTTCAGTTTTAGGACCGATTCTCTTCACTCTTTACATGCTCCCATTAGGTGACATAATCCAGAAGCACTCCATCAACTTCCACTGTTATGAGGACGACACACAACTCTACTGGTCGATGGAGCCAGACGACACAAGCCAGCTTACTCATCTGCAAGACTGCCTGAAAGACATGAAATCCTGGATGTCCTCTGACTTCTTAATGCTCAATTCAGATCAAACTGAGGTCATCATGTTTGGACCTAAACCCCTCAGGGACACCTCTCTAACCAGATCACTACTCTAGATGGCATCACCCTGACCCTGAGGACAACTGCAAGGAACCTTGGAGTCATTTTTGACCAGGACCTTTTCTTCAGCTCCCACATAAAGCATGTGACCAGGACCGCCTTCTTCCACCTGCAGTATCACTAAGATTAGGAATATCCTTTCCCAGAGTGATGCTGAGAAACTGGTGCATGCATTCATCACTTCCAGGCTGGACCACTGCAACTCTCTCCTGTCAGGATGTCCCAACAACTCTCTACAGAGTCTCCAGCTGGTCCAGAACGCTGCAGCCAGGGTTCTGACAGGAGATAGAAGAGAGAACACATCTCTCAACTTTCGCTTCTCTCCTTCCTGTAGGATCTAGAATCCACTTCAAAGTCCTTCTGCTGACTCATCAGGCTCTCAATGATGAAGCTCCATCCTCTCTGAAAGAACTCATTAGTCCCTCCTGTCCTACCAGAGCACTCCGCTCCCAGAATGCAGGTCTGTTAGTGACTCCCAGTATCTCTAAAAACAGACTGGGAGGTAGAGCCTTCAGGTACCGGTTCCTCTACTGTGGAACCAGCATCTCTCCATGGGTCAGAGAGGCAGACACTTTAACTACGTTTAAGTCTAGGCTTAAGACCTTCCTCTATGACAGAGCCTTCAGTCAGGACTGGTTCAGGTAGCTCTGAACCATTGATAGCTATGCTGCTACAGGCTTAGACTGCTGGGGGACACATCAGGTTACATGGAGCCCTCCCCTCCTCTCCTCTCCTCTCCCCCTCTCTCCTCCTCTCCTCCCTGCACATTTTTGGAACTGTCACTACCACTACTTGTTGCACTTTGTAGTTTGGCCTTGGTGTCTCTCAGTCTCTCTGTGTTTCCACAGATCCACCAGAGCCCCAACCGCCGCCTGCATCGCCGCCCCCCCCTCTTATTCCCTACTGTTACACCGGCCTGCGCTCCCCCCTCCATGAACCAGTCTACCATCCAGTCCCCCATCAAGCTGGCTTGCTCTCCCTGCCTCCCCTTCCATGAACCAGTCTACCATCCAGTCCCCCATCAAGCTGGCTTGCTCTCCCTGCCTCCCCTCCCATGAACCAGTCTACCATCCAGTCCCCCATCAAGCTGGCTTGCTCTCCCTGCCTCCCCTCCCATGAACCAGTCTACCATCCAGTCCCCCATCAAGCTGGCTTGCTCTCCCTGCCTCCCCTTCCAGAAGCTTCCTTCTTCAACTGTTATTAACATTTCCATGTTTCCTCCATTCTGTGTTATAAACTGTTTTCTTGTCTGTACCAACATCTCCTGCACGTCTGTCCCTCCTGGTGAGGGATCCTCCTCCCCTCCTCACCCTGAGGTTTCTCCCATTTTTCCCTGTTAAAGGTTTTCTATGGAGTTTCTCCTCAGTCGATGTGAGGCTCTGAGGGCAGAGGATGTTGTTATGATGCCATGAAGCCTGGAGACAAACTGGTGGTGGAAACAGGCTCCAAAGAAAACTGCCTTGCCTTGCCTACAGTCACTTATGGTGTAGTAGGAGTCAAAGTCAACACATTAGTCACACAGTATTATCCAGTACAGTCCACCGGCTCCATAAATTACAATCTGTAAAACAATAATCAAAGTCAAGTGAAAAGTTCAAACACATTTCATGTCCCATTGTAAACATTATGTCGGAGCACTGATTGCAGGGAACCTGTTATGCTGCATTAGTATGAGGTAAGTTCACCCTTCCTGAGAACATCAGAAATTAGACCCACAGCAAAGCCAAGTTCATGGCAAACAAATCCCTTACAAGTTTAATGATGACCACATGTTTAAACACTGGAACTTGTCATGACAGTGTACGAAAAGGCCAGAGGTCGGTTTTAGATGTGCACATCCAAACACCTACACATAGAAACAAGACAGACTCAGACAGATATATTTGTACTTTACACTTTCAAAGTTCTTTACTACTTGATATCTAATTTAGGAACACAGGATTGTTGAGGTTAAAAAGGCTTCATCCCCATAAAAACTGAGGAAGGGAAATAAAACACTACCTTGCAACAAGGAAAATACTTTGATGTCATTGTCCAATTCTGTAAAGAAACAGATATGAATACTCTGGACAACCCAATATACCTTCACTTTTCCTAAGAAACAACAAGTAAATAAATATACTGCCAACCAGTGGAATACTCATGAACATACTCATACATGAGAAGTGCATGTTGGCACAAAAGGATTTATTCAACATAGTGCCAGTATTTACTATTCAAGGCTGCCTTGGAAAGGCCACACACCAATGCTAGTTTAGCAATATGAATACATGACAATATATTAAAGATATCATTGAACTACATGACTGATATGTGCCTCAGCGCTGCCCTCCAATATTGGACCTGTCCCTGTGGGAATGCAACAGGAACACTGGGTGGTAAATCAGGTCCCACCAGGCCTCCTTGTACCACGGAGCTTCTCTACAGGTGACAGAGTCATTGTGGCAAAGGAGGAGCAGCAGCATGAGGCAGCTGGGACCAAACTCAGAAACTGAAAGTTTTGCACTCCAGCTCATGTTAAAGTTAGAATTTCCTTGTTTCATATGCATTACCTGTTTGTCATCTATCATGTTATTTTATGTATTTTGGTTACCAAAGATAAATTTACACCTTGGTTGACTGTTAAGTCTTATTCTATATTACGGGCCGGCTCTCTGGATTTCTGGTGATGTGCTTAATGTGGTGAGATTTTATGAAGCACTTTTTCAAATTACTAACAAATTGTACCTTTGATGGGGGAATCACATTTTGGCCTATATGCCCATTTGTCATATCTTCCAAGAGGAAAAAAGTAGATATTACAGGCAGAACATTAGCCTCTTCTATGGCGGCTGGTGGATGGCTCCATGTGTGCGTTGTGCGTTCGGAGCATTTTCAGCCTCATTCTGGTATTTAGAGGCGAGTAATCAGAGCACAAACCAGGGCACTAAGAGGCGGTCATTAGAAACCCGAGTATTCACAGGTGTGTTCCAGGTGTGACATCACTCAACCAATCAGAGGGCCTGGTGTCGTTCCCTCTGAGGTCCAGGTTGATCCAGGACTGGGAGGTTGCTGTTCCAGTGGCGCTCACATTTCACCTCAGGAGAAGAGAGCACTCCTGACCTGGAGACCCAGACCTCCTCCTGCTCCAGGTGAAGGAGTGAGCACGTCTGATGTTTACATACGGGAGCAAAAGGAGGTGGAGCAGGTCTGGAGGAGGTGGAGCAGATCTGTAGGAGGTAGAGCAGGTCTGGAGGAGGTGGAGCAGGCCTGGAGGAGGTGGAGCAGGCCTGGAGGAGGTGGAGCAGATCTGTAGGAGGTAGAGCAGGTCTGGAGGAGGTGGAGCAGGTCTGGAGGAGGTGGGGTCCATGTCTCCAGGGTCCCAGGCAGCAGTGCTGCTCCTCTGCTGGTCTGGGTGATGAGTCTCTAACATCTCGCTCCTCATGACTCCACTGACCAGAGACCAGTCTCTTCTGGGTTCATGGAGCAAAGGTCTCCTGCTGCTCTTCAACATGGAGGCACTATGGAGGCTTGGACCAGCCTAGGTAACACACTGGAGCACCTGGAGCAGGTTCATGCCTGGCGTAGAGACATCATGCACCTGCTTAAAACTAACAAGGAGGCTTGAGCCTGACTGTGTGGAAGCTGGTGCCATTTTTAAGGTAGGACCCATCTTCCAAAGACATCAGCTGTGTCTGTATTCAGATCTCCCACCAACGTACCGCAACTTATTGTACCCTTTTTTAGAAGTCAGGCATAATTTGTATAGACTGACCACATATTAGGAATCTGCATGGTTACTTTCGCAAATCTAAAATTGTAATATATTTATGTATCAACAGTCCAAGAGCAACAAGTACCATTTGTCTACTTCCAAATCCAGAGAGACTCTCTTCACTTTGTAATTTTATGAATCCAGTATCCACCAAGGGTTGTGCGTCCATAATTTGAATTCATCTACTTTTAAGTCCACCACAGTCGAGTCAGAGCAGTGGAGCAGTTGAGTATCTCCAGTGTGCAGTATGCTTATTTTTATAATGCAATTTATGAGCTGGTGAGTTACTCATCAACACATGCCAGGCAGGGTTTAACTGATAAACAACAACATAACATTAAAACATGTCAGTATGACAGCTCTGGACCCACTGGAATGTTTCATGTTCAAAATTCAGCCGAGCTACTGATCGAACAGTTCCTCCCAGCCTCCGATCTAAAAGGTGAAAATATTTTTAGTTGAATGCTTCTAATATTGCACATTAGGCTCATTGCTGTGTGAGAAATACTCTTTTGTCTTGAAGTGCAAGCAGTCAAACAAGTGTTTGTAAAGAGATCACAGTAGGATAAGGCAAAGATTGATTCATGTTAAGAACAGCTGATTGGGATTCAATTGTGGTTCGAGTCAATTTTTCACATCATACAGTCAACAGACAGTCCACAGTGATCACGGCTGTGTGGTACTATCAGTCAAAATGATCAAACATGAACAATAACCCTGCCCTTGAGGTCACTTCCTGTGTTGTTTCAAGATGTTCTTGAGCGTCTTTCACATGCACACCTTATCTCTGTTGGGACAAATGAATGGACTGAATGCTAGCACACACTCTTTCCAATACTTTCTCAGGCACTCTGTTTGAAACAAGGAGTAAAGAAAGGTTACATAGGTTTTTCACTTATCAACAGGATTCACACGGTACGGCTAGAATCTAGGACAAATATCAACTTTACAGGTCATGATATCACAGGATACAGCCTTGACTCATATTTGTTCATGCTTGTATAAGATGCATGATTTCCATTGATCGCCCTGTTGTGTCCAATCTTAACGTGGATCATTCCCAGATGCCAACCATATGTTTGGGCTGACTGTCTACAGGCCACACTGAGACTGCTGTCGGTGTCGCCGAACGCTACACATCTGGCTGAAGGACTGTCCACAACGGGAGCAGCTATAGGGTTTCTCCTGTGTGTGGACAGTACGGTGTCTCTTCAGATGGCTGGATGAGATGAAACTCTTCCCGCACAAAGTACAACGATAACGCCTCTCCCCAGTGTGGATCAGGAGGTGGACTCGCAGGTTGTTTGGCTGGGCAAAGCCCTTTCCACAGTGGGGGCAGGTGTATGGTCTCTCACCTGTGTGCACTCTTTGGTGCAGCTCCAGGGCAGCTGCACTAGGGAAGACACGCCCACATACAGCACACACCACAGGCTCTTTAGTAGCCACACCACCACTCCTGTAAGGCCGCCTCTGGCTAGTCGTGGTGGCAGAAGAAGCCGTTGAGGGAGTGGGTGGAGGAGGTGGTACTGTTACAACAGCAGACATGTCAAAGGAGGCAGCAAAAGCTGCCATTTCATGGGTTCCACCTGGGAAGAGCATGGTTGGAGGCCCATCCAGATTCTCCCCTCCCACCTGTGTCGAGAAGGAGGCTGACGGATGGCCAGTTTCTGTGTTCCCCAAGCCCAGTTGTGCAACTGCGTACGCTGCCCCAAGATGACTGACCCTCTCCTGCATCCAAGCCAGGTCAAGGCCCAAGCTGTTGAGGCGCTCAAGACTTGGCTCATCAGAGGCAACGGGGGCAGACAACTGAGAAGGTTTAAGTTCTGTTTCTGGGACATCCTGTGATGGAGTCTCTGGCTTCACTGAGTCTGTTAGACTGGTTTCAGCATCCCTGGGTATGGTCTCGAGGGCCGGTATCCCCCCACTACTGGCTTTCAAACAGACTACGGGTTTCGGGGTCCTGCGTTTTGGTCGAGGCCTGCATGTCAGGTTCATTGTTTTATCAGTGGAGGGAGGAGGGGACTGGATGGTGGCAGAGGTGGCCCCAGTATCAACAGCAATATTACTGGGGCTACAGTCCTCACTGGGCTCCAGAGCTGAGGAAGGAAGAAGAAGGGAATCATGAAGGAGACTAAAAAATAGAAATACATGGAAAAACATCACTGTTCACTGTGCAACCCATTTATGTTCATGAAACTGATAAGATGATGGTATATTCAGAAAATTAAATGTCAAAATATGTATAAAATACATAAAAACCTAACTACCACAATGTTTTGTCCTGAGGTACCACAATTGCTCAACTAAGCTGCATACACAGTGTATGCTGGCCGTGCGCTGCACAGTAGCCAATCTCTGGCATGCGTCATTGGAACAATTCCTGCAACAGCGTGCACACAGACACGAGACACAAAGGAATTGCACCAGAGCACATCCGATCAGCATTCACACTCATGCACCATAATCAGAGGAAGTTGTGAATTCATTTTTTTCCATTTTTCCACCCATGTCGCCCCATAGCAAGATATCATCACCTTGCACGACAAAGAAGCCTGAACTTGCTGATCTCTGTTGCTCTCTAAAAAAAAAAAAAAAAAAAAGGTACATATTAAATCATATGTCCACTCACTTGCATGAAGGTCACATATCCTTATACAGACTAACTACTTTACATGCAGAGGGCAGTGAAGAGTCAGATGCTGTTACACACAGAATATTGGTGAAGGAAGAAGAGTCTTTGCAGAGGAGAAATTAAAGGAAAAGCATCTATAAAAGGCTATGGTTTGTGGAGCATCCGGGTAGTTTCTCTGCCGCCAAAAATGATGTCAACTCCAACTGATGTGTGTGAGAATGTCAGCGGGAGGAGCTGCTGGCTGACTTCCACTCCTTTTGTGCTGTGTCATTTAATGTGTACTTGCGAGTCTGGAATTCCTTTGTCCTTTGTTGCCATATGGATGTGTGTGTTTTTTTTGACGCTCCGTGAATGCAGTGAATGACAAACGTGAGTATCGTCATATAATGGTGTATTTTTCCCTTTCTCAGCCGAAATACGTGTTTCTAGGTACCCTGTCAGCCGTCCTTGTTTAGCCTGAGATGCTTTAGTTCCTTCCTCCAGCCGTTAATTAGTTTGAGAGGAGCTGTTTAGTATTTGGCTGTCCGAATTGCCAAGTAGGTCGGATCATAGGTCGCAGAGTAGGTCATAGGCTGTCCGAAACCACAACTTGAAATCTATTAACTGGATTTAGAGCCATTTACAATTTGTTATGCCCTTTCCATTAAAAATCCTTAATCCATGGAACCAGTGTGGGATGACCCTGAAGCTCTACTAGCCAGTACAGTAGGATGTGTGTGTCTACAATTAAAAGTGGGAATGCAGAGTGCATCCTCCACTATAGGCAAATTGGAGTGAGTCCAGTCTCTCTGACACCATGCAGGGAGACTCTCCATACATTCGGACAGCACTACATCAGCACAGCCAGTCAATGGTCATCAATGCTGTCCTTAGCCTGTGCCTTTTTGGGCATTCAAATTATGGTGGATTCTTTCCACTTGCTTGAAACACAGTCAGTGTCCAGAGGTCCCTGACACTGTTTGGGGAAGACCCCACTTAGCAGAGTGCAGCAGATCTTGAGCACCCTTAGACTTAGTGTGGGCTGGCAAGGGCCCAGGTGGTAGGTGTGTCATAGCTCGACTACCACAGGATTTAGCCCCTGTCATGTCTCCCTTGCATTTCCAGAGATTCATTTTGGCTCCATTCTCATCTATGTGGTGGATCTGAAATAAATGTGTTAGGGATGCTGCAATAAGAAAAGTCCAGTATATTCTGCATGCTCTGGTGAGAGTTGTAGCATTTTGTCCAAATACTGAGTACCTGTTCAACCCCCCGGTTGCTCACTCCTGAGATTGATCACTCTGATTTATAGTCACAGTGGAAACGGCAGCCCCGTAAACAGGCCTAGATACATACAGCAAAGCAAGTGCCAACGCTAGTTGATGACAGTAACATTTATCGAGATTTCCAAGCATAGTAATCACTTACCATTATCATGATAATCAAAACTGGAATGATATAACTAACAATTTGGGAATCTTATCGTGAATTTAACTGGGAATTATTACATCTTCCCATTACTGTAAGTGTATAAGTGACTCTAAAGTGGTACACTGAAACTACGGTTTCTCTTTATTTTTCACCCACAAAGGGAAACTTGTGGAATTGATATCGTGATTTGTAGATGTGTCATCACAGCGGCATGTTGAAGTTCATCGTGGCTACAAACTTGTACGTATGTTTCAAATGAACAAACCATGTCTGATGTCAATTTGTCAGGCATGGGGGCGCTTAGCTACATTCAAGGAGACAAGTATGTATGTGTTTGATTAAACAAAATAGCCTGGGTAGGCAGCCTTTCACTACTTTCAAGTAGTGTTGTCACGATACAGGATTTCAATCTTCGATACGATATTTTGAAATATACTGATACTAATACTGATATTCGATTTGATTTTCGAAACTACGCAACCAATCAGAGCATTTTTTTTATTTCAAGAAAAATGAAGAACTTTATTCTTGAGGTAGAGAACTTTTTCAGTTAGCTAGCGCTCCCTAACAAGACAAGATGTCAAAGTAAACAGCAATAGATGTGATGACTCCAGGCAACACGTACTTCAAGTTCTGCTGTCACCAACCTCTGGACCTCTAAATCTCCTCAGGTCTGGTGTCTGTCTGGGAGGAGCTTTGCTACCTTCGTCGTGTTTGCTCCTTTTGTCGGCTCAGCTCTGTTGCATCTGCTCTAGCATGTGGGCTTGCTGCTGTCCTTTGGCTTTCCTTGTTCATCCGACACAAATCCAAAGAACCTCCAAACAGCACTTCTGCTGTTTTGTTGATTTATTGAAACTGGTAGACACCATCTCATGGCAGCTTACACATGTAGAGCGATGACACTAAAAAAAATACAGCCAGCGCTGTTTGTGGGAGCGAGGCAGGAGGGGAGGGGCTGCTGCACGATGGCTCGCCCCCAGGACAGCGCTGTGTGTGTGTGTGTGTGTGTGTGTGTGTGTTGGTTTGTGTGTGTTGCCGGTGGCAGCGAATGTGTAAACCAAGGAGGCAGGTAGAGTATTGATACATCGATACTATGGAAAAGTCATTTTGTTTCGTTTTTATTTTTCAAAATCAATATTTTATCGATAAATCAATATTTTTGACAACACTACTTTCAAGTATCTCTACTCTCATCACTATGACTACTGCAATACACCTTAGCTGAAACACACCTGTATCAGATGCAGCTCCTACACAGACTGCACACATGAGATAGCTTCATTTTTTCACAGCTGGGCTACTGTTTACATTCACACAAACTTCCAGCCATGTAGGATGACAGGAAATGTACAGAATTGTGTTTATGGGATGGAAAATGATTACAATTAAGAAGATGGATTCTGTGATTAGCACCAGTGTCTGAAATTAGCGAAGGCCACGGGCCATTTGGCCCCCAATTTAGCCAAGAATGCCGCCAAAACCACATTCCAAGGGACCCCAAGTTTTTGCCAACAACTCTTTATTCTCCAGGTGTTGACACGTTTGCACTGATGACATGAACGCGAGGGTGCACACCCCCGCCCTAACTACACCTCCCAACCGAGCTGCCGTGCTGTGGTAGATCATGGGCTGCTACTTGGTTAAGCCAGTAAACCTCCCACCCTCCAAAGTGAACTAGTCACAGTTCCTCCACCAAATCCTCCCACAACTTCCTCCAACACGTCAACAAGAGATGAACCCCGACAGCAATGATTTCAAACAGGAAACTCGACCGTGGCTAAGCATCACCCTGATTTGCTCCAGTCTGATCTAGTCTGGTAGCAGCAGCTGCCTATTGAGCGTATTATCACTCTGAGGTACTGTAACATTACCGTGCCATGACTGACTCGGCCAACTAGTTTAGCAAGTTAGCTAATGTTTAGGCTAGGCTATCGTAACTTTCTTTAGCTTTCTGACGCATCATGTCACGCTTGACTGATGATGTCAGGGAAGCGTGACAGACGCAATGAGGCGCGTCATGAAAAACGTACTATTCTTTTATTTCACAAACTCGTTATAACGAGCGATTATATATACTGTATATATATATATATACTGTATATATATATATATATATATATATATATATATATATATATATATATATATATATATATATATAAATTTATCACTGTGGCTAACTGCTTGGTTTTCGTAGGCATGCGCTGTTGGCCTTTCAGTACCGTACACTACTCCCCTCTCACTCGGGGGGGGGGGGGGGGGGGTGCTGTGGAGCAACATGATAGGAGTAGGAGCGCCCTCTTCTGGATACACAAGGACATCATTTCTGGGCAGATGACATGAAGCATGATCTTTTGTAATGAGGCATAAATATTTATTTAAATGCATTTCTCTTTAAACCAACATATGACAGTGTGACAAATAACAGTATTTCATTTTAACATTACGATTTTGGCCCCAAACTTAGTTTTGTATTGTTTGTATTTGAAGCTGAACATGGGAATCTAATAGGATAATAGATTTTTGGACTGGCAGTTATATGGACAACCATAGGGGTCCTTTAATCAGGCCCCCCACCAGGAAGTCCCCCAGATGTTTGGATGTACTAACAAGGTTAAAAGGTGAGTGTTAATCTCTTATTAATTTGATGAATTTCATAATTTCTCTCAGACACAGCACTTGTCCATTTTTGATAGTCCTGGCTAGCCATATTCTCGTCTGTTTTTTTAAATATGAACCATAAATCATGAATATAAATTATAAATCTCTCTTTATGTGTGTGTGTATATATATATATATATGTGTGTGTGTGTGTGTATATATATATATATGTGTGTGTGTGTGTGTGTGTGTGTGTGTGTGTATATATATATATATACTGTATATATATATATATATACACACACACACATATATACATATATATACATATATACACATATATACACACACACACACACACACATACATATATATATGTATATATAAAAAGCATCTATATTATACAATATTAGACATATTTACATATACGTGTAGATGATGATATATCTGTGTGTGTGTGTGTGTGTGTGTGTGTGTCTGTGTTTTGTTTGTTTTGGGAGAGCTGCCAGAGACCTTCCAGCATGGCCTGGAGTCCACTGCATCCTATCAATTCAACTGGATGTACCAATCAGCAAAAACAAAGGAGTTGAAGGAGAAATTGAAAGACAGGGATTTGGTGTTGCACGTTGTTTTTCTGAAAATTATGGATGCAGAATTAACACAGAAATTCAATCTCTCCACTTTGGTGGAAATGGAAACCAAGTAACCATGCATACAGTGGTTGCCTGCACCAAAACTGGAATTCATAGTTTTGTAACTATCACCATTTCAGAACGTGAGCCCTATGGTCGAGTTGCATAATCAACCAACCTGGCATGGTGTATGTTCAACACATACGTTTGCCACTTATCCGACAGGAAATCAATTAAAATAATTTTCAACACTGGCTCTAATGGTTTGTCATGATCTGATCATTTGGTATATAATGTATGGGTGATGCCTCCAGACAGTCACAATTCCCTTGTGTAATTTGATGCCTCCAAAATGTTGATAGTTCAATGTCTTGTTCACTATACTTTTGGTTCATATTCATATTACAAAGTAATATTTTAATATGTTTAAGCTTTTAACGATATATTGCATTTTCTTTCATGATTAAATCGAGATGCAAATGAATTTGACTGTTACAAAAGTATTCAATAAATTTCACCATAAATGTTAATACAGTGTTACCATTACATCACTTACAACACCATTAAACATACTATGGTAATACCATGTTAACTAGTTTTAATAATTGTGTGCATTTGAAAACATTGCATCCTATAACTATCTAAAGGATTTTTTTTTAAATTCTCATTTTACACAATATTTCTACTGGAGTGATTGATTGAACAGCTGCGAGAAAAGAAAAACACGTACAAAATTAGAATGATCGTTCTTAAAGAATCCATCAATTTAGAACATACCTGACTTGTATTTGATATCAAAACTATTCAGTATTTTAATTTTATGGTAATAGTGTTCACATGGAGCTTAGAAAAGCTTAGTAAATTACATAATAAGGAAAAATATCTGCTAACCTCTTGCAGTCATAATATACACAAACATATTTGAACAAATTCAAACAATTCGCAAGCTATTTAAAACTATTTTAAAAGATGCTGTTTCACCCCATCTGTCATCTGCCCTTCTGAGAAAAACACCACATTAACGGCATTTTATTACTGAAAATTAGGTGGTGAAATTGGCGTCAATCGTCCAGCTTTTGCCTGATTACCTAGTATGCTCTTATGGCTATAACAGTCCGATTTAATGGGCCGGGCGATTAAATCTGTCAGGCCTTAAAAAAAAATCAAGCTCTAACTACAATGTTTCCATGGCCCCCAATCATTTAAAAATGCCCCCATTTTTTGGATCGTGGCCCCAAAAATCTCGTCTGGTCTCATTCACTGATTATCACAATTAATAAACATGCAATGAAGCTGATAATGTCTGATCTAGGGCAGACCGACCCAATATCCAGCATTTTGACGCATATTGGCATTGGCTGTTTTTTTTTATTCCTACTTATGATAAAAGATCAGTTCAAAAAATGTGTTGTTTTGGCTCTGATGCAGCTACGCCTCTTTCTGCGGTCACTATTCTGTCGCCAGCGTTGTACCGCCCACAGCACCATCTGGTGGTTACACACAGTGCCACGGCAGGGGTGACAGCCAATTAGCAGTGAAAGCTGTTGTGACAGAGGGCTCTGTCTAGCTTCTCCGTACAGCGTCTTGTTATTGTCTATGGTTACTATCTATTTTGGGTGCACTTTTAAAAATAAACACCCTGCACTGTGCTACAAAGTGCTGCTGTGGCGGAGCCAGTTTTTCTGGGTGAAGAACCCAACCTGAGCTGTGCTTCTCCGTGACATATGGTGGCAGTGGTGGGATTGGCCAGCCACAGGAAGTGCAAGTTTCAAGATGGCCAATGTGAAGGGTGAGAAGCGTGAAGAGGATTGGGAGGATGCATCGGAGGAGCGGTTTGAGGAGTCCAAGCAAGATGTACGCCCTAAGGTGACTTCAAGTACTCCAGCAGAGCGTAAACCCAAAGCCCGCTTCCGGAAATCACCAGGAGCAACAGCTGCAGCACCGGAGGAGGAAGCAGAATGGGCAATGGGAGATGTAGCAGGCCTGCTGAGGGAGTTCCTGACCATGCAGCAGCGTCATGAGGAGACTATCCTGGCAGAGATCCGTGGCCTGGCACCCACCACAAACAGCACCGAGAACTGCAACCATGGCGGAGAGCACCAGAGAGTCGGAGAGTCCACGGATGGGCCTCCCCACATCAACACCCCACCGTCGTTCAGTCATCAGAGAAGAACCAGTGGATACGTTTGATGAGCCATGGCAGGTTCCTGATCCAGAGCAGGCTCAGACTGCTACAGTGCCATTTCAGTCAGCGCAGCCAGAGAGGGTTGTGTGCAAGGAGCGCAAGATGCCGATGTATCAGTACGGGGAAGACATAGAGGATTACCTGCTACGGTTTGAACGCATGGCCAGAACCTGGGTATGGCCAGAGCAAGACTGGGCGTGTCGCCTGGTGCCACTGTTGACGGGGATGGCGCTTGCTGCCTACACATCGATGGATGAGGAGCGGTCCAACACCTACAAGCACCTGTGAGAGGCCACACTGGAGAAGTTTGACGTGATGCCTGAGACCTACCAACAGCGCTTCAGGACGGTGACGACACCACCAGGAGAGACCCCGACGGAGACCTACAACCGCCTCAAGAACCTGTACCGACGCTGGATAAGGCCGGAGCAGCACTCAAAGGAGGACATCGCAGAGATGATCATCATGGAGCAGCTGATCAACGTTCTGCCATACGACTTCCAGACCTGGGTGAAAGAGCTTGAGCCAAAGGATGGTAAGCCCACTGCAAAACTTGCCACGCAGTACCTCAACGCTCAACGGCGTGCCAGTCAGCGACCTCAAGCACCACTACACTCTCAGAGCAGTTAGCAATCACAAGCATCACTGCAACCCCAAGCAACCCAAGATGTCAAAGACACACGGGACGGCAGAGGTACCATGGGTGGGGCTGTGAGATGGGATGGTTCACAGAATAGAAGGCAAGAGTTAATCTGTTTTTATTGCCAGCAGCCAGGTCATAAAGCTGTTGTATGTCCTCTGAGAAAACCAAAGGTGAATGGGTTTTGCTATGTACCGAGGGAGGGGGACCGTCTTGGTGAGGATGATGGTAAGGATAATGCTGATGAAACGAAATGTGAAATTCTCTTGAATGGACAAGGTGTGCATGCACTGGTTGATACTGGTAGCTCTGTGACTCTACAATTCTACAATTCTTCAGTTCTACAATTCTACAATTTCATTTAGCAGATGCTTTTGTCCAAAGCGACGTACAACACAAGCAAGAATTTAGACCTAATTAAGGAAAAGTCCATAGGAAGCGCAAAAGTGCTTCAGTTGTGATTTGGTCACAGGTACTGCCATCTAGTGGCAGAAGAAGTGTCGCCCCCCCCTCCCTTTTTTTTTTTAAATTTTTGACAGACATACAACATCACACAACACAGTTAGTGCTACATAATCACTAAGTGCTGGGTCTTGGACCCTCTGACTTATTCTACCCCACAGGACAAAGAGGAGAAGAGTCAGGTTAAGTGCCAAGGTGCTTCCTGAACAATTGAGTCTTGACTCTCGTTAACAAATCCCTGCTTCCCTCTGACAATTTGAATTATGAAAAGAAAATGCTTGTGCAATGTGTACATGGTGATGAGAAGGAATACCCAACTATGGAGGTGACAGCAACCGTAAATGGTCAAATGTTTCTGATTAATGCTGGGGTGGTAGAGGGTTTGCCAACTGACATGATCTTGGGTAGGGACTTACCAGTGTTGACAGAACTTCTGGATGCACCTAAAAGTAAAGCTGCAGGTGTGCACCTGTCCTGTGCAAGATCCCAAACTAGGGGAGGACTCGAGCCCCTACCAGATTGTGTGGTAGTTTGTGCCAGGGCGGGTCCAAAGGCCCCAGGAAGACGCGCCAACAGCGGCACATAGAGAAGCATTTGGGTACCCCGGTGGTTAAATCGGAAGCAGCTGAGCTTAAGGCTGAGGGGTTGTGGGAGGTGCCAGAGAACATGGGAGCATTGCAGGCTGGGGATGTGTCATTGAAACCATTGTTTGACAGAGTGAATGGGAAGGGAGTTGATCAAAAAGGGATGGATGGGGAAAGGGTGATGTTGGAGAATGGGCTGTTATACATTGAAGGGGATCATTTTAAGCACCTAGTACGGGGATCGGCAACCCGTGGCTCTAGAGCCGCATGCGGCTCTTTAGTGCTGCCCTAGTGGCTCCCTGGAGCTTTTTCAAAAATGTTTGAAAATGGAAAAAGATGGAGGAGGGAAATATATTTTTTGTTTTAATATGATTTCTGTAAGAGGACAAACATGACACAAACATTCTTAACGTTTTCCAATGCTGTAAAAATGTGTAGAATAAATATTAAATTTCAACATTTCTGTCAACGAAGAGTTGTGTCATAGCCTGCGACACACGTTTCTATCAGCAGGGCGGGATGCCAGGCAGGTGGCTGTTGTAAACAAACCGGCGGCTGTGTGATGGGCCATGGATCCCAAAGGGAAAAAGAGAAAAATAACTGAGGAGAACAGAGGATTCAACGTTTCTCGGACCGAATCATTTGCATTCATTGCCAATGCGGAAGGATTGCCTGAATGTTTGCTCTGTAGTGAGAAGTTGTCAAAAAACAAAAAGAGTAATGTGGAAAGACATTTCCAGGGAAGGCATGCTACATTTGCAGCCGAGTACCCAGTTGGGAGTGAGAGAACAAGTGCGATTGCATTACTTCTGGAGAAATTAGAGGAGCGCAAAAATAGATTTAAGAAGTGGATTGCATCTCCAAACACCACTACTGCTGCAAGTTTTGTTGCAACCCGGGAGATAATAAAGCATGGAAAACCCTTCACAGATGGTGACTACATGAAGGAGTCATTCATCAACATATCAGAACACCTATTTGCAGACTTCAAAAACAAAACCGAGATAATACAGAAAATTAAAGACATGCCTCTCTCCGCTAAGACAGTGAAGGAAAGGGCCATTAAAATGGCAGGCAACATCACTGAGCAGCAAATCAAGGACATTAATTCAGCGCCAGCATACTCAATTGCCTGTGATGAGTCCTGTGATGTGATCGATATTAAACAGACAGCGCTTTTATGCAGGTATGTGAACTCCGATGGGCCGCAAGAAGAAATGATCCAATTAATACCACTGAAAGGCCAAACACGGGGGGAGGACATATGTGAGGCTGTGCTGAAGTGTTTAAATGACAATGGAATAAGCACCAACCACCTGATTTCAGTGGCTACAGATGGGGCACCCAGCATGAGAGGATCAAAAAGGGGGTTTGTGACTTTGCTACAGAAAGCATTGGATCGAAATCTGCTTGCAATCCACTGCATCTTGCATCAAGAGGCACTGTGTGCACAAACATTCCCATCAGAGTGTATGGCGGTGATGAACCTTGTCATTGAGATGGTGAACAAGATAATTGCTAAAGCATTGAACCACCGTCAGTTCCGTGCATTGCTTGATGAAGTTGACAGCGAATATTCCAATCTCCTGCTGCACAACAAAGTCTGATGGCTGTCCAGGGGTGAGGTTTTGCGTCGCTTTGTGGCTTGTTTAGAACACGTGAAAACATTCCTGAAAAGCAAAGACCTTAACTACCCGCAACTGGAAGATACCGAGTGGCTCGAAAAACTGCATTTTATGGTGGATATGACAAGCTACTTTAACAAGCTGAATGAAAGTCTCCAAGGGCGGGGAAACACTGCACTGCAAATGCTGGAAGCTGTTTTGTCATTCGAGCGCAAGCTGACTGTCTTTGCCAGAGATGTGCAGCGAGGCACGTTCTCCCACTTCCCCTCCCTGAGAGAATTCAAAGAAGCCCATCACGTTCACACACTCAACGGTGATTATTTACAAGGTGCGATCTTTGATATGCAAACTGCATTTGGGAGCAGATTTTGTGAGTTCCGAAAGGAAAAAATGACACTGTCTTTCCCTGTCACACCCCTGGAGATTGACCCGTCCTTGTTGAGCACATTCCCAGGAGTAAATCAAGCTGACCTTGAAATGGAAATGGCTGATATAGCTGACAAAGATTTATGGGTGTCCAAATTCAAACGTCTGACAGCCGAGCTTGAAGATGTCACTCGCCAGAAAGCCCAGCTTGCCCAAAGCCACAAATGGAGCGAAATGGAAAGCCTCCCAACACCCGGGAAACTTGTCTGTGACACATGGAATGCTCTTCCTGACAGTTATAGGAACATGAAGACATATGCATTTGGAGTATTATCCATCTTTGGATCAACATACTTGTGCGAGCAGATATTCTCAAACATGAAGTACATCAAATCAAAATATTGCACCCGCCTCACAGATGAGAGCTTGCAGTCCTGCGTCAAGATTAAAGTTACATCTTACATGCCCGATGCTGAGAAGCTGACCAGTGATGTCCAAAAACAGAAGTCACATTAAACGGGTAAGAACACAATCCTGTCATAGGCACATATTTAGTAACAAAGTGGCTGTTTTTATAAAGTGATTTCTGATTTTTGTCAGTATATATTTGGAATGACACTTGGGGATATTATTGTGTTTTGTTGCTCAGGTCCGAGGATAGCTGCGTTGGTTGCGTGTCAAAAGAGAAGAGGATGCTGCTGCATTTCACCCTTGCACTGACTTGCTTGGCATTTGCACAGAAATCAAACTTAAACTGTATTAATTTTATTTTATATACTTATATATTATACTTACAGCTAATGTGTATACATACAGCATGTGTTGCCTTCATTATAAGCAGGGGTGCACATAAGTGGTCCGCATGCACGCAGTAATTATTTTCGTGTTCCCCCACCCCCTTCACAAATAATTTATTTGTGAAGAGGGTGGGGGAACACGAAAATAATTACTTAGCGGGGCCTGTCTCTTTGACATTTTGAGAAGTGCTTTTCCCCGCGGTCGGTAGCAGTCGGTACACAAAAGCGTATAAAAGCCTTTGAAGCCGAGCGCATTTGTCCAGGTTCCTTACGCATGCGCACATGCGGACCACTTATGTGCACCCCTGATTATAAGGCTTATATAAGGCTTTTAATTTTTTGCGGCTCCAGACATATTTGTTTTTTGTTTTTTTGGCCCAATATGGCTCTTTCAACATTTTGGGTTGCCGACCCCTGGCCTAGTACTACCAACATCATGCAGACCCCTAGTCCTTCACCTCGCACACACTCTACCCTGGGCAGGTCATTTGGCCTTTCAAAAAACTTACCTCAGGTTAAGATCATGTTTCTATTGGCCCTCGATGTATGCCGATGTTCGTACATATTGTGCAACCTGTCCTGTGTGCCAGAAAACAGGAGCTGTGCGGAGGGCTGACAGAGTGCCTCTGCACCCATTGCCTATGATCTCCACCCCCTTCCAAGGCATCGCAATGGATATTGTGGGACCACTGGAGAAGAGCAGCTCTGGATATAGATTCATCCTTGTGATCTGCGATTACGCGACCCGCTATCCAGAGACCTTCCCACTGCGATCCATCACCACACCCAAGGTCATCAGTGCCCTGGTCCAGCTTTTCTCTCGGGTTGGGTTCCCAAAGGAAATCCTCACCGACCAGGGGACGAGCTTTACATCACGACTGATGCACCAACTCCACCAGCAGCTGGGAATCAAAGCCCTCCGGACCAGTCCATACCATCCTCAGACAGACGGACTCGTGGAGAGATTCAACCACACCCTCAAGAATATGCTGAGGAAGTTCGTCTTGGACACTGGCAAAGATTGGGACAAATGGCTCCCTTTTCTCCTGTTTGCATCCAGGGAGGAGCCTCAATCCTCGACGGGGTTCTCCCCGTTCGAGTTGGTGTACGGCTGGCAGGTTCAGGGTCCATTGGACCTGCCGAAGAAGACTTGGGAAAGACCAGCAGAGGCGTCATCGGAGGTCGGAATGGTGCAGTATGTGCTGCGAATGAGGGACCGCCTGGACCAGTACCGAGAGGAGGCTGAAGAGAACTTGCGGTAGGCGCAGAAGGCACAGAAGCTCTGGTATGACCAGTATGCCAGGCACCGCGAGTACCAGCCAGGTCAGAAGGTTCTATTCATTAAGAACACCTCTGAGGCTCTTCCAATTTACCGTGATGCCGTTTGGTTTACACGGTGCTCCAGCCACGTTCCAACAGCAAATGGACAGAGTCCTACAGGGGTGTGACGACTGCTGTGCTGCTTACCTGGATGATGTTGTGATCTTCAGCGAGACCTGGACAGAACACTGCCAACACCTGCAGAGAGTTCTCCAACGCATCCAAGAGGCAGGACTTACTTTGAATGTCCAGAAGTGCAAGTGGGCCAAGGACGAGACCAAGTACCTAGGGTACCTCGTTGGACATGGAGAGGTCCGACCGCAAGTCGACAAGGTGGAGGCCACCAGGAACAGTTCTCGACCTCAGACCAGAAAGCAGGTCAGATCGTTCCTTGGTCTTGTTGGGTGGTATTGACGTTTTATCCCCAATTTTTCCTCCATTGCTGCACCCCTAACTGACCTCACCAGCAAAGCAGCCAGGAATCTGGTGCAGTGGACTGAAGAGTGTGAGAAGACATTCGTTGCCTTGAAGACCTGTCTATGCTCCTCTCCCTCCAGTGCTGCAAAGTGCAGACTTCAAACAGCGTTTCCTTGTGCAAGTGGATGCTTCATCTGTGGGAATTGGGGCAGTCCTGGCGCAAGGGAAGCCAGGAGAAGAAAGACCAGTCTTGTATCTGAGCCGGAAGTTGCTGCCCAGAGAACAAAGGTACTCTAAGATTGAGAAAGAATGCCTTGCAATCAAGTGGGCACTGGAGAGCCTCCGATATTACTTGTTAGGCCGAGAGTTTGATCTGGACACAGACCATCGAGCTCTCACTTGGATCCAGACCATGAAGGATCATAACGCAAGAGTGACCAGATGGTATCTCGCACTACAGCCCTACAGATTTCAGATACGTCAAAAATCCGGAAAACAGAACTTGCTGGCGGATTACCTGTCCAGATTGCCGATGCTCTGCAATCTAGGTGAAGGGGAAGGTAATGTGACAGAGGGCTGTGTCTAGCTTCTCCGTACAGCACTTTGTTATTGTCTCTGGTTACTATCGCAGGGGTGCACACCTAACTTGAGCTCACTGGGGACTGATATCAACTTTTAACAAGCGCCAGTACATTAGAGGATCTGTGAAAGCGCACACACACGCGACAACATACAAACATCCATTCACACAAACACGCATCTGTTTTCCCCAACTTCGGCATCACAACCGCGATCAAATAAATAATGCACTCATCGGGTAGAGCGGGTTGAATCCTGTGTGCGGTCTGCCCATTTTCTTTGCTTGTTGTTGTGTTATTCATTTTTGCCTGGTAGGTTAACTCCTGGGGGTATTAGCTAGGGGAGAGTTTGAATGGCGTGCGCGCCGTGACCGGCTGACCCGAGCAGTGGGGCGGAAGGCGAGTTCAAGCGCCTCAGCGCTGCGCAATGCAGCGTGGGTATGGGGCAAACTATGTTTTACGGGGTTTATTGTGAAATGTTGAAATAATAATGTTTACAAGGGGAAATGTGTAATGATGTTGAGGCATATGGAGTGTATTACAGTGAAAGTATTTACGGACGGTAGTTGTAGTGCCTGACAGTGTTCATTAGTGATTTTTGCAGTTAACGGTGAAGATGGAATGACCTGTGGGAGGGTTGAGCATCTTAAATTGGGCTACGTTCATTCTATGGCAGAGAGAGTGAGGGGAAGCAAGTCCCAGCTCAGGTAACCAAGTGGGTTGACAGGTTGTGGCTGTAATTGGAATATTTTGAACTTTACTTATTTGGGACACTATTTTTTCTGTTTTGTTGGACTTAATTATTTTAGACTCTTTAGAAAACTTGTGTTTTTTTATTGAATATTTTTCTTTTATTGGCCAACTTTGTTTACATGCCACAATTTTCACTTCTGGATACTTTCTTTGGATTTTGGGTGCACTTTTAAAAATAAACACCCTGCACTAAAGTGCTGCTGTGCGGAGCCAGTTTTTCTGGATGAAGAACCCAACCTGAGCTGTGCTACTCCGTGACAGCTGTAGATGCACAGTGCTCACACACGGCGGAGAGAAGAGGCTCCAGAGAGCAGACAGGTTGGGAGGTCAGTGAGGGCAGCAGACTCTCCTGAAGGTGTAACGAACATCCCAGCCTGTTACTGTGAGCCCAGTTACGTTGTATGAACACAAACAGCAGCTCCAGATGTGTCTGTTAATCACTTGTGCCTCAAAGTCTTGGCTCCTCCTCTACCTGCGCTGCGGTAAGCGTGTGACCTCACTTTCTGTTTCTGTGTGTTGCTGAACCTCGTAGCCTTGCTTCGTTGTGCTAGCTAAAGTGTGATCATCCCCGCTAATTCCTTATTCGTTGACTAATTACCTGCACAAACTACAAATCTATTCACTTTATTTGGCTGAAGTTTGAAGACTGTGTCTTATAACTACAGTCTTTATTTCTGTAAACTCTCCACTCTAAGCTCGCGATGGCTTCCCTCTCTCTCTCTCCTCTCTCCTGCTCAGTGGGCCACATGTTCAATTACTCCTCAGCCTCCTTTACTGGTACTGATAAGTGCGTTAAATGTATTTTGTTTGGAGCGTTGGAGGAGAGGCATAGCGAGGTTGAATTGGACTGGCAGTGACTCGGCACCTATGGATCCAAACAATTAGCTGTTAGAGCTAGCAAGTCCCTGTTAGCAGGGGCAGAATGCCTTAGCTTAGCTCCGAGCTTAGCCCCAACTGGTGCTCCCCAGGCTGAAACCAGGGCGGCTGGGTGACTGTCTGAAGGAGGCATTGTCCTAAACAGAAGCCTGCTGTCAGTGACCAACCACCGCTTCACAGCTCTAACACGTTCTCCCCACTCGGCGACACACCCGCCAAGAAAACAACTCTGGTAATTGGAAGTTCCATTCTGAGAAACGTGAAATTAGCGACACCAATGAATTCTGAGAGTTTATATCCAGTTGAGTTCTAAATCAGATCAAGTCGTGATTGGAGGAGACTTCAGTATTCATGAGGATGTTGATAACCACAGTCTGGTACTGCATTTCTCTCTTCAACACAGCAGGCACCTTAGCAACAACTCTGGACTCTACTGGCCCACTAAAACAGAAAACTATGAATCCAAGGAAACAAGCACCTTGGTACGGTTCCTGACAACTTCAACAAAAAACCCAGAAACTGGAAAGAAGATGGCGCTGCTCCAAACTGGAGGAGTCACATGTAGTCTGGCAAGATGGCCTTAGAACCTATAAGAAAGCCTTTGGTAGAACCAGAGCAGCCAACTACTCAGCACTAATAGAGGAACACAAGAACAACCCAGGTTCCTCTTCAGTCCTGGAGCCAGACTGACAGAGAGCCACAGCTCTACTGAACCAAGTAGTCCTGTTTCCCTGGGCAGCAAAGAGTTCATGGACTTCTTTAATGACAAAATTCTCCTGATTAGAGAGAAACTTCTTCTCCTGCTGCCATCAGCTGACAACATGGCACCTAGAACCCAGAACCCTTAGAGGCAGCTGGAGGACCAGACACACACTTGGATAGTTTTTCTCCCATCAGCCTTCATGAGCTCAGTTCAATAATGTACTCCTCTAAACCTCCACCTGTCTCCTAGACCCCATCCCAACTAAGCTGCTCCAAGACTCTCTCCCCTCGTTAGCCCCTCCCTCTTAAATATGATCAATGTGGCGCTGGTATCTGGTTCCGTCCCACAGTCCTTTAAAGTAGCAGGAATTAAACCCTCCTCAAAAACAAGCCTGGATCCAGAAGTTCTACCAACTACAGACCAACATCACATCTTCCTTTTCTCTCCAAGGTTCTGGAGAAAGCAGCTGCTAAACAGCTCTTTGACTTCTCCACAGCAACAGCTGATTGGAGGATTCAGTCAGGTTCCAGGTTCATCCTAGCACAGAAACAGAACTAGTCAAAGGTACCAGTGACCTCCTACTGGTACCAGATGAGGGACTGGTCTCTGTGCTGGTCTGATTAGATCTCAGTGCAGCTTTGATACCATTGACCACCATATCCTTCTACAGAGACTGGAACCTGTCACTGGTATTAAAGGAACCACACTGAACTGGTTTAGGTCATATTTACTAGGTCATCTCAGTTGGTGCTAGTTAATGATGGTTCCTCTGAGACCACGACAGTCAGTTCTGGTGTTCCACAAGGCTCTGTGCTTGGACCAGTCCTCTTCACCCTGTACCTGCTTCCTCTTGGTCACATGATCAGGAAACACTCCATTAATGTTCACTGCTATGCAGACGACACTCAGCTGAACTCATCAATGATCCACATGGAACAAACCAGCTGACTGAACTGGAGGCCTGTCTGAAGGACAGGAAACATGGAGGACCATCATTTCCTTTATTAAACTCTGATAAACTGAAGTTCTTGTGCTGGGGCCAAACACCTGAGGACCACCTGATCTGATGAGACAGGTACCCTGGATGGCACCCCCCTGGCCCCCAGCACCACCGTAGGAACCTAGCAGTTCTCTTTGACCAGGACCCTTTAACTCCCACATTCAACAAACCTCCAGGACGCCTTCTTCCATCTACGTAACATCGCTAAGATCAGACACATCCTGGCTCAAGAAGATGCAGAAAAACTAGTCCCTGCTTTTGTCACTTCCAGGCTGGATTACTGCACCTCCCTCCTACCAGGCTGGACTAACAAGTCCCTAAAGACTCTCCAGGTGGTCCAGAACGCTGCTGCCCCCCTGACTAGAACTGGTAGCAGAGACCAGGTCTCTCCTGGACTGCTTCTCTGCATGGCTCCCTATCAGATACAGAACAGAATTTAAAATTCTCCTTCTACCATCAAAGTCCTCAACAATCAGGCTCCTTCATCCCTGACAGAGCTCCAAGTCCCCTATGATCAAGCTAGAACCCTTCACTCCCAGGATGCAGGGTTCCTGCTGGTTCCTAGAGTTCTAACAGTAGAATGGAGCCAGAGCCTTCAGCTATCAGGCTCCCCTCCTGTGGAACCGTCTCCCAGTTTCAGTCCAGGACCCAGACCCCCTCTCTAGGTTTAACAGCAGACTTAAGACCTCCTTGTTGATCAGGCTTATAGTCAGGACTGCTTAAGCTGGCCCTTAGATCTGCTGCTCTAGGCTCAGACTGCTGGGGATCTCCCATGATGCACTGGGCTTCTCTCTCCTCCTCCTGTCCTCAGACGTGTTACTAACTCCTCTTCTCCTCCCCTCATCCCAGATCCTGGTGCTGCTGGAGGAGGCTCCAGACCTGAAGAGGCTCCAGCTGCCACCCATAACTCCACCTGCTCACGTCCCCGTCTGTCCATCAGTCTCTCCTCCTTTATCTCTGTCCCTCTCTCTCCTTCTGTCTCTCTGTCTTCCTCTATTCTCTGTCTTTATCTCTGCCCCTCTCTTTCCTTCTGTCTCTCTGTCTTCCTCCATTCTCTGTCTTTGTCTCTGTCCATCAGTCTCTCCTCCTTTCTCTCTCTCTTTATCTCTGTCCCTCTCTTTCCTTCTGTCCCTCTGTCCTCCTGCATTCTCTGTCTTTGTCTCTGTCCATCAGTCTCTCCTCCTTTCTCTCTCTCTTTATCTCTGTCCCTCTCTTTCCTTCTGTCTCTCTGTCCTCCTGCATTCTCTGTCTTTGTCCATCAGTCTCTCCTCCTTTCTCTCTCTCTTTATCTCTGTACCTCTCTTTCCTTCTGTCTCTCTGTCTTCCTCCATTCTCTGTCTTTGTCTCTGTCCTGCTCTCCTGCTCTCTCTCCATCCCCACTGATCCTGGATCTGCTCCACCTTCCTGCTGGTAAAGGAAGGTTCTGGTGGCTGCTGTTGCAGGATGTGCTGCTGATGGAGAATTGTTGGCTGGAGGTTCATTGAAGGAGGGAGGTGCTGGACCTGCTCTACTTGGACAGAGTCAGGACAGAACTTTGGTTGGGGTTGGGTGACACAAATAAAACTGACTGGACCTGAAACGAGGTTGCTGATAATATCAATATGGGACTAATCAGTGATGGAAGTGTGTGAGTGAGTGAGAGATTGAGTTAAAACCTAATGAACCTGTTTCAGTCCAGTTTTATTGCTGGGGAGCATGTTGAGGTGAAGGCTGATTAGCTTTTAACATAAAACAAAGATAAGTGAAAGATAAAATAAAACTTCAGTTATATTGAAATTTGGAAAACTTACGGGAGCTATTTAAGTTTTTATTTGATTTCATAAGACATGGTGCTGAGACTTGGAGCTCCCTGCACTTTTTGTTTGAATTTTAAAACAATTATCTATTGTTTAACACTCACACACACACACACACATATATATATATATATATACACACACACACACACACACACACATATATATATATACACACACACACACATATATATATATATACACACACACACACACACACACACACATATATATATGTATATATATGTATATAATATATATGTATAACATATATGTATATACATATATGTACGTACATATATGTACGTACATATATGTACATACATATATGTACATACATATATGTACATACATATATGTACATACATATATGTACATACATATATGTACATACATATATGTACATACATATATGTACATACATATATGTACATACATATATGTACATATATGTACATACATATATGTACATACATATATGTACATATATGTACATACATATATGTACATATATGTACATACATATATGTACATACATATATGTACATATATGTACATACATATATGTACATATATGTACATACATATATGTACATATATGTACATACATATATGTACATATATGTACATACATATATGTACATATATGTACATACATATATGTATATACATATATGTACATATATGTACATACATATATGTATATACATATATGTACATATATGTATGTACATATATGTACATATATGTACATATATGTATATACATATATGTATATACATATATGTATATACATATATATACATATATACGTATATACATATATATACATATATACGTATATACATATATGTATATACATATATGTATGTATATATATGTATATACATATATGTATGTATATATATGTATATACATATATGTATGTATATATGTATATATACATACATACATATACAAACTGTTCATTAAACATATGCTTTAAGGTATTTCAACAAAGTTTTTTTTTTAGTATTTTCACTTTTACTGCAAATGAATATCAGCTATCAGCCTCCTTGACTACTAATAATCGGTATCGGCCCGAAAAAACCCATGTCAGTGTATCTCTAGCCTGAACACTGCTGGCCAAGTAAAAAGCAGAACACAAGAGTATCTCAACTCAGACTATATGTCACCTGAAACTGCAGTAAAAACATGAATATTCATACACTCTGTGTCAGACTCAGCCCCACTGAGAACGGACAGGCTTCTAATGACACTGAGTAAAGGGAGTTTGCAATTACTTCTATTATAAATGGATTTCATGTTCTGTGGACTCTTATGTAAGTTTTACTTTTTATATCAAAAGTGATTCAAAAAAAGGCTGGGATGAAAAATGTGTCTATCATTTTTGACTTCTTCAAGCAGCTGTAGAGCAACACCACCAACAGACAAGCATCAGAACCCACAGCAGCTGAGCGGACCACAGTCCCATATTGAGACCCCTTTCAGAAAGACAGAAAGACTGAAGCTAATGGTTTCTAAATGTGAAGCCCTTACATTAACTGTGAATAAGTCTAAACGGCAGGAAAAGCACCATCTACTCAGCCTTTCCACACTCGCTAACAGTCCAGTCTGGTATTCGTATCCAGACACAAAGTTTTCAGTGCTGCTTCCTCTGCTGGTCTGAAAGCAGCAAACAAACGCGTTCCCTGAAATGACTGCTGCCATCACCTGATGTCACATCTGGAAGGAACTTTTCCTTTCTGCAACATCCCAGGAACGCCTTGAGGGTTAATGTCAGCAGGGTACATGTTGAAAAGCGCAGGCAGAGAAACAATGAGACTAATTTAACAATAAAGATTTGAAAAGGATTCTACACAGTATGTGATCTACTGGGAACCAGTGCGCCATCATTGGGCACCCCAAGGTTCTCTTCATGTAGGCGACAGCGTTCTGGGATGAAAGACAGTATTGCTCATCTGAAAAGACAGATCCCACCCTGGCAGGCTGATCTCCTGGGTAACCAGTAAGATTGAAACCTAGTGATGTCATCAGCAGAGCAACACCTGGGAGGCCTACTGTCAGACGCTGTCAACATGCCACGTTCAGTTACTGGGTAGATTGGAGTCACTCCTGGGTGAAGGGCACACTCACCAGAGGCCAGGCCACACTCTGCTCTGATGTTGACCTCCACCTTCAGGTCCAGGTTGCAGTCGTCTCGCTCCACTCTCTCCTGCTTCACCAGTGCTAACCCCTTGAGTTCCTCCTGCTGTGGAACAGTGCAGCTGTTATACCCTGTTAATGGTCTCGGTTCTGAACCACAACTGACACATCATGATGACCCTGGAAGACCCCTTCCCATTCTAACAATTAAACTATTTTCATTAAAGAGACTGATGTGTTCTTTCATAAAAAACCTTCAGGAACTTCTTCATAGTTCTGAGAACTACTTCTACAAACCACCAAGTTTTATGAAGGCACTACAGCAACTAGGAGAATTGGCACTACATTTTTACACTTCTACTTTCTGAGCAGAGGAGAAACCTTGAAGTGTAGCAGCCAGAGGTCACACACACAAATCCTGGCAGTGCCGACAACCATCCTGTTTCCAACAACAGTTGTTAGCCTCTGAAAATGGAACAAAATCTGGACATAACCATCACAACCACAAGCACACCATCTTACCTCAGGAGGAAAAGGCCTCTGACCCTGCTGAGTTCCTGCTGACCCTGCTGAGTTCCTGCTGACCCTGCTGAGTTCCTGCTGACCCTGCTTCCTAGTGTACTGCCCCAGTCTGGTCTACCAGATCTGAGCTACCTGGGGAACTTGTTCAGAAGTCTGAAGCCTTCACAGGATGTAAAACTCCCTGACTCACACTACGACACTCATGCATGTTGGTTACCTTGGAGATGTGATGAAAGGCTTCATCCTCAGAGGAGGCAGGATGAAGTGTCATCCCAGGCTGATGGTCCCCAGGCTCTGGAACAACAACACTACCGTCACCCATTGCCCCGTAGACACCCCCCCCCCCCCGGGCATGACTGAGGTGGCAGGAGGAAGTGTGACCAATGAGGGAAGTTGAGGGCATGACTGAGGTTAGGGGAAGGCATGTGATGAAGGAGGGCGTGACAGAGGATGGTGAGTGTGTGGCTGGGGAGGGGGAGGGTGTGGTACAGGAAGGGGAGGGAGTGACAGAGGAGGGTGAGGGCGTGGCACAGGAAGGAGAGGATGGCATGACTGCAGAGGGGAAACGAGGATGTGTCAGGAAGGGGAGGAAAGTGTGACCAAGGGGAGAGGATGGCGTAATGGGGGGGGGAGGGGTTACTGAGAAGCGGGCGGAAGGAGTGACTGGGAAGGGAAGAGGAGGGTGTAACAGAGGAGGGCATGACTGCGTAGGGGCGTGGCCGAGGTAGGGAGGGAGTAGCTGAGGAGGCATGCAGGCATGAATGAAGAGGGGAGGGCGTGACCAAGGAGAGGGGAGGAGGTGTGTGTGTGTTTGTATGAGTGTGTGTGAGTGCATAGGTGTGTGAGTATGTGTGTATGAGAGTGTGCATGCAAGTATATGAGTGTGTGTGGTTGTGTGTGTGTTTCAGTTTTACCAAGTGTGTGGGAGTTTGTGTGGATGTGTACGTGTGTATGTGTGTGAGTGAGTCTTTGTGTGTCAATGTGTGCAAATGTGTGTGAGCCTGCAAGTGTGTGAATGTATATGCACGAATGTCTGTGAAGGTGTGTGTCTGTGTATGTGAGTGTATAGTGTGAGTATTTGTGTATATATGACACACACTCACTCACTGTGTGCGTGCGTGCGTGCGTGTGACTGATCTACTGGATCCCCCGCTAACAGCCGCTGCCGCGTCTCTGTGCCGCTCCTCCGCCCCGACCCTGCAGCGGGGGACCGGCTCGCTGTCCTCGCCTCCGCGTACTCACCTTCGGGGGGCCTGAAGCGCGCGGCGTGCACGTCCTCCCGTGGACCCCGCCGCCTCATCTTCCTCTCGTAGCTGCGCATCTTCACGTCCATTTCCCGCAGCTTGTGCCGCAGCGCCGCGTTCTCCTGCTCGCTCTTGCCGCGCTCCTGCTCCATCTGGGAGCGCAGCGCCGCGTATCCGTCCTCCACCAGCTTGCAGATCTCCGCCACCGCCGAGTTCGCCAGCAGCTCGATGATCGAGGCGATCTGCGCCTGGAAGCCGACGCAGTCTGCCGCCATCATCACCGCCCGCTCGCGCTGACGTTTGCGAGCTCCTCGTGCGCGGAGAGCGGCGCGCGATGCACGTGACCAGGTCCCCAGAGACCGCTGACACACAGACTCTCTCTATCTCTCACTCAGTCACTCTCTCACTCAGTCACTCACTCACACACATACACACCTGGAGCTGCCCTCCTGCGCATGAAAATGTTTTGGCTCAGAGGTGCGACAGTCGCGGTCTGATGACGTCAGTATGTTGTCGGGCAGAGCGAATCGTCACTTTTTAATAAAACCTTTAAAGGCGATATCATTTCCCCTTACTAAGGGTTACCATGACCCTGAGAGTTCGTGTGATGGGGTTCTCTCCAACTACAGGGATGACGTCAACAACAACTATCAACATGTATGAATTTATGACTCACGCATCGCAACATTCCCGGTGTCCTCGGAAACATTCGCTCGTATTTCTTTGCTCATTTCAGGATTAAGGTCACATTGAGACATTGAAGTATAAAATACTTTTGAGAGTTGGAGAAGAAAGACACAAGAAAGCCTCCAAATGTCGTGAGAGACACATAACCCTGAGGTTTCTCCCCTGTTAAAGGTTTTCTCCTCAGTCGATGTGAGGCTCTGAGGGCAGAGGATGTTGTTATGATGCCATGAAGCCAGGAGACAAACTGGTGGTGGAAACAGGCCACAAAGAAAACTGCCTTGCCTTCTGTCCTGAATGGAGCAGTTTCTTGTTGAGGTCCTGGCAGTTCTGCCCCACTGCCCTCCTGCTCTCTGACATCACCCCTAAAATACCAGACCAAAATGATGACTTCATTCTCATGCTCCTAAAACTCCATTGTATTCGTCATATATTTTTATTTAAATTTGTTTTACGCTCATCAGACTTGAACATGGCCAGACTTGTTTTGATCATTTCAGGATGATGTCACAATCGAAGACAGTTCAATCACTCGCTTCCACCACCTGGTCATGTTGCAGTGTGATGGGGTTAATGGTCCTTTTCTGGACAGAATCGATACCATTTGGCCCAGTCAGATCGCTACTTCACCTGTACAATGTGTACCTTGACAGATATTGACGATTTAAAAAATCTAAATCCTGAGGATGTAATCTCAAACGTTAACATGCGGATGGATAAAATGTAGTTGACTGACAGTCTCAGCGGCGTGTGTCTGGCACAGAGGACAGTCCTGGCTGTCCTGGTTCAAGCTAGTCAAAGATGTACATTCGCTGGCTGTAGAACGAGCAAATGTTGCTCCTGCTCCCAACAGTGGGATCAGTGATGACATGAAGGACAGACATTCTTCCTGAGATGGATCAAGAAAATTTGGTTCCACACTCTTGTTGTTGTTGTGTGTCTCAACTCTCCTGTCCTCTGTCCCCTGTCTTTCTCTCTGCTCACCTTTCTCTGTCCCTGTCCTCTGTCTCTCTCTCTCCCTCCAGCAGGTCAAAGCAGACGTCCGTCCCCACTGATCCTGGATCTGTTCCACCTTCCTGCTGGTAAAGGAAGATTTTCAACTCTGCTGTCTCAGATGTGCTTGTTCATAGAAGGAGGGAGGTTCTAGACCTGCTCTGCTAGGAGGGAGGTTCTCCACCTGCTCTACGAGGAGGGAGGTTCTACACCTGCTCTACTAGGAGGGAGGTTCTAGACCTGCTCTGCTAGGAGGGAGGTTCTCCACCTGCTCTACTAAGAGGGAGGTTCGAGACCTGCTCTACTAGGAGGGAGGTTCGAGACCTGCTCTGCTAGGAGGGAGGTTCGAGACCTGCTCTACTAGGAGGGAGGTTCTACACCTGCTCTGCTAGGAGGGAGGTTCTACACCTGCTCTACTAGGAGGGAGGTTCGAGACCTGCTCTGCTAGGAGGGAGGTTCGAGACCTGCTCTGCTAGGAGGGAGGTTCTACACTGTGGGCGGCATGGCTCAGGGGTAGAGTAGCCGTCCGGTTCGATCCCCGACTCCAGTGACCATGTCAAAGTGTCCTTGAGCAAAATACTGAACCCATAATCCTGATGAGTAGGTTGGCGCCTTGCATGGTCCAAGGCGCCACCATCAGTGTGTGAATGTGTGTGTGAACAGGTGAATGAGACGACACTGTAAAGAGCTTTCAGTACCGCTAAGGTAGAAAAGCGCGATATAAAATTGAGTCCATTTACCATTTACCATTCTACACCTGCTCTACTAGGAGAGAGGTTCTACACCTGCTCTACTAGGAGGGAGGTTCTACTCCTGTTGAACAAGCAGGGAGGTTCTACACCTGCTCTACGAGGAGGGAGGTTCAACACCTGCTCTAATAAGAGGGAGGTTCTACACCTCCTCCTTTAGGAATGAGGTTCTACACCTGCTGAACCAGGAAGGAGTTTCTACACCTGCTCTACTAGGAGGGAGGTTCTACACATGCTCTACTAGGAGAGAGGTTCTACTCCTGTTGAACAAGCAGGGAGGTTCTACACCTGCTCTACTTGGATGGAGGTTCCACACCTGTTGAACTAGGAAGGAGGTTCTACACCTGCTCTACTAAGAGGAAGGTTCTACACCTGCTCTACTTGGATGGAGGTTCCACACCTCCTGAACTAGGAAGGAGGTTCCAAACCTGCTGAACTAGGAAGGAGGTTCTACACCTGTTCTACTAGGAGAAAGGTTCTACACCTGCTCTACTAGATGGGAGGTTCTACACCTGCTGAACTAGGAGGGAGGCTCTCTACCTGCTCTACTAGGAGATAGGTTCTACACCTGCTGTACTAGGAGGGAGGTTCCACACCTGCTGAACTAGGAAGGAGGTTCTATACCTGCTATACTTGGATGGAGGCTCTACACCTGTTTTCCTTGGATGGAGGTTCTAACCATGCTCTACTAGGAGGGAGGTTCTACACCTGCTGAACTAGGAGGGAGGCTCTACACCTACTCTACTAGGAGGAAGGTTCTACACCTTCTCTACTTGGATGGAGGTTCCACACCTGCTGAACTAGGTAGGAGGTTCCACACCTGCTGAACTAGGAGGGAGGCTCTACACCTGCTCTACTAGGAGGAAGGTTCGACACTTGCTCCTTTAGGAATGAGGTTCTACACCTGCTCTACTAGGGGGAGGTTCTACGCCTGCTCTACTAGTAGGGAGGTTCTACTCCTGCTCTACTAGGGGGCAGGTTCTACACTTGTTCCTTTAGGAATAAGGTTCTACATCTGCTCTACTAAAAGTGAGGTTCTACACCTGCTCTACTAGGGGGAGGTTCTACTCCTGCTCTACTAAGAGGGAGATTCTACACTTGCTCCTTTAGGAATGAGGTTCTACACCTGCTCTACTAGGGGGAGGTTCTACGCCTGCTCTACTAGTAGGGAGGTTCTACTCCTGCTCTACTAGGGGGCAGGTTCTACACTTGTTCCTTTAGGAATAAGGTTCTACACCTGCTCTACTAGGGGGGAGGTTCTACGCCTGCTCTACGAGGAGGGACGTTCTTCACCTGCGCTACTAAGAGGGAGGTTCTACACTTGCTCCTTTAGGAATGAGGTTCTACAACTGCTCTACTAGGGGGAGGTTCTACGTCTGCTCTACTAGGAGGGAGGTTCTACTCCTGCTCTACTCGGGGGGAGGTTCTACACTTTCTACTTTAGGAATAAGGTTCTACATCTGCTCTACTAAGAGGGAGGTTCTACACCTTTTGAACGAGCAGGGAGGTTCTACACCATCTCTACTAGGGGGGAGGTTCTACGCCTGTTCTACGAGAAGGGAGGTTCTTAACCTGCGCTACTAAGAGGGAGGTTCTACACCTCCTCCTTTAGGAATGAGGTTCTACACCTACTGAACTAGGAAGGAGTTTCTACACCTGCTCTACTTGGATGGAGGTTCCTCACCTGCTGAACTAGGAGGGAGGCTCTACACCTGCTCTACTAGGAGGGAGGTTCTACAGCTGCTCTACTTGGATGGAGGTTCCACACATGCTGAACTAGGAAGGAGGTTCTACACCTGCTCTACTAGGAGGAAGGTTCTACACCTGCTGAACTAGGAGGGAGGCTCTACACCTTCTCTACTAGGAGGAAGGTTCTACACCTGCTGAACTAGGACGGAGGCTCTACACCTGTTTTCCTTGGATGGAGGTTCTACTCCTGCTCTACTAAGAGGGAGGTTAATTCCTGCTCTACAAGGAGGGAGGTTCTACACCTGCTCTACTAGGATGGAGGTTCTACTCCTGCTCTACTAGGACAAAGGTTCTACACCTACTCTACTAGGAGGGAGGTTCTACACCTTCTCTACTTGGATGGAGGTTCTACCCATGCTCTACTAGGAGGGAGGTTCTACACCTGCTGAACTAGGAGGGAGGCTCTACACCTGCTCTACGAGGAGGAAGGTTCTACACCTTCTCTACTTGGATGGAGGTTCCACACCTGCTGAACTAGGTAGGAGGTTCCACACCTGCTGAACTAGGAGGGAGGCTCTACACCTGCTCTACTAGGAGGAAGGTTCTACACTTGCTCCTTTAGGAATGAGGTTCTACACCTGCTCTAATAGGGGGAGGTTCTTCTCCTGCTCTACTAAGAGGGAGGTTCTACACTTGCTCCTTTAGGAATGAGGTTCTACACCTGCTCTACTAGGGGGAGGTTCTACGCCTGCTCTACTAGTAGGGAGGTTCTACTCCTGCTGAACTAGGAGGGAGGCTCTACACCTGCTCTACTAGGAGATAGGTTCTACACCTGCTGTACTAGGAGGGAGGTTCCACACCTGCTGAACTAGGAAGGAGGTTCTATACCTGCTATACTTGGATGGAGGCTCTACACCTGTTTTCCTTGGATGGAGGTTCTAACCATGCTCTACTAGGAGGGAGGTTCTACACCTGCTGAACTAGCAGGGAGGCTCTACACCTACTCTACTAGGAGGAAGGTTCTACACCTTCTCTACTTGGATGGAGGTTCCACAACTGCTGAACTAGGTAGGAGGTTCCACACCTGCTGAACTAGGAGGGAGGCTCTACACCTGCTCTACTAGGAGGAAGGTTCGACACTTGCTCCTTTAGGAATGAGGTTCTACACCTGCTCTACTAGGGGGAGGTTCTACTCCTGCTCTACTAAGAGGGAGATTCTACACTTGCTCCTTTAGGAATGAGGTTCTACACCTGCTCTACTAGGGGGAGGTTCTACTCCTGCTCTACTAAGAGGGAGATTCTACACTTGCTCCTTTAGGAATGAGGTTCTACACCTGCTCTACTAGGGGGAGGTTCTACGCCTGCTCTACTAGTAGGGAGGTTCTACTCCTGCTCTACTAGGGGGCAGGTTCTACACTTGTTCCTTTAGGAATAAGGTTCTACATCTGCTCTACTAAAAGTGAGGTTCTACACCTTTTGAACGAGCAGGGAGGTTCTACACCTGCTCTACTAGGGGGGAGGTTCTACTCCTGCTCTACTAGGACAAAGGTTCTACACCTACTCTACTAGGAGGGAGGTTCTACACCTTCTCTACTTGGATGGAGGTTCTACCCATGCTCTACTAGGAGGGAGGTTCTACACCTGCTGAACTAGGAGGGAGGCTCTACACCTGCTCTACGAGGAGGAAGGTTCTACACCTTCTCTACTTGGATGGAGGTTCCACACCTGCTGAACTAGGTAGGAGGTTCCACACCTGCTGAACTAGGAGGGAGGCTCTACACCTGCTCTACTAGGAGGAAGGTTCTACACTTGCTCCTTTAGGAATGAGGTTCTACACCTGCTCTAATAGGGGGAGGTTCTTCTCCTGCTCTACTAAGAGGGAGGTTCTACACTTGCTCCTTTAGGAATGAGGTTCTACACCTGCTCTACTAGGGGGAGGTTCTACGCCTGCTCTACTAGTAGGGAGGTTCTACTCCTGCTGAACTAGGAGGGAGGCTCTACACCTGCTCTACTAGGAGATAGGTTCTACACCTGCTGTACTAGGAGGGAGGTTCCACACCTGCTGAACTAGGAAGGAGGTTCTATACCTGCTATACTTGGATGGAGGCTCTACACCTGTTTTCCTTGGATGGAGGTTCTAACCATGCTCTACTAGGAGGGAGGTTCTACACCTGCTGAACTAGCAGGGAGGCTCTACACCTACTCTACTAGGAGGAAGGTTCTACACCTTCTCTACTTGGATGGAGGTTCCACAACTGCTGAACTAGGTAGGAGGTTCCACACCTGCTGAACTAGGAGGGAGGCTCTACACCTGCTCTACTAGGAGGAAGGTTCGACACTTGCTCCTTTAGGAATGAGGTTCTACACCTGCTCTACTAGGGGGAGGTTCTACTCCTGCTCTACTAAGAGGGAGATTCTACACTTGCTCCTTTAGGAATGAGGTTCTACACCTGCTCTACTAGGGGGAGGTTCTACTCCTGCTCTACTAAGAGGGAGATTCTACACTTGCTCCTTTAGGAATGAGGTTCTACACCTGCTCTACTAGGGGGAGGTTCTACGCCTGCTCTACTAGTAGGGAGGTTCTACTCCTGCTCTACTAGGGGGCAGGTTCTACACTTGTTCCTTTAGGAATAAGGTTCTACATCTGCTCTACTAAAAGTGAGGTTCTACACCTTTTGAACGAGCAGGGAGGTTCTACACCTGCTCTACTAGGGGGGAGGTTCTACGCCTGCTCTACGAGGAGGGACGTTCTTCACCTGCGCTACTAAGAGGGAGGTTCTACACTTGCTCCTTTAGGAATGAGGTTCTACAACTGCTCTACTAGGGGGAGGTTCTACGTCTGCTCTACTAGGAGGGAGGTTCTACTCCTGCTCTACTCGGGGGGAGGTTCTACACTTTCTACTTTAGGAATAAGGTTCTACATCTGCTCTACTAAGAGGGAGGTTCTACACCTTTTGAACGAGCAGGGAGGTTCTACACCATCTCTACTAGGGGGGAGGTTCTACGCCTGTTCTACGAGAAGGGAGGTTCTTAACCTGCGCTATTAAGAGGGAGGTTCTACACCTCCTCCTTTAGGAATGAGGTTCTACACCTGCTGAACTAGGAAGGAGTTTCTACACCTGCTCTACTTGGATGGAGGTTCCTCACCTGCTGAACTAGGAGGGAGGCTCTACACCTGCTCTACTAGGAGGGAGGTTCTACAGCTGCTCTACTTGGATGGAGGTTCCACACATGCTGAACTAGGAAGGAGGTTCTACACCTGCTCTACTAGGAGGAAGGTTCTACACCTGCTGAACTAGGAGGGAGGCTCTACACCTTCTCTACTAGGAGGAAGGTTCTACACCTGCTGAACTAGGACGGAGGCTCTACACCTGTTTTCCTTGGATGGAGGTTCTACTCCTGCTCTACTAAGAGGGAGGTTAATTCCTGCTCTACAAGGAGGGAGGTTCTACACCTGCTCTACTAGGATGGAGGTTCTACTCCTGCTCTACTAGGACAAAGGTTCTACACCTACTCTACTAGGAGGGAGGTTCTACACCTTCTCTACTTGGATGGAGGTTCTACCCATGCTCTACTAGGAGGGAGGTTCTACACCTGCTGAACTAGGAGGGAGGCTCTAAACCTGCTCTACGAGGAGGAAGGTTCTACACCTTCTCTACTTGGATGGAGGTTCCACACCTGCTGAACTAGGTAGGAGGTTCCACACCTGCTGAACTAGGAGGGAGGCTCTACACCTGCTCTACTAGGAGGAAGGTTCTACACTTGCTCCTTTAGGAATGAGGTTCTACACCTGCTCTACTAGGGGGAGATTCTTCTCCTGCTCTACTAAGAGGGAGGTTCTACACTTGCTCCTTTAGGAATGAGGTTCTACACCTGCTCTACTAGGGGGAGGTTCTACGCCTGCTCTACTAGTAGGGAGGTTCTACTCCTGCTCTACTAGGGGGCAGGTTCTACACTTGTTCCTTTAGGGATAAGGTTCTACATCTGCTCTACTAAAAGTGAGGTTCTACACCTTTTGAACGAGCAGGGAGGTTCTATTCCTGCTCTACTAGGGGTGAGGTTCTACGCCTGCTCTACGAGGAGGGAGGTTCTTCACCTGCGCTACTAAGAGGGAGGTTCTACACTTGCTCCTTTAGGAATGAGGTTCTACACCTGCTCTACTAGGGGGAGGTTCTACGTCTGCTCTACTACGAGGGAGGTACTACTCCTGCTCTACAAGGGGGGAGGTTCTACACTTTCTCCTTTAGCAATAAGGTTCTACATCTGCTCTACTAAGAGGGAGGTTCTACACCTTTTGAACGAGCAGGGAGGTTCTACACCATCTCTACTAGGGGGGAGGTTCTACGCCTTTTCTACGAGGAGGGAGGTTCTTCACCTGCGCTACTAAGAGATAGGTTCTACACTTCCTCCTTTAGGAATGAGGTTCTACACCTGCTGAACTAGGAAGGAGTTTCTACACCTGCTCTATTTGGATGGAGGTTCCACACCTGCTGAACTAGGAGGGAGGCTCTACACCTGCTATACTAGGAGGGAGGTTCTACACCTGCTCTACTTGGATGGAAGTTCCACACCTGCTGAACTGGGAAGGAGGTTCCACACCTGCTGAACTAGGAGGGAGGCTCTACACCTGCTCTACTAGGAGGAAGGTTCTACACCTGCTGAACTAAGAGGGAGGCTCGACACCTGCTCTACTAGGAGGAAGGTTCGACACCTGCTCTACTAGGAGGGAGTTACGACACCTGCTGAACTAGGAAGGAGGTTCTTCACCTGCTCTACTAGTAGGAAGGTTCTACACCTGCTCTACTAGGAGGGAGGTTCCACACCTGCTGAACTAGGAAGGAGGTTCTACACCTGTTTTCCTTGGATGGAGGTTGTACTCCTGCTCTACCAAGAGGGAGGTTTATTCCTGCTCTACAAGGAGGGAGGTTCTACACCTGCTCTACTGGGATGGAGGTTCTACTCCTGCTCTACTAGGAGGGAGGTTCTACACCTACTCTACTAGGAGGAAGGTTCTACTCCTGCTCTACTAGGAGGGAGGTTCTACTCCTGCTCTACTAAGGAGAGGTTCAACACTTGCTCCTTTCGGAATGAGGTTCTACACCTGCTCTACTAGGGGGAGGTTCTATGCCTGCTCTACTAGGAGGGAGGTTCTACTCCTGCTCTACTAGGGGGGAGGTTCTACACTTGTTCCTTTAGGAATAAGGTTATACATCTGTTCGACTAAGAGGGAGGTTCTACACCTTTTGAACGAGCAGGGAGGTTTTACACCTGCTCAATGAGGGGGGAGGTTCTACACCTGCTCTATGAGGAGGGAGGTTCTTCACCTGCGCTACTAAGAGGGAGGTTCTACACTTGCTCCTTTAGGAATGAGCTTCTAAACCTGCTCTACTTAGAGGGAGGTTCTACGCCTGCCCTACGAGGAGGGAGGTTCTACTCCTGCTCTACCAGGGGGGAGGTTCTACACTTTCTCCTTTAGGAATAAGGTTCTACATCTGCTCTACTAAGAGGGAGGTTCTACACCTTTTGAACGAGCAGGGTGGTTCTACACCATCTCTACTAGGGGGGAGGTTCTACGCCTTTTCTACGAGGAGGGAGGTTCTTCACCTGCGCTACTAAGAGAGAGGTTCTACACTTCCTCCTTTAGGAATGAGGTTCTACACCTGCTGAACTAGGAAGGAGTTTCTACACCTGCTCTGTTTGGATGGAGGTTCCACACCTGCTGAACTAGGAGGGAGGCTCTACACCTGCTCTACTAGGAGGGAGGTTCTACACCTGCTCTACTTGGATGGAAGTTCCACACCTGCTGAACTGGGAAGGAGGTTCCACACCTGCTGAACTAGGAGGGAGGCTCTACACCTGCTCTACTAGGAGGAAGGTTCGACACCTGCTGAACTAGGAGGGAGGCTCTACACCTTCTCTACTAGGAGGAAGGTTCTACACCTTCTCTACTAGGAGGGAGTTACCACACCTGCTGAACTAGGAAGGAGGTTCTACACCTGCTCTACTAGGAGGAAGGTTCTACACCTTCTCTACTTGGATGGAGGTTCTACCCATGCTCTACTAGGAGGGAGGTTCTTCACCTGCTGAACTAGTAGGGAGGCTCTACACCTGCTCTACTAGGAGGAAGGCTCTACACCTTCTCTACTTGGATGGAGGTTCCACACCTGCTGAACTAGGAGGGAGGTTCTACACTTGCTCCTTTAGGAATGAGGTTCTAGACCTGCTCTACTAGGGGGAGGTTCTACTCCTGCTCTACTAGGAGGGAGGTTCTACACTTGCTCCTTTAGGAATAAGGTTCTCCATCTGCTCTACTAAGAGGGAGGTTCTACACCTTTTGAACGAGCAGGGAGGTTCTACACCTGCTCTACTAGGGGGGAGGTTCTACGCCTGCTCAACAAGGAGGGAGGTTCTTCACCTGCGCTACTAAGAGGGAGGTTCGACACCTGCTGAACTAGGAGGGAGGCTCTACAACTGCTCTACTAGTAGGAAGGTTCTACAACTGCTGAACTAGGAGGTTGGCTCTACACCTGCTCTACTAGGAGGAAGGTTCTACACCTGCTCTACTAGGAGGGAGGTTCCATACCTGCTGAAAAAGGAAGGAGGTTCTATACCTGCTCTACGAGGAGGGAGGTTCTACTTCTGCTCTACTAGGACAAAGGTTCTACACCTACTCTACTAGGAGGGAGGTTCTACTCGTGCTCTACTCGGAGGGAGGTTCTACTCCTGCTCTACTAAGAGGGAGGTTCAACACTTGCTCCTTTCGGAATGAGGTTCTACACCTGCTCTACTAGGGGGAGGTTCTACGCCTGCTCTATTTGGAGGGAGGTTCTACACCTGCTCTACTAGGGGGGAGGTTCTACGCCTGCTCTACTAAGAGGGAGGTTCTACACTTGCTCCTTTAGGAATGAGGTTCTACACCTTCTCTACTAGGGGGGAGATTCTACGCCTGCTCTACTAGGAGGGACGTTCTACACCTGCTCTAATAGGAGGGACGTTCTACACCTGCTCTAATAGGAGGGAGGTTCTACACCTGCTCTACTAGGAGGGAGGTTCTACACCTGCTCAACGAGGAGGGAGGTTCTTCACCTGCGCTACTAAGAGGGAGGTTCGACACCTGCTGAACTAGGAAGGAGGCTCTACAACTGCTCTACTAGGAGGAAGGTTCTACACCTGCTGAACGAGGAGGTTGGCTCTACACCTGCTCTACTAGGAGGAAGGTTCTACACCTGCTCTACTAGGGGGGAGATTCTACGCCTGCTCTACTAGGAGGGACGTTCTACACCTGCTCTAATAGGAGGGAGGTTCTACACCTGCTCTACTAGGAGGGAGGTTCCACACCTGCTGAACTAGGAAGGAGGTTCTACACCTGCTCTACTAGGAGGGGGGCTCTACTCCCGCCCTACTAAGAGGGAGGTTCTACTCCCGCTCTACTCGGAGGGAGGTTCTACTCCTGCTCTACTAGGAGGAAGGTTCTACACCTGCTCTACTAGGAGGGAGGTTCCACACCTGCTGAACTAGGAAGGAGGTTCTACACCTGCTCTACTAGGAGGGAGGCTCTACTCCTGCTCTACTAGGAGGGAGGTTCTACTCCCGCTCTACTCGGAGGGAGGTTCTACTCCTGCTCTACTAGGAGGAAGGTTCTACACCTGCTCTACTAGGAGGGAGTTACCACACCTGCCGAACTTGGAAGGAGGTTCTACACCTTCTCTACTAGGAGGAAGGTTCTACACCTTCTCTACTTGGATGGAGGTTCTACCCATGCTCTACTAGGCGGGAGGTTCTACACCTGCTGAACTAGGAGGGAGGCTCTACACCTGCTCTACTAGGAGGAAGGTTCTACACTTGCTCCTTGAGGAATGAGGTTCTACACCTGCTCTACTAGGTGGAGGTTCTACTCCTGCTCTACTAAGAGGGAGGTTCTACACTTGCTCATTTAGGAATGAGGTTCTACACCTGCTCTACTAGGGGGAGGTTCTACGCCTGCTCTACTAGGAGGGAGGTTCTACTCCTGCACTAATAGGGGGGAGTTTCTACTCTTGCTCCTTTAGGAATAAGGTTCTACACCTGCTCTACTAGGAGGGAGGTTCTACTCCTGCTCTACTAGGAGGGAGGTTCTACACCTTCTGAACTAGGAAGGAGGCTCTACACCTGCTCTACTAGGAGGAAGGTTCTACACCTGCTCTACTAGGAGGGCGGTTCCACACCTGCTGAACTAGGAAGGAGGTTCTACACCTGCTCTACTAGGAGGGAGGCTCTACTCCCGCTCTACTAAGAGGGAGGTTCTACTCCCGCTCTACTCGGAGGGAGGTTCTACTCCTGCTCTACTAGGAGGAAGGTTCTACACCTGCTCTACTAGGAGGGAGGTTCCACACCTGCTGAACTAGGAGGGAGGCTCTACTCCTGCTCTACTAGGAGGGAGGTTCTACTCCCGCTCTACTCGGAGGGAGGTTCTTCTCCTGCTCTACTAGGAGGAAGGTTCTACACCTGCTCTACTAGGAGGGAGTTACCACACCTGCCGAACTTGGAAGGAGGTTCTACACCTTCTCTACTAGGAGGAAGGTTCTACACCTTCTCTACTTGGATGGAGGTTCTACCCATGCTCTACTAGGCGGGAGGTTCTACACCTGCTGAACTAGGAGGGAGGCTCTACACCTGCTCTACTAGGAGGAAGGTTCTACACCTTCTCTACTTGGATGGAGGTTCCAAACCTGCTGAACTAGGAAGGAGGTTCCACACCTGCTGAACTAGGAGGGAGGCTCTACACCTGCTCTACTAGGAGGAAGGTTCTACACTTGCTCCTTGAGGAATGAGGTTCTACACCTGCTCTACTAGGTGGAGGTTCTACTCCTGTTCTACTAAGAGGGAGGTTCTACACTTGCTCATTTAGGAATGAGGTTCTACACCTGCTCTACTAGGGGGAGGTTCTACGCCTGCTCTACTAGGAGGGAGGTTCTACTCCTGCACTACTAGGGGGGAGTTTCTACACTTGCTCCTTTAGGAATAAGGTTCTACATCTGCTCTACTAAGAGGGAGGTTCTACACCTTTTGAACGAGCAGGGAGGTTCTACACCTGCTGAACTAGGAAGGAGTTTCTTCACCTGCTCTACTTGGAGGGAGGTTCTACACCTGCTCTACTAGGGGGGAGGTTCAACGCCTGTTCTACTAGGAGGGAGGTTCTACTCCTGCTCTACTAAGAGGGAGGTTCTACACTTGCTCCTTTAGGAATGAGGTTCTACACCTTCTCTACTAGGGGGGAGGTTCTACGCCTGCTCTACTAGGAGGGAGGTTCTACACCTGCTCTACTAGGAGGGAGGTTCTACACCTGCTCTACTAGGAGGGAGGTTCCACACCTGCATAACTAGGAAGGAGGTTCTACTCCTGCTCTACTAAGAGGGAGGTTCTACACTTGCTCCTTTAGGAATGAGGTTCTACACCTTCTCTACTAGGGGGGAGGTTCTACGCCTGCATAACTAGGAAGGAGGTTCTACACCTGCTCTACTAGGAGGGAGGTTCTACACCTGCTCTACTAGGAGGGAGTTTCAACGCCTGCTCTACTAGGAGGGAGGTTCTACTCCTGCTCTACTAAGAGGGAGGTTCTACACTTGCTGCTTTTGTAATGAGTTTCTACAGCTTCTCTACTAGCGGGGAGGTTCTACACCTTCTCTACTAGGGGGGAGATTCTACGCCTGCTCTACTAGGAGGGACGTTCTACACCTGCTCCAATAGGAGGGAGGTTCCACACCTGCACAACTAGGAAGGAGGTTCTACACCTGCTCTACTAGGGGGGAGGTTCTACGCCTGCTCAACAAGGAGGGAGGTTCTTCACCTGAGCTACTAAGAGGGAGGTTCGACACCTGCTGAACGAGGAGGGAGGCTCTACAACTGCTCTACTAGGAGGAAGGTTCTACACCTGCTGAACTAGGAGGTTGGCTCTACACCTGCTCTACTAGGAGGAAGGTTCTACACCTGCTCTACTAGGAGGGAGGTTCCACACCTGCTGAAATAGGAAGGAGGTTCTATACCTGCTCTACTAGGAGGGAGGTTCTACTTCTGCTCTACTAGGACAAAGGTTCTACACCTACTCTACTAGGAGGGAGGTTCTACTCCTGCTCTACTAGGAGGGAGGTTCTACTCCTGCTCTACTAAGAGGGAGGTTGAACACTTGCTCCTTTCGGAATGAGGTTCTACACCTGCTCTACTAGGGGGAGGTTCTACACCTGCTCTACTAGGAGGGAGGTTCTACACCTGCTCTAATAGGAGGGAGGTTCCACACCTGCATAACTAGGAAGGAGGTTCTACACCTGCTCTACTAGGAGGGAGGTTCTACACCTGCTCTACTAGGGTTGGAGGTTCAACGCCTGCTCTACTAGGAGGGAGGTTCTACACCTGCTCTACTAGGAGGGAGGTTCAACACCTGCTCTAGTAGGAGGGAGGTTCCACACCTGCATAACTAGGAAGGAGGTTCTACACCTGCTCTACTAGGAGGGAGGTTCTACACCTGCTCTACTCGGGGGGAGGTTCAACGCCTGCTCTACTAGGAGGGAGGTTCTACTCCTGCTCTACTAAGAGGGAGGTTCTACACTTGCTCCTTTAGGAATGAGTTTCTACACCTCCTCTACTAGGGGGGAGGTTCTACACCTGCTCTACTAGGAGGGAGGTTCTACTCCTGCTCTACTAGGACGGAGGTTCTACACCTGCTGAATTAGGAAGGAGGCTCTACACCTGCTCTACTAGGAGGAAGGTTCTACACCTGCTCTACTAGGAGGGAGGTTCCACACCCTCTGAACTAGGAAGGAGGTTCTACACCTGCTCTACTAGGAGGGAGGCTCTACTCCCGCTCTACTAGGAGGGAGGTTCTACTCCCGCTCTACTCGGAGGGAGGTTCTACTCCTGCTCTACTAGGAGGAAGGTTCTACACCTGCTCTACTAGGAGGGAGGTTCCACACCTGCTGAACTAGGAAGGAGGTTCTACACCTGCTCTACTAGGAGGGAGGCTCTACTCCTGCTCTACTAGGAGGGAGGTTCTACTCCCGCTCTACTCGGAGGGAGGTTCTACTCCTGCTCTACTAGGAGGAAGGTTCTACACCTGCTCTACTAGGAGGGAGTTACCACACCTGCTGAACTTGGAAGGAGGTTCTACACCTTCTCTACTAGGAGGGAGGTTCTACACCTTCTCTACTTGGATGGAGGTTCTACCCATGCTCTACTAGGCGGGAGGTTCTACACCTGCTGAACTAGGAGGGAGGCTCTACACCTGCTCTACTAGGAGGAAGGTTCTACACCTTCTCTACTTGGATGGAGGTTCCAAACCTGCTGAACTAGGAAGGAGGTTCCACACCTGCTGAACTAGGAGGGAGGCTCTACACCTGCTCTACTAGGAGGAAGGTTCTACACTTGCTCCTTTAGGAATGAGGTTCTACACCTGCTCTACTAGGGGGAGGTTCTACTCCTGCTCTACTAAGAGGGAGGTTCTACACTTGCTCATTAGGAATGAGGTTCTACACCTGCTCTACTAGGGGGAGGTTCTACGCCTGCTCTACTAGGAGGGAGGTTCTACTCCTGCACTACTCGGGGGGAGGTTCTACACTTGCTCCTTTAGGAATAAGGTTCTACATCTGCTCTACTAAGAGGGAGGTTCTACACTTGCTGCTTTTGTAATGAGTTTCTACAGCTTCTCTACTAGCGGGGAGGTTCTACGCCTGCTCTACTAGGAGGGAGGTTCTACTCCTGCTCTACTAGGAGGGAGGTTCTACACCTGCTGAACTAGGAAGGAGGCTCTACACCTGCTCTACTAGGAGGAAGGTTCTACACCTGCTCTACTAGGAGGGAGGTTCCACACCTGCTGAACTAGGAGGGAGGTTCTACACCTGCTCTACTAGGAGGGAGGCTCTACTCCTGCTCTACTAGGAGGGAGGTTCTACTCCCGCTCTACTCGGAGGGAGGTTCTACTCCTGCTCTACTAGGAGGGAGGTTCTACACCTATGGATGTATTTAACATTTGAACTGCTGCTCCTGTGTGGTTTCCAGTGTGATTGGGAATCAAAAAGATCCTCCTATTACCAAGGTGTTGCAGGAGCTACTGGCAGTGCCGACCTGCTGAGGCACAGCGGACCAGGATCAGTGGTCTCTCTAAAATTGTGGTGTTGAGGCTCAACTGACACTGGAAACAGTGATGCCTTGGCCATCACTGGAGCGAATGGTTTGTGGAGGGGAAGGATGCATGACCTCCAGGTTTGAGTCCTCCAGTCAGTGTGTGTGTGTGTGTCTGTGTGTGTGTGTGTGTGTGTGTGTGTAGGTGTATGCATGCGTGTGTGTGTGTGTGCATGCCTCCCTCGTTCTTGTTACCTCATAGAGACCTTTTCTGCTGTAAACATTACAGCCTTACCAGGACCCCTGGAAGGATGCCTGTTCTAAGAAAAGTATTCATAACATCCAGGATGTGATAGGAAACACTGTTAGCACCCCCTTTGTATTATGGAGCAGGATCAGTCCTGGAGGTGCAGGAGTGACAGCGGTTCTAAGGTTCTGTTTAGCAGCTGCACTGTAAAAAAAGTCTGTAGAAATTACAGTAAAAAACTGTCAAATGGCAACAGTTGAAGGCCGTAAAATCTAAAATTGTATATCGCCGTCGTAAATACATTGAATAACTGTAAATCAAGGAACAATACATTACTGTAATTTTTACAGTCGTAATATGTAGAAAAGATTCTTTCTGTGAAAATTTACAAACATGGTAAAATTCATGGGAAAATACCATAAAGTCACAGAAGAGAAATCATTGTAAAATTGACGGCATTATTCTGCTTAAATTAAAGATTTTGCTGATATTTACATTTTAGTTTACAGTATAAAACTGCTAAACATTCTGCAAAATCTTACCTTCATTTTTACAGGAAGAACATTTTATGTTAATATGGTCCAGAGGCAAATTCAATTTATATAAGGGAAACCTTTTGAATGATTTCAAAAGCATCTCCAAACATCTGACTGATTTTAGAGGCGTCTCAAAACATGATTTTAAAAGCATCTGAAAAATAGCTGATGGATTCTAATAGCATCTCAAAACTGCTACATTTAAAAGCATCTTAAATTATGGGAATTATTTTAAAACTGTCTCAAAACCTGCTCAAAACTGAGCAGAAGTTGTATTTCCCCTCTGCAGCTTGGGGATTGTGCCTTAGTTGACATTAACGTGCCGAGTTTCAAATCAGCCAATCAGCGCAGGGTATCCGCCTCCCTCCGGGACCCTCCGGACTTGACATGGTCTTGGACTTCACCGTTAGAAGATCATCAACTATGTTTACCCGTCTTAATTTCACAAGGAGTTCTTTTTCAGATGGGTCTAGTGATGCTGGAAGACTGCTTGAAGATACAGGCCCATCATTCAATGTAGAGTGCTGCAAGATAAGAAAAAGAAAGAGAGAAATCAGATGTGTTTATTGATTAATCCATTAGTGAAAGGAAAATGAATCAACATCCGTGGCAATCAATATATGAATTAGCATGCAAAATGGTAATTATGTTGTGGTTCTAGATTTGTTGCTTTTCTGTTTTATATGACATTACATGGGCCATCTTTTTTATTTTAAATTTTTGGATGAAAAAGTGATTTCAAAACATCAGCTTTGGATCCAAAAGGAAGAGGTGACAAATTGTCACTGTTTTTTTATGTTTGCAGACAGAATAACTGGGAAACCTTTAAAGGAATTAGTAATAATTGCAGTAATATTTTGCTTCAACTGGTATATTATAACTGTTATAACTTAGACCTACACTATACCTGCTGAGAGTCCAAGTCATCTGGAGTCCAGGGAAGGGTGGTGTCAAGATCAGCATCATAATCATCACCAATACTGGGTTCAAAGTTTACTTTAATGTCCTCAAGAGATGCTTGTATGGCAAGGGCAAGAGGGGTATCGGATTCATCACTTAACATCTGTTCTGTGTCCTGATTTTAAATCGGGATCAAAAACTCCGCTTCAGATCCATGCCTGCTTGTTGATTGCTGAGTGTGACTGTCAGGATCATCAGAAGATAGCTGCTGCAGGACCTCTGTGTCACTCATCTCAGGAGTTGCTCGTCTTGATCTTGATTTGATGATTGTTCTGGCTCTCTGTAGATCAGGGGTGTCAAACTGATCCAGTAAAGGGCCGTGTGGCTGTAGGTTTTCATTCCAACCAAGCAAAAGCAACACCTGATCCAACCAATGAGCCATGTGGACACAGCTTGATTGATTTAAGTAGATTCAGGTGTTGCTTTTGCTTGGTTGGAATGAAAACCTACAGCCACACGGCCCTTTACTGGACCAGTTTGAGACCTGTGCTGTAGATAATAATATGAAAAACAAACAAACATATACTTATTACCTTATCTCTGCGGCTTTTTGGTATGTGAAAAGTTAACATCAAACTCAAAACCTTTGCCTTCTTCTAACATCATAGCTGCAGTTAAAATTTATTATGGATTTGTTGCTTGCAACAAAAGTATGGTCTCTTAAACCCTATCTCTGTATCCTCATAGACTTTACCAGTGACATATTCTAAACACAGATGCTCTGTCATGCAGATGTAGACTAAATACCACTACAGGAAACTATAAAATTTGATCAATCAATTTTTGTTTGAATTTTAAAAAGTATTGTTTGAGCACTTTGGCACAAATTAATGTACATACAATGCAAGTTCCAAACTTTATATCTCAAAGTTTTCATGATTTACCTGCATTGAGCCACTGGGGTCTGGGCCTCTCCTTGTTTTGATCCTTGAGGACTGTCTCTACATTGTCCTAGACTATAAAGAAGTCAGTGATAGAGGGAGAGAGAGACTGATGGCATCAGGTAAGCAGAGCAGTAGAGTCATTTACCTACTGCTCCACAAAATGTACCTAATGATATTTTGATAAATACATTGTTTAATGTGGTCTTGATGTTTCCCACTGTGCATGTTGTACGTTTTCTATAACTGCCCCTTCATGCACAGTGTAAACCGAGCTAGATTCATTAACAAGATCAGCCAGGATTTTAATGATAATTGATATTCTCTGTCCTACCTACATATATACAGGTCAGCTGATGCACAGTTTCCAGATTTACAGTTAAATTATTTCAATACAGACATTATGGATAGATTTAGAGCCCCCATCAACCAAAACAAACATTAAAAGAGAAACAAATTACCTTCTTTGGTCTCTCATATGTGGACTCGGAGTCCGACGATTCATCAGAGATAAGCATTACATCTTTAGCCTTGGAGCTTGTGTAGACCCGCATCATTCCTAGTTTACTCTGTTCGTAAAGCTGGCCCACTGTTACTTCCGGGGATACTACATTGTGACTATAATCCCGAATATCAAAGTCAAAGTCTTCCATTGGTCCTTTGGATGAATGTCCACTTGGAAAAACAACTCTTTGCCTGTCTCCAGCAGCTCGCCCATGGTTATTGATTTCTGGACCGACAGATGCCGTGTTCCACCTCCATTTTTTGTTCTGACTTGATGATAAGTGCCGCTGTCAAAGTTGAGCCATCCCATCTCAACACGCCGGGTGACTTTGACAGCAAATTTATTGCCAGCAAGACGATCTCTATCTCTGATGGAGTTTTCCCGTCCTTCCTCTAACTTGTGTCTTAGGTTCTGCAAGAGAGCAGACCTCACTGTCTCCGTTCGTGCCCAGTTTTCATTTGTTAGAGTTCTCTGACGACAAAATGCTTTTAGTGCAAGTCGGTCCCCATATCTTGTGATATACTGTCCGAATTGCTCATCTGTCATAACACCTATGACGTTGATGTCAATCTGTAAGAAGACAGGCAAGCGTCAGAAAAACAGCAAGCAAAACAGCAAGCTATAGCAGTTAATAACATACAAGGTAGAGAAAGCTTGGCTAAAGCTAACTTTAGCCTGTAGGGTACATATGTATGTAGGGTACATATGTATTTCTAATTCATATGTCTAAAATTAACATTTATATTTACCTTATCGTCTTTCAGTTGGTTAATGACACTATCCGGTATATTTCCGGTTTTCAGGAAAGACAGCAGGTCATCCTCTGCAGCCATCCTTAGTGATTAGCCCACAGGCTAAGTTTACGACAGGACGCACGTCGATTCCGCTGCCGTACATGGGCGCCTGAAACTTTCATGTGCGCACTTGATAGTTTCACGTGCGCAGGCAAAACTTTCAAGTGCGCACCTGAAATGTTGAATTTTTTTTCCCCCATGTCCCTTTAGGGTCTCCGTAGATATTTTATTTTTTATTATTATTTTTATTAAGTACATTTTTTGAACCACAGCTGCCTGTATTTTACCGAAAATTTGAACTAGCTACAATAAAGTACCGTAATATATGATACAGTTTCTGTTGTGTTTATTACTGAGATAGACTGTTATTTTGACAGGAGATTACTGTAAACAGGTATTTTTGCAGCAAACTACCTTAAACAAGTAACAGTTCTGTTCTGCAAAATTTACAGTTGCCAAAACAGCATACCGTAAAGTCCTCTACATTGTCACTGTGATTTTTACGGTGAATTTCTGGCAACCACAGCTGCCAGTATTTCACCGTATATTTTACGGATTTTTTCTTAAAAAAATAAATTAATAAAATTACTACCTTTTATAATGAGGCTTTTACAGTTTAATAATGTCTTGTGACCAAAGTTTTTCAGTGAAATTAAACGAGATTACATGTAAAATAAGCAACCACCAAATGTAAATTGTACAGTAAAAATGGCTGTAAATAATGGCATGGTCATGTTAATTTGGCTGAAAAGGGATGCTGAATTTACCAGTTCAGTGCGTCAATTTTACAATGTTATTTTGTAAATTATAACAGTTTTAAGTTGTAAAATTTACAGTTTGTTCTCTAATATGGTTTACATTCTGCAGTATTTTTTTACAGTATTTTTCTGGCAACCACAGCTGCCAGTTTATTTCCACAAAAACAACATTTTTTTTTTTTACAGTGTGGTCAGTATGTGGGCAACAGGGTTCTAGAGGTCCTTGTGTCTTCTGGGAAAGTACTTGTCTCCTGCTGGGTGTTCATCTTTGTTACAGGCAGTCATGGCTTCACATGTCAGTCACATGATAATTCAGTTTTCCTCCATTTTCTCTGTTCGTGATTAAACACTGACTGACTCTAATGGTTGACATCATTTGACTGAGTGGAGAAACAGATGACTCTTCTCCACTGAAATGTTCCACCATGCCGTTCAGACAGCTGTCTGTATCACTTTATGACCTCACAGCATCAAAGAGAACACAGTGGAGGTGAGAGCGAGGTCATCAGCTACTATGTTCATGAGATTACCTCATCGTATTTGTGAGATCAAAGGCATGATGACCAAATACATCCGGGCAGGGCCTTGGCCTCACCCTTCCATCCTAAGCAACTTCCTACGAACCTGAGACACTTAGAAAAAGTGGCTTGATGCTTTGATTTCCATCACCATCGATCACAGAACAAGAGGACCTCAACACTAACTGGAGCATCAGCTGTAACACTCATATTACAGGTACATTGGAGTGTTAATTCAATATAAAACACTTACTAAGATTGCATTTCATTGCTATTAGACTTTTACCCTATTTAGCTTTATCATCATTTTACTAGCAATTGGATTCTAATTATTTCTATGCATTAAACATCATGAAAATTTCCAGTTTTTCCTTTGAGTTCACATTTGAGTTGTCCCAGGCAGAGGAATGCAACTAAGCTTCCCTCCTAATTTCCACCCATCATCGTCTTCTGCTTATTCCTACATTGAGGGTCGTGGGGGGGGGGGGGGTGGAGCCTATTCCAGCATCTACGGGCGAGAGGCGGGGTTCACCCTGGACAGGTCACCAGTCCATCGCAGGGCCAACACAGAGAGACGAACAACCATTCACACTCACATTCACACCTACGGTCAATTTAGAGAATCAATCAGCCTCATCCCTTCTTGACGTCTTTGGACGGTGTTTAGTTCAGTTTAGTTTATTTATATTTATACAGCACTTTTCATACAGAGACTGCAACACAAAGTGCTTCACAGAAATAAAAGAAAACAGGCAACATGAAATAAAATATAAAACAATACAATAAATAAATGTTAAGAACCCGGCCTTCCCAACCCACATGACCACATACATGCATGCACCATCCCCCACCCCCTCCCTACACACACACACGCACACACACAACCACACACTGACTGTCAGTAGGAACATGGCAGGACACTGAAAATCCTAGTGAGGAGAGACCACCTATGGGAGCCGTCCTCACCGGGAGGTGCCACAGCCCACAACCACAGGGAGCGCTGCCACCGAGACCCCCTGACCCGGACAGACCAGGTACACTCCACATATAATGCAGAGCCCCCCCAGCTCTCCGGTCCTGGACGATCCCAAGGACGACGCCCCCGCGGGTGGACCAGACACACCTCCCAGTGTGGAGAGCCCACACCAGGAAACACTGGAGCTAAAAACTAAAGGACTAAAAGACTAAAAGAAGGTAGAACATGAAAGAACAGAAATTACAATAATATTAAAATATCAGAATGACATAAAATATATATATCTAAAATCTAAAAGTTTAAGAGCTAATAAAAAAGTAGAATAAAATAATTAAAAGACAAAAGTAACAATAAGATATCGTGATAAAATTAAAGGATAAGAGAGACAAGTCAGTAAAAAGCTAAGCTAAAAAGGTGAGTCTTGAGCCTCCTTTTAAAAACATCAACAGTCTCCTGATGTTCTCTGGCAGGCTGTTCCAGAACTTTGGGCCATAATGGCTGAAAGCAGCCTCCCTGTGGGTTTTAGTTCTGACTCTTGGAACGACTAAAAGGCCGGTGCCTGAGGACCTCAGGGTCGGTGAAGGTTGATATGACAAAAGCAGTTCAGATAAATAAGATGGGCCAAGACCATCAAGACACTTCAAAACTACTAAAAGAACCTTAAAATCGATCCTGAAGCACACGGGGATGCAGCGATTTTATAACCGGTGTCATGAGCTCCCGCCCTCTGGTCCTCGTCAGCACACGTGCTGCAGAATTCTGGAGTCATTGTAGATTATAGATGGTTGTTTTGGGGAGACCAGCGAGCAGCAGGGCATTACAAGAATCTGAACGACTGGAACTAAAAGCATGCATCAGCACCTCCGTGTTGGCCTGAGAGAGGAACGGGCGACTCTGGCTATGTTCGTAAGATGATAAAAATCTCTCTTAGTTATGTCCTTGACATGTGGAATGAAATTCAGCTCAGAGTCAAAAATGACGCCCATGTTCTTTACAGATTGTGAAGGTTTAAAATCTTCTACTTTTGGTAAAAGTTCCTCTCTCTTGCCTTCAGGGCCGATGATTAAAACCTCAGTTTTGTCCTGGTTGAGCTGTAGGAAGTTCTCTGCCATCCATGACCTGATATCTAAGATCCACTTAAAAGGGTCTCACTAGGCCCTGTGTCACCAGGAGACACGGCGAAGTTCAGCTGCGTATCATCAGCGTAACTGTGGAAGCTGATGCTGTGACTCCTGATGACGGCCCCAAGGGGAAGCATGTATAGATTAAAAAGATCGATCTGAGAGACAAGAACTGAACCTGTTAAAAACAGTACCAGAGAGGCCCACCAGGTGTCTGAGTCTGTTTAATAGAATCTGGTGATCTACTGTATGGAAGGCAGCGCTCAGATCCAGTCGCACCAGGACTGTGAGTTTTTTTTATCAGCGTTCCCCTGATATCATTTAAAATCTTTAAAAGAGCTGTCTCGGTACTGTGGTTCGTCCTAAAACCAGACTGATACTTCTCTAAAATATTGTTACTATTTAAGAAATAATTTACTTGGTTAAAAACTAGTTTTTCTAAAATTTTACTTAAAAATGGTAAGTTGGATACAGGACGGTAGTTATTAAAGGCATCAGGACCCAAGTTGCTCTCTTCAGAAGGGGCTTCACCACCGCCGTTTTAAAGGCAGTGGGGAAGACACCCGTCTGAAGAGAGCAACTTACAGTCCTTAAAATCTGTTCCTCAAAGAATTCACAAAATGTTTTTAAAAGTGATGTGGGAATTGGATCTAAAAGGCAGGTTGTTGGGTGAACTTGGGAGAAAACTCGACCAAGTGTCCTTGCATCGACCAGGGCATAACTCTCCAGGGTTTCCTCAGGTAAAAGCAGCTGGTCAGGTGTGTTAGAAATCACATTGTGATGAGTTAAAAGACTGGATCTGATATCATCGACTTTACTTCCGAAGTGGTCTGCAAAGTCCTCACAGAGGGCGTCTGTGGGGGTCTTAAGAGATTTATTAGGGCCTTCGCCTGAGGTACCTTCAGGCGAAGGCCCTATTATGTTTGCTCGGCAGAGCAACACATTAGCAGCACTAAAAACACCCACTAATCAGTGTCCCAGCCCCCCCAAACCCATAAGACAGCTGGGCCAGACGGCCTGGAGCCGGTTTTCACATACACACCCATTCAAAACCTGGTCCTGGACTGTTCTTGCTATCAATGAGCGCGCGCAATATGAGCATTATGAGCATCATCTAATTTCACCCCCTGAACATGCATGAAATTCGCTGAAATTCGGCACAATTGTCCGGTCTGGCTAAACATTCACTAATCAAAAAGAAAAACACAACAAAAATCTATAGCACCACCTAGGGAGCCACACAACTACAAGATAATTTTTTATAATTTGGAGCGCTATAACTCCTCCCACGAATGTCCCACAAACATAGGACCAACACCGTTGGACTCGTCTCATCAAGACCAACAATTCCTACAATCTGACCCCTCACCTATCTACAATTCTACAATTCTACAATTTCATTTAGCAGACGCTTTTGTCCAAAGCGACGTACAACACAAGCAAGAATTTAGACCTAATTAAGGAAAAGTCCATAGGAAGCGCAAAAGTGCTTCAGTTGTGATTTGGTCACAGGTACTGCCATCTAGTCTCCATGTTCTCCCCATGTCTGCGTGGGTTCTCTCTGGGTACTCCGGCTTCCTCCCACCGTCCAAAGACATGCAATTTGGGGACTAGGCTGATTGGATTCTCTAAATTGACCATAGGTATGAATGTGAGTGTGAATAGTTGTTCGTCTCTCTATGTTGGCCCTGCAATGGACTGGAGACCTGTCCAGGGTGTACCCCGCCTCTCGCCCGTTGACACTGGGATAGGCTCCAGCCCCCCTGCGACCCTTAATGTGTAGGAATAAGCGGAGGATGACGATGGATGGATGGAGACATACAACATCACACAGCACAGTTAGTGCTACATAATCACTAAGTGCTGGGTCTTGGACCCTCTGACTTATTCTACCCCAAAGAGGAGAAGAGTCAGGTTAAGTGCCTCGGTGCTCTCTGAACAATTGAGTCTTCAATTGTCTCTTAAAAGTAGCAAGGGACTCAGCAGAACGCACAGAGTTGGGTAGTTCGTTCCACCATTTGGGAACAACAGAAGAGAAGAGTCTGGCTAGAGATTTGTAGCAGCGCTGGGCTGGAAGCACCAGGCATCTTTCGCATGCACAGCATAGTGGGCGAGAAGGAGAGTAGACCTGGATCAGGGATTCCAGGTAGGCTGGAGCCGTTCTTGTGATTGTTTTGTAAGCAAAGAGAAGTGCCTTGAATTTGATCCTGGCTGCCACTGGAAGCCAGTGAAGAGAAACCAGCAGCGGGGTGACATGTGCCCTTTTGGGCTGGTTGAAGACCAGACGTGCTGCTGCATTCTGGATCATCTGCAGAGGCTTGAATGAGCCTGCAGGGAGGCCTGCCAGAAGAGAGTTGCAGTAGTCAATGCGTGAGATGACAAGAGCCTGAACCAGAAGCTGTGTGGTCTGTTGGGTCAGGAAGGGTCTGATCTTCCTGATGTTGTAAAGGGCATAACGGCAAGACCGAGAAACTGAGACCACATGAACCTTAAAGGTCAGCTGGTCATCAATCATGACACCCAGGTTTCTGGCTGAGTTTGTGGGCGCAAGTAGGCTCGAGTCAAGTTGGACAGTGACCTGAGGCTGAACAGATGGACAAGCTGGAAAGACCATAAGTTCAGTCTTAGAGAGATTCAGTTGAAGGTGGCGTTCCTTCATCCATGTGGAGATATCAGCCAGACACGCTGGTATACGATCTGAGACCGTTCTGTCATCAGGTGGAAAAGAGAGGAGAAGCTGAGTGTCGTCAGCATAACAGTGGTAGGAGAAGCCATGGGAGCGGATCACTGCACCAAGTTAGGTGGTGTACAGAGAGAAGAGAAGGGGACCAAGCACTGACCCCTGAGGAACCCCAGTCGATAGGCCATGTGACCTAGACACCTTTCCTTGCCATGACACTCTGAAGGATCTGCCTGTGAGGTAGGACTTGAACCACAACAAGGCAGAACCAGATATGCCGAGCTCAGAGAGTGTGGAGAGGAGAATGTGATGGTTCACCGTGTCGAAGGCAGCAGACAGGTCCAGCAGAAGTAGGACAGAGCACTGACCAGCAGCTCGAGCTCGTCTCAGTGACTCAGTGACTGACAGGAGTGCAGTCTCAGTGGAGTGGTCACACCTGAAGCCAGACTGAAAAGAGTCAAGTAGGTTGTTGTTCCACAGATGTTCAGAGACCTGTTTAAATACTGAGCGCTCCAGTATTTTTGACAGGAATGGCAGAAGTGATACTGGCCTGTAGTTTTCAACCTTGGCGGGGTTGAGATGAGGCTTTTTGAACAGTGGGGTGACACGGGCCTGCTTAAAAGTAGCAGGAAAAATGCCAGTTTCCAGGGAGGAATTGACAATGTGTGTGACTACAGGTTTGATAGTGGGCAAAATGGTCTGCAGGATGCTGGTGGGTATTGGATCGAGAGGACAAGTTGTAGGTTTTGAGCTCAGGAGAAGTCTGGAGACTTCATCTTCGCTCAGGGAAGCAAAGGAGAAGAGTGAAGCAGCAGTGGAAGGTTGGTGCTGACTGGACTGGTCAGGCTCAGAGAACTGGTTGCTGATTGCAGCAACCTTTTCAGTAAAAAAGGAGGCAAACATGTCTGAAGTCAGCGCAGTGGAGGGCTGAGCAACTGGAGGAGAAAGCAAGGAGTTAAACGCCATAAACAGTTTTCTGGAATCAGAAGTGGCACAGATCTTGTTCTGATAGAAGGCTTTCTTAGCGGACTGTAAGCATGAGATGAAGGAAGCAAGTTTCTGTTTGTATAAGGACAAGTCAGTGGGTTCTTGGGATTTACGCCACTTTCTTTCTGCTGCCCTGAGTCCAGCTCTTTGTTCTCTCAGAACTTCAGAGTGCCATGGACTTGGTTGTTTTTTCTTGGCTGGTTTGGACACCAGGGGGCAGAGTTTGTCCAGAGAGGATGCCAGAGAGGAACAGAGTGTTTCTTTAACCTCATGAACAGAAAGTGAGGAGAAGTGCGAGTGGTCAGGCATGACAGAGTTCACCTCATCAGACAGCTGTGCTGCTGTGAGGGATTTCAGGTTTCTGCGGAAGGAAACCGTCTGTGTGGGTGTCTGCAATTGTGGAAAGGCAGCCGCAAATTTGACCAAGAAATGGTCTGACAGGTGGAGTGGGGTAACTGTCACATCTGTTATGGAGCAGTTACGCGTCAGTACCAAGTCAAGGACTTTACCAGCTTTGTGGGTGGGAGGAGAAGGAGCTAGTTTGAGTGCAAAGGAGGAGATGAGTGCCAGGAAGTCATTTGCCAGAGTTCAGTCAAGGTGAATGTTCATGTCTCCCATGACAATCAGTGGTGTGCCATCGTCAGGGATGTCAGAGAGTAACATGTCCATCTCAGAGACAAAGCCATCCAGATTACCCCCTGGTGGGCGGTACACAACCAGAACATATGCTTTGATGGGAGCAGTGACACTTAAAGCATGCTATTCAAATGTTGTCTCGCTGTTCGACGGGCGTAGTGCAGAAAAAGACCAGTTCTCAGGAATGAGCATGCCAGCACCGCCTCCTCGTCCAGTAGAGCGAGGGGTGTGGCTTAGTGTGGCGGACTCAGAGAGTGCAGCTGGGGTAGCAGTGTTTTCTGGGCGGATCCATGTCTCAGAGTTTCATCAGTGGACTGATGAATTCTGTCTTGTTGACTGCGGACTGACAGTTCCAAAGACCAAACGTGACCAAGTGTGGGCTGGGACCACTTTCTGGGAGTGCGGACAGGTTTTGCAGATTGCGTTTCCGGTAGACTGTACGTTTTTTCCGATTGCCAACAATGACCGGGATGTGTGTGGGACACATTGTACGATAAACTTAGGTCGGACAGGCGGCAGCAGTAGTCCGTGTCCTAGCTCGATGGACTCGCGCAGGTAGAAATCCCGCCCCTGTTAATTTCACTTAGGAAACAAGCAATAGAGGGTGTGACCCGCGTTAGCTGACCTCACCTATTGTTGCAGAGAGAAACCGAAACTCCAGTGCCAAGCACCTAACGACCCACAACACAAAAACAAAACCAAGCAAGTTTTCAGCTTACCTAAAATGGCTCAACCTTCTTCTGTCTAAGATTCAGTGCTTGTTTGCTGAAATTCAGATTATACTCTCTTTATAAACTAGGCTTATTGTGAAATCCCGCCCCTGTTAGATTTCACTTGGAAAACAAGCAATAGAGGGTGTGACCCGTGTCAGCAACAACAGAATGTCCACAAATTAGACAAAACTGTATAAATCAGGACTTTTTTTACTCCCCCAACAAAATCTATCTCCTCCTATGGCATTAATGCTATCGCGTCCAAACTTTCACACATTCATCACACAACTCTGCTCTTCAAAAATCTTTAAAGGTTTTTTTATGAATCGCTCGGTTTGGATTTTACAAGCCGTCAAAGTGGGGGAGACACGTTTCAGCTTCCAATGGAAGCCTATGGGGAGATGGTGTCCTCTCAGGGTACATACTGTCAAACAAACGCTTCTCACGTCTACACCATCCATCCCACTGCTCTAACAACCACACCACTGCATTCCTGACAAAAACCCCTCCAACAACATGGTATTCTGTGTCCCTCTTGACCAGCGTATGCCGACTTCTTCCTCTTGTCCCCACTCCAATCCTGGTGCTCCTCCTCTCTCGCCACTCTAGCACAGATCAAAGACAGAGCAGTGGGGAACGGGTTCTTAAAGGGACAGCTCTCAGCTCTGCTCTCACTCTCTGATCAGACTCAGGCTTCTAACTCCTCAACTACAAGGCCTCCACACTGGACCAGGACACCCTGGGATTCAGGCCAGGGGCTCAGGCCCTAATTAGCTTTAGCTTTAATTAGCTTTCATTAAAATTGGTGTTTGTTAAAAGATCGATGGCATAAAAAAGGAATTTCTGATTGTTTTTATGCTCTGTGATGAGTTTTGAAAAATGGGAGGTTCTTTTCTTTTTGACTGTATTATTGTTATTTTTGAGTTCTTGCTGCAGTATTTCAAAATTAGCCATTAGTTTGGTTTTCTCCATTTTCGCTCTGCACTCCTGCATTTTCTCTCTGTGGGAAGAAGCCGGAGTACCAGAGAGAACCCACGCAGGTACGGGGAGAACATGCAAACTCCACACAGAAAGATCCTGTGCCCAAGCCGGGACTCGAACCCAGAACCTTCTTACTGTGAGGCCACAGTGCTGACCACTGCACCACCTCCCTCCTAATTTATTTTAGTAAATTAAAACAAAATGGCAATAAAATATTCACCATTTACCAATCTTTGAAAAATAGATACTGACCCATGTTTACATATTTACTGCCTCTATAAACTGTTCTGCCCCTGAGCTGCTCAATTTCACAGGAGTTGGTTTGGAGGAACAATTTAGATTTGGGATTCAGTGTTTTTGATGAAATGCCACATTGCAAGCTTTTATTATTTTTCTGATGGAAGAGTACATTACTCATTCAGTCATGGACCACAAGAGGTTTTCACAGATTCTGGCTGATAAACGGAGTCATTTAAGCGACCCCTGGAGGAAAAGCTGCCACTAGGCTCTGCACTTAGTACTCTAGTGAGCTCTTCTACTTGGTGGTGTGAAGAGCCTGATGGCGGATGAGGTTGCTGAGGAAGGAGAAGTTCTTGCCACACTTGGAGCAGTGAAACCGCTTCTCACCTGTGTGTACGCTCTGGTGGACCTTCAGGTTGGTGGAGGTAGAGAACTGCTTTCTGCAGTGGGGGCAGGGGAATGGCCTCTCGCCTGTGTGGACCATCTGGTGACGCTTGAGGCTGCAGAACTGGCCAAAGCTTTTCCCACACTGGACACACTGGTATGGCTTCTCTCCAGTGTGGATGCGCTCATGGATGCGTAGCTGGCACTGGTGTGCATAGCGGCGTGAACAGAAGGTGCAGGTGTAGGGGAGACCAGGCTCTTGACTTAGACGAGGGAACAGATCATAACGATGGGTGTGACTTGAAAAGATGTCCTTCTGTTCATGTCCAGACCTACAAATCTGGCTTTGCTGTTGTCGGGAGTCAACAGTTGCCATGGTAACAGGGGGGTTGTTACAGGTAGAAAAGTAATCCCTGCAGGCAACATTTCCCTTCAACATCAGCTCACTTGGTGGCTCAGTGACTTGGATACACAGCAGCGGTTGATACTGAGATGTCCCACTGGTGTTTCCCTGAGCTAGCAGGGTGGTGTGCCCCCCTCCTATTCCCTCACCAGTAACCCCTACAGACAACAATGCTGCACTATAGCCTTCCTCTGCTTCACATGGAGGTGAGTTGGTCACTTTTAGCTCAAGCTTAGACGGAGAAGTCACCTGGTGTGTATCACATTTAGACTTGTGGAGGACAGAGGAGACAGGGATGGCCCTTCTGTGGTTCCATGGCGTACTTTCAGAGATGGTGTGCGACAAGACTGTTGAGCAGGATGGCCACTGTGTATCTTCAGTCCCTCGGCCGTCCTGCCACTCCAGTAGTGGCTCAGTGGGACAATGTCTCGCTGGGGATGACACCATACAGTTAGAGAGAGAGAGTTAGAGAATTAGAGAAGCCTCAACTTTGACCATAGAGCTGCTGTACCATCCCTCACTGAGTCCTGGAAAGCAGCTTTAGGAAAGACAGAGGAACAAGTAGATACCTGGCACTTCATCCACGTTCCCCTCCTCGCTTGGAGGGCTGCTGCTCGCTTTCAGACTTCCCAAACCCTGGAGAGATGAGGGAAGTGTTAACATAGTTGTACTGCAGAGCCAGATGGACACGTTCGTTGTATGTTCTTGTTTGATCGGACACAGTAAAGTAGAGAATTACAAATCGATTAAATGTAAGACATTAATTTTTGTAGCTAAATTAACTCTCTCAAGTGGCTGGTTGTTTTTCCCTCCTTTGGCTCATTTTTACTGTAAAAAAAAAGTCCTGTGTCTCTCTAGAAACTACACGAACACAACTAGGGATCAGTAGAGCTCAAACATCTCCTCAAAGCAGAGGAATCAAGTTGTGATGCCTTAAATGAAACATGACAAGATGAGTTCATTTTCTTTAATAATGTGTTCTTTTAGAATGTAAAATGATTCTGAAGCTGATTAGGTATACAGTAGCTGCTTAGAGAGAGGTAGTCACTGCTGTTAAGCCCATGTTGAAATGTAACTGCTCCGACAGGTGTGAAACAAGCCTTGCTCTTTTCCTCTACACCTGTGATGAAGTAACTTTTAGCAGATTTCAACTCAGTGATAGATGTAGTAAGTTGGTGTCAGTCCACACCATCAGCACAGTGTTGTATTGTTGTATTGGGTGACATCGGGTTAACGTTAGCAAGCTAGCTGTATTCACTATTGGTGATTATCAATTATGCTACAGACATAGCAACATCCATTCCGATGGATGTCTGGGCAACGGGTACGAGGCAGAGGATCCAATCACAAAACACCTGGAACATAATGAGTACTAGCCAATCAGATGCAGGGTTGGGCAGGTCTTCCCGATGAAAAAATACTGCTGCTGAACCATAGTGCCCAACAATCTATGAATAAATAAAGTGTAGTAAGTCTATACGGGGATAACGGAGTTGATTTAACCTTAGATGAGAGACAGAGTTTCAGAAGAGCCGATTTGAGTTGAATAATTCAACTCTGATGGTAGGGCAGCACAGTGGCGTAGTGGTCAGAACTGTTGCCTCACAGCAAGAAGGTTCCGGTTTGAGTTCAGGCTCAAGCACCGGATCTTTCTGTGTGGAGTCTGCAAGTTCTCCCTCTGCCTGCGTGGGTTCTCTCGGGTACTCCAGCTTCCTCCACAGTCCAAAGACATCAAGAGGGACCAGGTTAATCCAGACTCTAAATTGACCGTAGGCGTGGCTGGGAGAGCCAATGGTTGTCTGTCTCTATGTGTTGGCCCTGCCATGGACTGGTGACCTGTCCAGGGGGAAGGCTGCTGGGATAGGCTCCACCCCCACCACCCTCAACAGGAGAAGAGGGGGAACATGGAGGGATGGATGGAGTTATGGATGGATGGAGGGATGGATGGATGAGTCTTTAAATTCTCGAATAACACATATTCCAATATAATTGAAGTCTTTCATCATCTTCAATGGGAGACCCATATGATTAAGTTTTAAGGCATTTTTATCAATAGGGAATAGTTTGCTTTTATGTAAATTGAGTTTATATTCTGAATACTGACAGAAAAACTCCAAAACAGTGAAGGCTTTGTGTACAGAAGTGGCTGATTTTGAGATAAAAGTCGTCAGCAGATGCTAAAACCTTTATGTTCAACCCCCCCCCCCCCCCACCCACCCACCCATATCCTCCTGTTGTCATGCAAGGCAATTGCAAGAGGCTTGATGGCAATTGTGAAAAGGAGTGGGTTCAATGGAAAACCCTCCATTACACCTCCATTATCTGTGCATACACCAGCAATAAGTGGCTTTGCTGTCATCCCAGGCAGTTGATTGGCCATGAGTTTGCCTGTTTTTTTTATCCATGTTCATAACAGATACATTAGCCTGAAGTTATTGTCTTTCAACTAGGTGAGAGGTAAAAAGATTAAATTCCATCTGAAGTTTCAGGCATTCCTTGTACAATTCAGGAGAGGGTGAATTTGAGTATTGTCTATCTATGTTTAAAATCCGGTTAGCAATGTCAGTCTGTTTCTGCCTTGAACACTGCTTTTTATATGCTGCAAATAATATGATTTCCCCTCTTAAAAAGGCTTTCATGGCTTCCCAGACTGTTTTACTGGACACATCTGCTGTTCTGTTGATACTTAAAAATGTTTTAATATGTGTAGAATGTGTGTGGAAAAGCTCTTTTCCACACACAACGGCGGATCTAGTTTCCAGTGCCTCCTTGCAAACAGTCTGGAAAGGCCAGTGCAAGAACCTGGTTTGATCCTCGACCATCAGCCTCCACCATCAGTGTGTGTGTGTGAATGGGGTGAATAAGATGACGCTGTAAAGAGCTTTGCGAGCCACTAAGGTAGAAAAGTGCTTTATAAAATTGAGTCCATTTACCACGAGCTGCTTCAGACTTTATTTCTGTCCTTTGGTGGGACAGCCCAACTATCTCAACATCAGAAGAGCAAGGAGAGGCAGAAAAGGAAATTTGCGCACCTCCAGTCTCGCCTCGACCGGGAACGAGAAGCAGAAGGCCCAACCCCAGCGGACTCACAGGACAGGTGGATAAGGAACTTATCCAACAGGGAGCTCACCAGTCCTGAGAAACGCGTCCTTGCCAAAGGAATGAACTTTGCTGTCACCCCGAAACATCTCCCGACGGTGGACCTCATCACTGCCACAGAATCCGCCATCAAGAAGAACAACCTCTCCACCACAGAAGCAGATGAACTACGACTCAAGGTCACAGCGGCCCTCTCCGAAGTGAAGGTCCCCTCTGCCAACCTCTCGGTCAAGGAAAGGAAGGCCTTGAATGCACTGAGCAAAGATGAGAACATCACCATCCTTCCGGCTGACAAAGGAAGATGCACGGTGGTCCTTGACACAACTGACTACCAGGACAAGATCAGTTCTCTTCTCAGTGACATTCACACATATGAGACCTTAAAACGCGACCCCACCAGCAGCTATAAGAAGAAAGTGGTGGAACACCTACAGAAGCTGCAAAAGGGGGAAATCATCAACCGCTTGGAGTATCACCACCTGTACCCCGGAGACGCAGTTCCACGGATTTACGGCCTCCCCAAAATCCACAAGGAAGGTGCCCCGCTCCGACCCATTGTCAGCAGCATAAACTCCGTGACGTACAACATCGCCAAACACGTTGCCACCATCTTAGCCCCCTTGGTAAGGAAAACCCCCCACCACGTCCAGAATTCCATGGACTTCATGAACAAGGTTAGAGAACTCAAGCTGGACCCAGATGAGACCATGGTGTCCTACGATGTGACCTCCTTGTTCACCTGCGTCCCTACCGTGGAGGCTGTGGAAACAGTGAAGAAACGCCTACAGCTGGACAACACCCTCAGCAACAGGACCAACCTCAATCCGGACCAAATCTGCCAACTTCTGGACCTTTGCCTGAACACAACTTACTTCCAGTACAGAGGGAAGTTTTTCAGGCAAAAACACGGCTGTGCCATGGGTTCTCCCGTATCTCCTATCGTGGCCAACCTCTACATGGAAGAGGTGGAACAGAGGGCCCTGACTTCCTTCAGTGGACCCTCCCCCACCCACTGGTTCCGATACGTTGATGACACCTGGGTGAAGATCAAGGTTCAGGAGGTACAACCATTTACAGCACACATCAACTCGGTAGACGTCAACATCAAGTTCACCAGAGAGGATGTGAAAGACAACCATCTGCCGTTTTTGGACTGCGACGTCTACGTTCAAGAGGACAGGAGCCTGAGGGTGGATGTGTACAGGAAACCCACCCACACTGACCAATACTTGCTTTTTGACTCTCACCATCCTCTGGAGCACAAGTTAGGTGTCATCAGGACGCTGCAACACCGAGCGGAGACCATCCCCACCAGCGTCCAAGGCCGGAAAAAAGAACAGCAGCATCTGAAAAGAGCACTTAAAACTTGTGGCTTCCCAGACTGGACCTTTGTAAAATCCTCTTCCAGGTCCAGAAAGGAGGAGAGCGAAACTTCCTAACGACCACCCCTGAAACTCCCTGACACCTCACAACGACTGTCGTTTGGGGAGGCCAGGTGAGTCTCGGGAGGGCCGTTTCCACCACAATAGCACTGACCACTCCCACATAGGTTTATAAGATGGAGTTTCCACACTCTTCACTAGAACTGAAGAAGCCTCTCGGATGAGAGGTGAAACGTCTTCAAGATAAACTTACGTCCAGTTGACCAGATTTTACTTCGCTTCGATCGTCCTTTGGTGGTTTAACTCCTTAACATTACAGCTAATCAAATTGAGATTACCCTTCATCTAAATTACTTACACAGTGGAAATAAACTGAGTAGAAGTGCAGTATAAGAAAAGAGGGGGGCTATAAGAAAAATAATAATAATAAAGGGCACACATCAATTTGCCAGCTATTACCCTGCTAACCAGCCCAATCGAGACCCAAACCCCTGACTCACATAATACTTTAAATAGCAACCTCAGCAGGACCCCCTCCGTTCTTATCATAAACATCCCAACAAAATTACTTCCTGTTTATAACTCCTACATTTTCAACTGTTCACCCTATGACAAACACATGACATAAATTGAAAAACACATCACAAAAAAATAATGTATGAGCAATAACAGTATCACAGGTTAATATTACTTCCTATTGCACTTTCAATTTAAGTAGTCCCCCCAAAGTAAGGCTGTTCACAATTCATAAAAGATAAAGGTATTTCAAAAAGTCAAAGGAGATGGCCATCTGTATTTTCCTTTGGCTTTGAATTTGTCCTTGCTCGTGATCTTACAAATAAGACATGGGGAGATAAATCTGAAAGTAGTCTCAGGCAGGTGCATCGTTAGACCTGGGCATTCAGGGCTTTAGCCCCTGATCTCTTGATAAAAGCCCTGGATCGGTGAGCCTTAAAAATGTAGGCCTACATATAATAAATTGCCTAATGATGAAAATCACCATGAGCAGCAGCCACAATTGCAACATTGTTACTAAAGCTGACCTGACCTGGCTTTTTATGACTCCAGTGACTCAGGGACTCCCACTCCATGCAGGACATCCTAACAGCCCTGAAGGCTCCTTCAGCAACAGGCTCCTTCAATCAAAGTGTGTGAAGGAGCCTGTTGCTGGTCCTTCCTTCCTGCAGCTGTCTGAGTGTACAACCAGCAGCTGTAGAACCAGCAGACCACACACCCACCAGGACCTTTTCATAGTGCAGTATCACTGTACATACACATATATTTAAAACTGTACATACTCCACTGCTGTACATACTTGAATAGTAATTGGTTTAAAGGTGTTATAAAATGAGCTTCTACATAGTTACTTGATTACTGCTCTGTTTTTTAACATCCCCTTTGCAGCAGCATGAGGCTGCAGTCTCAGTCTGTTAGAAGCTGCAGGGGTGGAATGGGCCACAGGCTGCTCTGTCTCAACCCTCAGGTATGTGCTTTGTTTTTAGCTGTGAAGCCTCCCAGCGAGCACGGCGCGTTACTTATTTAATGAATTGTACTGCTCTCTCCCACCTTAATTGTCCCCACAGGAATAAATAAAATTACTGCTGTTAATGTGTTGCTCTGCCGAGCAAACAAAATAGGGTCTTCGCCTGAAGTACGTTCAGGCTTAGGCCCTAATTATCTGAATCCGAATCGGGCAGACCGAATACAACCTTTGAGCCCAATGGAGGCCAGTCAGATGTCAGGGAGTCAGGTGCGAGGATGGTTTAGAGCTTCCAGCTGGTCAGCAAGACTGGCTTGTTGTAATACAGAGAGTCTGGTAAACTGCAATACTGTACCATTACTCCTTACAATCAAACTGCCAACAAGCCTCTATATACAATCAAGGCTGAAATGGAATTACCCCCCCCCCCCCCCCCGTAAAAATGTGGTAGGCATTTTAGAGGAAAGTTGACATACAGGATTTTTGTAAGTTCATTTGAGCCAAATGCAAAAAACATGTTTGATAATCCTTTGTACATTTCACATACTCCTTGCAGGAGGCGGAACTGTGCCAAGCCAGATTCAGCAAACAGCAGTAATGCCTGAAAATGCTAATAATTGAGTTGCATAAACATGATAAATCCCAGCTGTTCTTCATGAACAGGTTTCCTGAGCAGAGCAAATCAGCATAATCAACACCCCACATACAATACGGGGTCAGCTGTTTTGTTTTAGTTATGCATTGTTATCTCCTGTTATTTAGGGGAATTACATTTGCAACGTTGACTCAAGTTGAACTTACACACACAGTGACCTCTGACTTGACTCTGGTTTCCTTCTTAATGTGCATTATCCAAACGGGATCTGCTCCCACAGACCACACTGGAAACAAACTGAGTGCTGTACTGCAGCGGTCTGATCACCAGGCCTTGGACTGGTGCTGGGCCGTGGGTCGTTCCAAGTTGGGCTGTGAAACAGGTTGGCCCACATTTGGAGACCATTCATTGTGTCATTCTTGGTGAAGTGCTGACTGGTAAGAGCCTGTCACCTGAGCTCAGCCAGGTGATGAGGGAGATAGGTGGAGTCATAAATGATGTCACACACAGAGGTGGGGAATTTGGTTCTTTTTACGGATTTGAGTCTTTCTGGGTCATTCCCTGAATAGATCCTGGTTGACAAGTCGTTTGAATCTGTCACGTTCGAGGTTTGAGGGATGATTGAGACCCAAATGCAGACAGTAGGGATGGTGCAAAAAGAGGTTTATTAGGAGAGCTGTACGCTGAGACGGGGAGAGCTGGAGGCTAGAGACGGATGACGGGAGACTGGAAACTTGACAACTTGAGGCGACTTGACAACTTGAGACTGGAAACTTGAGACTGGAAACTTGAGATGACGACGACAATGACAGCAAAAGACGTTAGTGAACTGTGACAACTAGAATACTGACAACAAGGACGACGACTACCGTAACAGCGAAAATGACCCAACAAGGAACTAAGGAGACACACAGGTTAAATACAAGAGGGGAAACAAGACACAGGTGGTGGAATCACCCAGGTGAGACACATGAGGTAATCACAGGAGGGAGGTCAGGAAGACAGGACATGACTACAAAATAAAACAGGAAACACGAGACAGGGATCGTGACATAATCACTTGAGTCAGTGTCACAAAGAGTGTAATCCCGGATGACACACGGCCAGAACGCCCACTGTCGACACCTGCCCCGAGGAGCAAGGGGACTCGTCGATGAGAGCGCTGCAGGAGAAGGACAGTCATTAAGGCAGCAGGGAAGGGATTAACTTTCATGTTTATTTTTTGTATTGAATCAAAGAAAAAGTCTGTCATGTTGTGCAACAGGCCCACACGCATTCATTTTACAAGCATGATCATTTCATTTAATGACATTGCAAACTATTGTGAACACAAAGTTTTGCTGCGTTAATTTGGAGGTGAAAAAGCTGCTTAATTTTTGGCGATAGTCTGAATTCTAGAATTTCACTCCAGGTCTAACCCACTCTGCCATTATCAACGGAACTGAGCAATGTTTTGTGCTATTGAAAGTTCCGGAGCTCAGACGAATCTGTTGTTTCTCGCTATTGAGGAAATTCCACTGATTCAGTCAGGTTTGTATATCTGAGTCTACTATTTAGGAAATTCCTCTAACTGATTTGGTTTAGTCAGTTGGACGAAAGGGATCCGGGTGTTGAGTCACAGAATGATGTTCCACCGGGTGAATAGAGGCTACACTCGCCAATCCTGGGTTAGTTAAAGGATCTGAGTGAAAGATCCAAGTCAACCAACTTCTAATGTGCTGAACATATACTTGTTTAAACAACATGGGCACAGAACATAAGCAGCTCCTTCAACACACATGGCTCTGATGGCTGTCCAGGGCTCAGTCACAGTCACATCACTCACATACACCTGTATACAATGGAGAAGAGACACACTTGACACCTCCCATGTCAGTGGGGTGGAGAGATACTTCTTTCAGGCTCAGGTGGTCAGCAAAGCAAAACAAAGATCTGTGACTGCAACACAAGGGACCAAGAGGACCCAAGTAAGCCGGTGTTAAGTTGGTGCATCGATAAAAAACAAGGAGCCAGCATTCAGGGGACGTTCATTTTTACTCGACTCTTTACAGCCCATGCCATTGCATAGCTCTCCTTCTCTCCCCTCTCCTCCTTTTCTCTCCTCTACACCCCTCTAGTGGTTGGATGCCATACGCATGTAAATGGTCCAAGCGTAGTATGAATACATCTTCCCCTTTCAATAAAGCCATTAACTTTAATAACAAAAAAAACACTCTCAATTTACTTCCTTCAAACTTAAGATTTCCCATGCTGTGCTGAATGTAACAAAACTCAAAATTAACATTCCCTGTTCTCTAATGGAGTAAGGTGCATTCTCGTCTACGGTAGAAACATAGCAGCCAAGATCAATCAAGAATTATGTAGCAGTATTAATAACAACCCATACAGTGCTTGACATTCAAACTTGTTGTTTTTTTTTTTTTTGCTTAAGCCCACAGGTGCTGAACTCCGTAGTTCTAGCCCAGAATATAATCCTTGGTCCATGCAGGAGGATTCTTATCCCTGTGGGGTCTGCATTGTTCATTGGTCTCTAGATGGGCACGGGTCTCTGGCTGAGGAAGCCCCAGGTCTCTGTCCATGTCCATTGTAGTGTCCAACACTGGTAGTGCAGATAGGCATGATGCGTTCCAGGTCCTTCCATCATCCAGCAAGTACATGTGGGGCCTTTTCTGTCTCACCACAGTCCATGGTTCTGTGAACTTCTGCTCACTTTTAACTTTCCATGGTTTCCTGACACAGACCAGCTCTCCAGGGTGAACGTGCTGATATTTTGCATGCCTCTTCACATCTGTGTACTGCTTCACCTTCTCCTGTTTGTCTTTTACCCTCTTTCTTACAGCACCTTCATCCACTGTGCCAGGAATGGAATCCTGGATCTGTAGTTTTGTTCTCATTTGCCTTCCATGCAGTAGATATGATGGGCTGACACCAGTGGTAGCATGAGGGGTTGCTCTGTAATCCATTATGAAGGATCATGTGAAAGATTTCGAGGGTATGCCTTGTATTGAGGTGGTCTGTAGACAGTCTTTTAGCACCGTGTTGAAATGTTCAACTTCTCCATTAGCGCAAGTGAAGTAAACCGATACACTCAGGTGAGCAATTCCTCTTTGTTTTAGATAGTCCTTGAACTTAGTGGAGGTAAACTGTACCCCACTGTCGCTCACAATTTCCTTCACATTTCCTTCATGTGAAAAGATAGCTGTCAAGAACTGAATAATCGTTGCAGTATCAACATGTGGGACAAAGGAAACTTCAGGCCATTTGCTGAAGTAACCCAGCATAATCGCAAACCTGCAGTCTCTGGATGCATTTTCGAAGGGCCCAATGATGTCAATACCAACCTTTTCCCGGGCGGCTGTCGGCAACGGTATGTAATGGAGCAGTGTGAGTCACAGCCGACATGTCATTTTCTCAAAATGTAGTACCTTGATGAAGGCTTCCACCTGCTCATCCATTTTAGGCCACCAGTACTGTTCTCTCAGACGTTGTTTAGTGCAGACAATTCCCTGATGGGTCTCGTGAACAATTTCAATAAGTCGTTTCTGCAAGGGCTCTGACACAACAAGGCGGTAAGTACCTCTAGCAATACAGTCATCCATTATTGACAGTTCATTACATATCATGTAATACGGCTGTAGATCAGGGTCAACAGCCAACTTTCTCCCTGCCACACACGCCACTTCTCAGCAGCCCACACGCATGCCAGGACCTCCTTTTCTACAACTGAGTACTTCCTTTCAGCATTACTGAGGCTGCGAGAGGCAAAAGCAACTGTTTCCTCTTCTCCAGCATTGTTCACCTGAGTCAAGACAGCCCCAAGCCCATAAGAAGCGTCTTGTGCCTCATCAGTCCAGGTGAAGTCAGTGTTCTTTCACAGTAAAGCCCTCATCTGAAAGCAGAGAAGGTGCATCAGTAGGTGCAGGGGCATATAATATCGTTGTGGTGTGGGAATTGTTAGGCTCCAAGCCATGAGGCCACAGCCTGAATCCCAGAAAGTCTAATGCAGTCTGCCGGAAAAGGCATTTTTTTCTATTCAGTTTCAAACCTGCATCCCAAATGCGGGGCAAAACAGCCAGCAGGTTAGTGTCATGTGCAGCCTGAGAAGCTCCATAGACGATGACATCATCTAAGTAGCATTGAACACCTTGTAATCTGCAGAGAATCACTTTCATCATTTTCTGAGATGCAGCAGCGGCAGAACTCAGTCCATATGGTACTCTGCAGCATCTTTACAGACCCTCATGAGTAATAAAAGCGCTGAGCCCTCTGCTCTCCTTGTGCAGTTCCAGCTGGTGCTAGGCACTTTTCAATTCCAGAGTGGAATACACCACAGAGCCCCGTAGCTCTGACATTGAGTCTTCAATCAGTGATAGGGGGTGACTGTCAGGTACCACTGCCTTGTTGGGTTCCCTCATATCCACACACATATGTATTTTCCCATTTCTGTGACTGGTGATAACAATGGGGGACACCCACTCAGATGAATAAATTTTTCGAAAATTCCCTGCTCTTCCAGTTCTCTCAGTTCTCTGGTGACAGCCTCACGTACTGAAAGCGGCAACCGGCAAAGCTTTTGCTGTACAGGTCTTACCTCTGGACAGATCTGTACTTTATGTACAAAGTCCTTAGCATGTCCTCCTGCATTGGAAGGTTTCATTAAAAAAAATTGCAACTCCACCTCCTTTCTTATCCACTCTAGCTTCACTTATGAAGCTGAAGTTAGGGGGCGCTGATTCAGTGAGAACTGCTGCACTGTTATCTTGGCTTAACCACGTTTCAGTTAGGAACATGAAGTCCAGGTTGTGCTGTATAAAGTAATCACTGATTAGAAAGGATTTGCCTGCTAATGACCTGACATTTAATTCTGCTGGCTTTGATATGTTAGAAAGCAGTATCTATAGGACCGTGTACTGACTGTGGCTGACATGGAATGAATGTTAAATTTGACATCACCCTGTTTCTTGGCAATTTAAACACTCTTTTTCTATTGCCAGTCATAACGTGAACTGAGGAAGCGTCCAGTATGCTGGGCCCCGACTTTTGCTGGGAATAGTCAGGAGTGACATGATTGGAGCCTGGACCCAGAACACATCAGCAGTCAGGGACAGAGAGATCTAAGTGTGCTGAACTCTTATCACCTAGTGGAGGATGAGTCTGATGCTCACTTTCAGTTTGATGCCTGTGTGGGGACGGTAGGGGTGGGGCAGGTCTTGACTTCACAGAAGGCCGAGGGCGTTGCAGGGGAATGAGAGGAGAGAACGTTGCAGTGGGGCGGGGGGTGAGTTGTGTCCCAGCAATGACCAGCTTGTTCATGTGGTCAGTGAAATCCATGAGGGGGGATGATGAGGGTGACAACGTGCTCACAGTGGATGGTGACCTTGCTGGAGTTTGGAGGGGTGTAGAAGGTGGACCCTCACAGGCACTTTTTGGTGCTGAAGGCAAAGAATCCTCTTCCTCTTCGCCCTGACATGAGGAATCCTCCTTTCATTCACCCTGACGTCTCTCATCACTGGATCTCACGCCAGCTAGCGGTTGTGCTCCATCCTGATGACATTCATCTCTTGTCTGTATCACCTTGTCTTTGGTGGAAGGAACAGATTGGTGATGCAGGCAGAAATATATGTTGGACATAAACAGTTTGACTCCTGACCTGTTTAGGAAGAGTCCATCTCTCTTGAAAAGATGTCTGCGGTCCCAGAAGAAACTAAAATTGTCCAAAAAGTGCATGGAATGGACATCAGATGCTGCAGATAGCCATGTGTTCAGAGCCATCAACCTGCTGAATCTCTCAGCACCTCTTCTGACAGATGGAAGGGGGCCCCTAATAAAGACCTGGACAACCAGAGAGCTGACTGTGCTCAGCAGATCAGTGAAATCTTGTTGAAGCACTTCAGACAGTCGGTTCACAATGTCATTCATCCCCGCATGCAAAACGATCTTTTTAACAGTCGTATTTGCTGCAACAATACCAGGGATTCTTGCTGTCAGGTCAGGAACCATATCTCTCGGAAAACAGAGAACCTTTGTGTTTTTACTGCACATGAATCTCAGATCTTTGACAGCGGCATCTCCCACAATCAGAGTTTGGGGCCCAGTTGTTAGCTTGGCCTGCGGCCTGCTAGCTTCTGATTTATGTTCAGACCTTACACTTCTCTGTGGTGATGAGAGGTTTTCCATTTCATCAGATGGAGATGCAGAGTCTTGCAGCAGTGCAGCATATCTGTTGTGGATCATGACTGGCTGTTGTACGGGTTGCTTGCTGTTCGTCTTTCCTTTAGCAGCTATCCACGGCTGTGTCCTGCTCTGCATCGGTGTTGATGAGGAGGAGGTAGATGGTAGCGCTTGCCAGCCGGTAGCATCACAGATTTCTGGGTGGACGCTTCTGCCTGTTAAACGTCCTTCCATGTTCAAGGGAGCAGATTCCTTCTTCAGCTTCGCTCCTAGGCTGTTCCAGGGAGGATTTTCATGTGAAGATTTACCACAAAGATCATAACTCTCCGGCTTCTTTGCAGTCTTATCTGTGCTAAGTAGCTGTTTGATAGCATTCTCTTGTCCACTCGTTTGTGTAAAAGGCAGAGTGGTTTAATTTCCACAGAGTCCGTTAACATCCACATTTACGTTTAACCTATGGATTTTGGTTTCCAGCACAGTGGTCTTCTGCACAAGTTTGTGGAAATCATAAAAACCATAAAAGCCATAAAAACCTTTGAAAATGGCTTGAGGCAACTTAACCAACAAATTCCAGATGATATACTGCTACCAGGACCAGAATTCCATAAAAAGGAAAAGATAGCAGCGAAAAAACAAATAAAGCAAAACAGGGAGCAGGAGCAAAGCAAAAAAGCGTCTGCTGTCAGAGGAGAGTGGAAGTAGAATTTCAGAATGTTCAGGCAACTTAGAAGTTGTTGTGTGTTGTCTCCCCTCCAGTTCATTTTATACACAACCACGTGTACGCAGCAGCAGAGCAGGCAGATACTTTGTAAAGTATTCTGATGAGGACTATAATTGTTAGCCTACTCAATGGTAATGAAACAACTCATAGCCCAAAAGTACAGGAGTTCTCAGACTGGTGTGAACAATCATTTCTGCAGAAGAATGTCAAAAAAACTAAAGATGTGTTCATTGACTGACAGACACTCCCTCAAGGTTCAGATGCCCACAGACATAAAGAGAGAAATTATAGAGACTTTGGAAAAGTACAAATATCTCAGTACAATCATCGACAAGCTCACATTTGAGGCAAATTGTGAAGCTGCGTTTAAAAAGCTAACCAGTGTCTGTACTGTCAGTGGAAACTATCCTATTTTCACATCATTAGAACCTTATTGACTCCCTTTTACCGCGCTTTTATCGAATCTGTTTTATCTTTTTGTCTGGTGTGCTGGCTCAGCAACCTGTCTCTTCAAAACAAGCAATCCCTCAGCCACATAGTTAGGTGGTTGAGTAGGCTGACAGGAGAGCCACAGCTTAACCCAGAATCCCTCTGTACCAGGCCGTTACAGAGGATCGCTTGTTCCATTCTGCAGGACGACCACCACCCACTACATCAGGAATTCTAGCCCCTCCCTCCGGGCCGCAGATTCAAACTGCCTGCCTGTAGAACAAAGCAGTATAAGGAAAGCCTTGTCCCCTCTGCCATGAGGAAGATAAATAAATAAAAGGAAATAATGACAGCTGTTTTCACATCCACTATCACTGTCATTCAGTAGAACGCACAACTTGCACTTTCCCCTTCACTGCTGCTCTGTTTTAGTTTTATTATGTGTATCATTTTTGCTATTGTGTGTACTATCATGTGTATGTGCACTGTGTCTTACTTGTTTAGTCTACATGTCCACAAGGCCTACTCACTTGTCTGTACACCAAGTCTACCTCCGGGAACAAAATAAAGTAACCAAGCCCAACCTAACCTAAGATGACCATAGAGTCTAAGTTTTAAAATGCAGAAATTCATCTAGTCATAAATAAATCTTATCTTATTAATAGCACAATGTGCATGAATTCTGTAATAACTAAGCCAAAACTAGGAAATTGAGGTCCACTAAAAACGGATACATTTCCAATAAATGTGATGACAGATTCAGTATTTCATATGGTGTCTCTGTCTGATATTTAGATGCTGAATCCATTTGATTTATAACAAGCTGTAAGACTTGAGTACTAAATGATCTATTTATTAAATACATAAAAAGTAAGAACTAATCAAAAAGTGGGTGGAAGCAAGCTAAATAAAACAGCTTGCTCTGGATTTTCTGCACTTGTAAAAAGCGGCACACGTCAGGCATCCCGTGGTGCAGGCACAGGTGATGACATTAGCTCCTCATGAGTGTCTGGACTTGGATGCAGCAACATGAGTTATGGAAGAAGCAAGTTGTCCTCCATCTTCCAGCCCATACTTCCAGCTGGTGGTAGAACTAGGTGCTGCAAGCGGCCCTGCCACCAGACCAAAACCTGGAAGTAAGAATGCTGAATGTGGAGGTAGAGAAAATCTCTGGTTTGTATCTTGCCAGAGTCTCGCCTGCTGTTGATGATGTCAGTTGGTCTCTGTCTGGAGAAGCTTCCTCTGCTGCATCACTCTGGTTCTCCAACTGACATCACGAACTGGACACCAGTCATACAAGCCCACATAAAGACAACCGAACTGTCCCTTTAAGCTTGGTATAGATGACAAGCAAACACACATTCAGGGCAGCAGCAACAGCTGGTGAGCTCCCTAATGGTCCCTCGAGCCTAAGAAAACCTTGCAGCAAGTTTTCAGATAAGCTTTTTCTTGAAAGCAAGCACAGTTTTAGGTTTTGAACAACTACATTCACCAAAAAATACAGGGCAATAATATATGCAGGCAGAAAGGAGGTTAGTTCTCTCATCTGATGCATCCCTGTATGATGTGGGAACCGTATTTTCACACAGGATGGACGATGGAAGTGAAAGACCTCTGGGGTTCATGTCACACACACTCGCACCTGCTAAAAAGAGGTACTCTCAGCTGGACAAGGCAGGTTTAGCTTTAATATTTGGTATCAAGAAGTTTCAGAAATACTTGTATGGCAGAGTTTCCACCATTTACACAGATCATAAGCCGCTGACTTCTCTTTTCAATATGAAGAAGCCTTCACTTCAGATGGGCTCCCCAAGAATGCAAAGATGGGCTGTGACATTGAGCGCCTATGAGTACAACATAGTGTCCAAGCCAGGTACACACCATGCAAACACAGATGCGCTCAGCAGATTTCCTGTGCCTGAAATAGCGCCTGAAAAAGAGATGACCGAACAAGTCTTAATGATGGATGTCCTGGACATCACACCCGTTGACACCACACAGATCAAGCGATGGACAGTTAAGGATGTCACCTTGTCCCAAGTTCATGAGTACACCTTAAAAGGCTGGTCTGCACAGACAGGTGCTCGCCACAAGCCATATCAACAAAGGAAAATGGAACTGAGCGTGAGGAATGGATGTGTGCTCTGGGGAGCCAGAGTAGTCGTCCCCACCAAAGGCAGAGACAAAATACTGAAGCTGCTGCACCAGACTCGTATAGGCATTTCGAAGGTGAAAAGCCTAGAGAGGTCATATGTATGGTGGCCAGGTATGGATGAGAACATTGATAGGGAAGTGCAGTCATGTGTGGAATGCCAAAAACATCACAAGGCACCACCCACTGCACCATTACACCCCTGGGAATGGCCGGAGTCACCGTTGTCAAGGATTCATGTGGACTATGCAGGGCCTTTCCTTGATGCGATTTTCTGCTCATCGTGGATGCCCATTCCAAGTGGATGGACATTTACCCAGTGAAATCAGTGACATCACAGGCTACCATTGAGAAACTGCGACAGAGTTTCAGTGGGTTTGGCCTGCCGAAAATCTTAGTATCAGACAATGGTACATGCTTCACAAGTGCAGAATTTGAGACAGTTATGAAACAAAATGGCATTGATCATGTGAGGTCAGCACCTTTTTCCACCCATCCTCCAATGGTCTGACAGAGAGCGCAGTTCAGACTTTCAAGGGAGGGATGCAGAAGGTAAAAAGTGATGCACTGCAAACCAGGCTGTCCAGATTTCTGTTCAGTTACCGCATCACACCTCATACAACAACAGGCTAGTCACCGGCAGAACTGATGATGTCACAGAGACTCAGCTCAGCTTTTGACCTGCTCATTCAGGATTTGAAAACAAAAGTGCAGCAAAGACAACTGAAACAAAAAGTGAATCATGACACAAACAAAAGACTGAGAAGTTTTGCACCAGGGTACTATGTGTTCATCAGAAATTACTCCTATGGTCCAAAGTGGATCCCAGCTGTTATTGGGAGCTCATCAGGTCCAGTGTTGTACACAATCACCATCGGAAATGGTCAAATACTGAAGCGTCATGTGGATCAGGTTAGAGCCAGATTAACAGACACTGTTCCCCGTGAACCTGACACAGAGCCGGACCTGCTGCCTGATGCAGTAGTGGGCACCGAGGGCTGCTTGTCTACAGTGATGGACATAACACCACAACCTCTGTCACATGAGCCACAAGAGTTGCCGCCTTCTCCAGACACTGGGGCTCAACTAGACTTACCAGTTGCACCAGTGGTGCGACGCTCCCAGAGAGAGAGAGAGACACTCACCTGTGTGTCTCAAGGACTATGTTAGATGGAGTGAGATCATTCCTGGAATTGAGCAACAATGCGCTCTGATCTCACTGGAAGGACATACCTTCCAATTTAGGTTAAACTGTGAAAAAATAAAATAAATTCTTCTATTGTCTTAAGTTATGCGTGTGTTTTGCACAGTACATGTATTTGATATCCTGACAGGTACAAGTTGTTAACTTAAGAGGGAGGGGATGTAGTATAGTTGTTAATTATTTGTTATTTACAAATAAGATTCCAAAAAAGTTGGGACACTGTACAAATTGTAAATAAAAAAGGAATGCAATAATTCACAAATCTCATAAACTTATATTTTATTCACAATAGAATATAGATAACAGGCTGCACGGTGGTGCAGTGATTAGCACTGTCGCCTCACAGCAAGAAGGTTCTGGATTCGAGTCCCGGCTCGGGCACGGGGTCTTTCTGGGTGAGTCTCCATGTTCTCCCTGTTCCTGCTGGGTTCTCTGTGGTACTCCAGCTTCCTCCACAGTCCAAAGACATCGAGAGGGACCAGGTTAATCCAGACTCTAAATTGACCGTAGGCGTGGCTGGGAGAGCCAATGCTTGTCTGTCTCTATGTGTTGGCCCTGCCATGGACTGGTGACCTGTCCAGGGGGAAGGCTGCTGGGATAGGCTCCACCCCCACCACCCTGAACAGGAGAAGAGGCATGAATGGATGGATGGATGATGGCATCAAACATTTTAAGTTTCACATCTTCACAGATCACCTGAAATGAGAAGAGGCTTCACTCATGGTGAATTCTTTAAGCAACACCAGGACGTCTCAATCAACCTCCCCAATTTAATTTTGTTTTTTGAGTATTTATTGTAGTAAAACAAATGATGTTTTACCTGCTGTCATACTTGACTGGCACTGACTACTTACTTTAATTTGTTATCTCCTCACTAGCCTACCAAGGTCAGTCTGGTGCAGCCAGTGGTATTTCCTGTCTGACAGCCTTGTTGGCTCTGAACCTGTCATTCTGTGGTGACTGGACTTTGTGCGCTTGTCAGGGGGCAGGGCTACAGCAGGTGAACTACCCTTCTGTTCTCTGATTGGATCAGCAGCAGGAGACCTACTCTGCTGCTACTTGCAGTTGAGCTAGCGTTAGCACCCCGCCACTGCTCCTATGTTGACCTTTGGTGAGTATAAAACAGAGATATTTCTGCCTGTTTTTCAAGTGGGTGGGGGTTGACATAACGTTTTCTCCTCCACTCTGGCTGTGTTTGTGTGCACGTGTGTCTGTGCAATGCCCAAGGGCGTGGAGTCTTCACAAAACTGACAGTAGAATTGCAAATATGTGACAGTGAACGGGGTGAAATAAAGTGCCTTCACATAAATTAGATCAATAACAAGCCTAAATAGTTTAATTAATAATGGTGAATTGTAGTTGGTAGGTGCACAACAGTGGCCTTGGGTTACTTTTGAATGCTTATTAATGACTAATACATGAAGAGCATGCGCCTGTGATCTGTTAGCAAGACTGTCACAATGAAAAACCCTCAGACAGATGCATTGCACTGTATTATTACATAACTAGATTAATCACAGCCATTGGGATTGGCTATTTCCATTATCTCAAATTGCAATTTTGATGTTAAATCAATTAATTCTTCAACCCAAGTATATACCACAATACATCACTGGGAACAATGGAAAGAATCAGCTGGTATATAACTGCTCCTTCCAGTATCAAGGCCATAATCTGAATGAGCTCCTGCTACCAGGTCCTTTTCGGCCCCTCACTACTGGCTGTGATACTGCACTTTTGAGAACACTCCCTTGCCTTCAGCAGGGAATTCAGTGGGAAGTTTCACCAGGTCCAGCTGCTCACAAAGAATAGACCACTATGATGCTCTCTATGGAGAGACTTAAAATGAGAATCAGAATCAACTTTTATTGTCGCTGTACTGGGGGGTACAGTGAAAATCATTAAAAAAAAGAGTGCTCTCCCAGAGCCACCGTGCACCACAAATAACAGGTACAAAGAAAAGATACGATCAACAACAAAAACAATGTAAAGAACAGTAAAAATAGAAACGCTAGAAATGTACAAGATGTAAATAAAATAAAGTGAAAGGTGCAAAAAGGACATTTCAAAGTGCTGAAAACAAATTAAGGTGCAGTACAGGATGACGTAGTTTGACAGTTGTTGATCGGGGGCAGGTCAAGACAGTTGTGTGTGTGTGCATTTAACTGTGTTTGTAGGTGTTGGCAGTCCTGATGGCCCAGGGGAAAAAGCTTTTTGTGAGTCTGCTGGTGCAGGACTTAATTGACCTGAAGCGCCTGCCCGAGGGCATCAGGTCAAACAGGGGGTGGGCAGGGTGGGTGGGGTCAGCTGTGATGGCCTTGGTTCTCCTGAGGATGAGGAGATGTGTTCCAGGGTGGGCAGAGGGCAACCGATGATTTTTTGGGCGGTGTTTATGACCTTCTGCACCGCCTTCCTATCCTCTGCTGTGGAGCCAGCGTACCACACTCCTAGACTGTGGGTCAGGACGCTCTCTACGGACGAGTGGTAGGAGCCCAGCAGCAGCTCAGGGTCCAGGCTGTTCTTCCTGAGGATGCGCAGGAAGTGCAGCCGCTGCTGAACTTTCTTCACCAGGGCCCTGACATTGTAGGTCCAGGAGCGGTCGGAGGAGATGTGGGTGCCCAGAAACCTGAAGGTGGTGACAGTTTCCACCTGTTGCAGGTGGGAAGGGGGATACGGAGCTACAGGAGTTTATTGTGGAGAATGTCCGGGATGATGATATTGAACGCTGAGCTGAAGTCCATGAAGAGCATCCTCACATAGCTCTTCCCGGTCTCCAGGTGGCTCAGCCCTGTATGAAGCGTTTGACCGATGGTGTCCTCCGTGGACCGGTTTGCTCTGTAAGCAAACTGGTGGGGGTCGAGGGAGGGAGGGAGGCAGTCTCTATTGTGCTGGGAGACTGATCACTCAAAACACTTCGTGATTACAGATGTCAGGGTTATTGGTCTGTAATCATTCAGGCTGTCTATGGCAGGTTTTTTGGGGATGGGGATGATGGTGGAGGCCTTCAGACATGTGGGGATGGTGGCGTGTGTCAGGGAGAGGTTGAAAAGTTTGGTGAGGATCCCTGCTAGTTGGTGTGCACATGCTTTAATCACCACCCCTGTGATACCATCGGGACCGGCAGCTTTCCCGGGGTTTACTGCCCGTAGAGTTTTCCTCACCTCCTGCTCCAGGAGGGAAAGAGGTGGGGTGCTGGAATCAGGAGGGGCAGTGCCTGCAGGTGTTGCAGGCTGCTGGGGGAATGGGGGGGGAGGGTGGCCTCTGTAGTTGGACAGGGCCTGAATGCCCTTCCACATCTGATGCGGGTTATTGTTCGTTAGGTACCCCTCTATTTTGATTTTGTAGGAGACCTTGGACTGTTTGATGCCCCTTCTCAGATCGGCTCTGGCGGTGCTGTAGAGTGCCTGGCCTCCTGACTTGAAGGCTGAGTTCCTGGCTCTGATCAGGGTCTGGACTTCATTTGTCATCCAGGGCTTCCTGTTGGGGAAGACTCAGATTTGTCTTTCCTCTGTGACATTTTCTACACGGCTCTTGATGTAGAAGAGGACAGACTCAATGAATGTGTCCAGATCCTGGTCTTCAAAAATGCTCCATTCAGTGCAGGCAAAGCAGTCTTGCAGCTGGAGGAGAGCGTTTTCAGGCCAGGCTTTGATGGTCTGATAAACTGGTGTTGTTCGCCTCCTGAGGGGCGTGTAGGCCGGAAAGAGGAGCAGGGAGAGGTGGTCTGATAGGCCGAGGTGGGGAAGGGGGGTCGCTCTGTAGGCATGCTTAATATTTGTGTAAACACGATCTAGTGTGTTTTCTCCCCTGGTTGTGCACTTGACGTGCTGGTGGAATCTGGGGAGAACAATCTTAAGACATGCTTTATTAAAGTACCCGGCGATGATGTGGGTACCGTCCGGGTGAGCCTGCTGTTGTTTGATTACCATGTTCAGGAGATGGCCGAGCGCGACGCTGATGTTAACGGGGGGGGGGGGGTGTAGACCGCAGTCACAATGGCTACCGTTAGCTCCCGTGGCAGGTAAGAGGGTCGGCATCTTACTGTCATGGCCTCCATGTCCGGTAAGCAGTGGGTGTCGATTACTGTGCTGTCTATGTGCCAGTCCGGAAGAACATAAACACACAGTCCTCCTCCTTTGCTTTTCCCAGAGGCTCCGGACCGGTCTTGGCGGTGGATGGTGCGGCCAGGTAGCTCCACTGAGGTGTCGGGGATTTGTGGATGTAGCCAGGATTTGCTGACAATCATCAGACAACACTCACAGGTGAGGCGGTTGTAGGTGATCTGTGACTGTAGCTCGTCCATCTTGTTGACGAGGGATCGGTGTTGGTGAGGAAGATAGATGGTAGTGGAGGTCTGTGTGGTCGCTTCCTAAGCTGGGCTAGCAGGCCTGTCCGGCGTCCATGTTTCTGCTTCCTCTTCATTTGCCGCTTTAGACGCAAGCCGGCCCCGACAACAATTCAAGGGGCTACCGCCGGTCTCGCTATCTCCAGAGGGATGTTATGTGACTGTAAAAAGGCGCTCATAACTTCAGTTTCTGCCCCGAAATCCAATACCTATCAGGTCCTGCTGGTTGTAAATGGGGTTACCGTTGCATGGGTGTAGCCAGAGAAGACAAAAAAGACATGAAAACACAGAAAGGTGCAGGGTAGTGGGGAGCTTTGAGCCGCTGCGTCTGTGCATGTCGCTATCTTGAAACCCAAGACAGCCTACCACAGAAACGTGTAGGACCATAGCAAGCCCGAGGAGGATGTCTATGTTGCCATGCAGAAGTCATTCTATGCAAATAACTGTCTACAACTCTCTAGGCTGGACCACTGCAACTCTCTCCTGTCAGGATGTCCCAACAACTCTCTGCAGAGTCTCCAGCTGGTCCAGAACGCTGCAGCCAGGGTTCTGACAGGAGTTAGAAGAGAGAACACATCTCTCCACTTTAGCTTCTCTCCTTCCTGTAGGATCTAGAATCCACTTCAAAATCCCTCTGCTGACTCATCAGGCTCTCAATGATGAAGCCCCATCCTCAAGACCTTCCTCTATGACAGAGCTTTCAGTCAGGACTGGTTCAGGTACAGTGGTGATTGCTCTAAGACTGCAAGGGAAGCTCAGCTTCCCCTAAAATGTCACAAAAAAAAGTGGTGAAACCTGTCCTACTGTGTGTACATGTCATTGACTAAACACGGGCTAAAAAGCCTTCATCTTTTGTTCAGAATCAGCTCCTTATCACAGGTCACTGGCGCCACTTCCTTCTCATTCATCCCTGCAGAGCCACAGCGTTTCACACAGTCGGACGCTCAGCTTCTACTGACTTCACAGGGGAAGCGTAGAGCGGATTGTTTTACTGCAGCCAAACTAGACGCTCATTGGATAAATTCTGGGCTTTGTCCCACCCATCGGACGCTTAGCGTCTCTGGGGGTCTATGGGGCCAGCCCACTGCCCCATAGATGATTGGATGAGCTGTCTAAGGTGGAATCCTTTTTTGATTAACATGAGCAATCAGCGATCTTGAGGAATAAACATTGACCTGAGCATTTTCCAAGTTTTTCATTCTGTTGTTCTGAACTGATCCGGAGACTTTACTGAGTCCCTGGAAAAGACGCCTAGTTGGTACAACAAGGTCACAGATCATTTTCTTGAAAAAGAATGAAGGGTAGAATTTACATATAAATGAACAAACACATTTATGATGTAGGCCAGAAAAATGAGCTTGCCCTCCTTGAAAGACCAGCAGCCACCACTGTTCAGACTGTTCAGGTAGCTCTGAACCATAGGCTTAGACTGCTGGGGGACACATCAGGTTACATGGAGCCCTCCCCTCCCCTCCTCTCCTCTCCCCTCCTCTCCTCTCCTCTCCTCTCCTCTCCTCCTTGGTGTCTCTCAATCTCTCTCTGTTTCCTCAGATCCACCAGAGCTCCATCTCTCTGCTCCAACCGCCGCCTGCATCACCCACCCCACCCCCGTTTTTTCCCCAGCTGTTACACCAGCCTGCGCTCCCCTTCCATGAACCAGTCTACCATCCAGTCCCCCATCAAGCTGGCTTGCTCTCCCTGCCTCCCCTCCCATGAACCAGTCTACCATCCAGTCCCCCATCAAGCTGGCTTGCTCTCCCTGCCTCCCCTTCCAGAAGCTTCCTTCTTCAACTGTTATTAACATTTCCATGTTTCCTCCATTCTGTGTTATAAACTGTTTTCTTGTCTGTACCAACATCTCCTGTCCGTCTGTCCCTCCTGGTGAGGGATCCTCCTCCCCTCCTCACCCTCAGGTTTCTCCCATTTTTCCCTGTTCAAGGTTTTCTATGGAGTTTCTCCTCAGTCGATGTGAGGCTCTGAGGGCAGAGGATCTTGTTATGATGCCATGAAGCCTGGAGACAAACTGGTGGTGGAAACAGGCTACAAAGAAAACTGCCTTGCCTTGCCTTACAATGCACAACATGCAGAGAAGCAGCCAAAGCTCTGGTGGACAAACTACACCATCCCCTCATGAAGCAGGGACTTGAGCTAAGATGATGACCAAGTAAGCCTCCCTTTATCATCACCCACCCTCCCTTCTGAAGCAAGATCAGACAGTTGTGAGCTGTTGCTCAGCTGTCATCCTGATGCTCAGTAGTCAGCCCTTGGCTTGCACTAGAGCACAGGTGTCAAACTCAAGGCTTGCTGGCCAATTGTGGCCTGCCACGTCATTTTATGTGGCCCGTGAGAGCTTAAAAGGTCTTATATCTTAATAAATAAGTCAAAAGGGTACATTTCCCATAATGCATACTGAAGGCATCCCGCCAGTCGCCACTTGATTACAGTGTTTCCACATCAGTGTCATTTTCCGAATTAAGAAATACAAACAATGATCCCAAAATGTCCAGAAAGAGAAAAATTGATGCATATGGAAGGCAGTTTCAAGAGAGATGGGAAGGCGAATATATGTGTGTGCTTCAAGGAGAAAAAAACGGTATGTCTTTTGTGTTATGAGGCAGTGGCAGTTGTCAGAGTACAATCTACATCGGCAGTTTGAGACCAAACACAGAGCTCAGTATGGCAACGTGAGCCTTCAAGAAAAACAACAAATGGTGCAAGAATTAAAAGGCAAATTGCGATTGCAGCAGGATGTGTTCAAGAGAGCCACAGCCAAAAACAATGCGGCAGTGAAAGCTAGCTTTATTGTGGCTGAAGAAATTGCCCGCGCTGCAAAGTCTTTTTCAGAGAGGGAATTTTTGAAGCAGTGCATGCTGAAGGTCTGTGAGCAGGTGTGTCCCGACCAGATACAGACTTTTAAAAATGTCATTTTATCGAGAAACACCACTGTGGACTGAGTTAAGGAACTAGCAGGAAACCTGGCAACACAGCTGTCTGAAGAGGCATGTAACTACATGGCTTTTTTATTAGCGCTTGATGAAGGCACAGACAACACAGATACAGCGCAGCTATCCATTTTTATTAGAGGCGTCAAGTCGGACCTGTCTGTGACTGAGGAGCTGTTGGATGTAGCTGCCATGCATGGGACCACAACAGGACGGGACATTTTCAATGCAGTGGAGAAAACGGCAAGTAAAAAAGCATTGCCCTGGGAAAAGTTGGTGGGATTATCTACAGACGGTGAGTCTGCAATGTGTGGAGGGAAAACAGGCTTTGTTGGACTAATGAAGGAGAAAATGCAAAACAGTAACTGTCACGTGCCTCTGGTAACGTATCATTGCATTATCCACCAAGAAGCTTTGTGTGGGAAGGTGCTGGGGATGAATGATATAATGACCACAGTCACAAAAACAGTGAACTTTATTCGGGCACGTGGCCTAAATCATCGTCAGTTCCAGCTGTTCTTGCAGGAGATGGGGCTCGGAGCACGGCGACATGCCGTACCATACAGAAGTGCGGTGGCTGAGCAGGAGCAAAGTTCTCAAACAATTTTTTGAGCTTCGGGAAGAAATTGCTCTTTTCATGCAGAGTAAAGGAAAACCTTGTCCGAACTGTCAGATTCAAACTGGCTGTGTGACTTTGCCATGTTGTGTGACATAACTGAGCACCTCGACCAACTGAATCAGAAGCTGCAGGGACGCAAAAGAGTCATCCCACAGATGTCTGACATGATCACGGCTTTCCAGTGTAAACTTGATCTATGGATGAATCAAGTGAAACAGGATAATCTTGCCCACTTTCCTGTTTGTCAGAGCATCTCAGACGCATTTCCTGGTACTTTTTCATGTACTCAGCTAGCTACCAAACTGAGCCGGCTAATGAATGAGTTTGAACGGCGCTTCTCTGACTTAAGAGCACAGCACTGAGGCTTTGCCATCTTTGCCAATCCTTTCACCACCGATGTCTACACTGCACCTCAACATCTTCAGATGGAGTTAATAGAGCTTCAAAGCGATAGTGGCCTGAGGGCAAAGTTCCAGGATGCTGCAATTCAGGACTTTTACCGTCAACTTTCCGCTGGTTTGATGCCACAGCTTCGACTTCATGCTGCTTGTGTTCTGTCTATGTTTGGGAGCACCTATCTGTGCGAGCAGACATTTTCAATCATGAATCTAAACAAGACCAAGCACAGATCACGCATCACTGATGCCAACCTCCATGCTGTTCTACGGATCGCCTCAGCACAAGACCTAAAGCCAGACATCGACACACTGGCCATGGAAAAAAGGTGTCATACATCTGGTCAGAAAACTCACCAGTAAGCATTTTTAAAAACCTAATTAAAATATAATCAAATGTATTTCAACCAAGAACAATCATAGTTAAACTGTGTGCAATTTAATGATTGTGCTTGTATTTGTTACTTTCAGAACATGATCAATGGATAAGGATGGTGGAGAGGGGATTCATGTGCCATGTTAAAGGACAGGCAGCACCTCCTCATCAACTTCACCATGAAACTTGACCAATATATTTGTGAGATAACACTTGTGTTGTTATTTTGAGTTTATTACACATACTACTATGTTATATGTGTAGCAATGTTTTTGCAGGTTTATGTGTTTATGCAGACCAATATTCACTGTAATCAAACCATCTCTCATTAGATGCAAGGCTGTGTGCAGCCATTTGTTTATGTAAAATGCTACACCTGTCACACATGTTCTTAGCTGCTCAGAATTGTTGGTTCAACTGTTATTCTACCCCTCTCAACTATGACAAAAACGTTTTGAACAAAGTTAATGTCATAACTAGTTATTTATCTTTATTCACTTGCATAGTTTGATCGTGGATTGATGGAGTAATGTGGGTTTCAGAAGCTGACAAGTTAAAAGGATTTATGTTGTAACAGAGCAACAAGAAAACATTTTTTTACATTTATGCACGTATATATGTAATATTTGTAAGTTCAATAATAAAAATCCAGAGTTATTCAACATTAAGGAGTTGTTGCATTTATTTTACATTACATTTAGTTACATTTAGCTACATTTATATTGCCCACAAAGTTACATCTGGCCCTTTGAGGGCAACCATTATGCTGATGTGGCCCTCAGTGAAAATGAGTTTGACACCCCTGCACTAGAGCTTTCAGTCAAACTCCCTGTCCTACTAGCATTGCAAACTTGAGTATGGAACAAAGTTCTCACCAGCCAATATGATCATCTTGGCTTCATAGTACCATACAGCACCAAAGCAAAGGGCTTTGTGCAGCGCAATGCGTCATCTGTAGCACTTAAAGGAGGTGCAGCTGAAGCACCTTGTGTTCAGTGATGACCCTGTCATCCTTCACTCAGATTCCTCTCATCAGGCTGATCATATTATGACATCAGGCTTCATCATCCAGGACCAGAGAGGGTGTCTGCTGGCACCAGGAGAAGGTATTTGGAGCTCCATGGGCATGAGGCAGTCCACCAACACCAGAAATTGTGCAAGGAGAGCAGCAAGTGGAGAGGGCTTACTGAATCACCCAAGATAAACATCATACTTTCAGGCCAGCTTTCTGCTCCACGGTGGTAGACTGTTTTGGGCCCGACATCATCAAATTTGGCCACAGGAACAAGAAGACTGTTCAAAAATTTAACCATCCAAGAGGTCCACATAGACCTTCTCAAAGGCATTAATGCATATGCTGTCTCGTGGACCAAAGGCGCTTCATTTTCTGGTAGGGAAAGCCTCATGAGCTCCTCAGTGACCAAAGGACAGACTTCAGGGAAGGAAAGAAAACATTCAAAAGTATTTGTGGCTCTCCAACCCAAGCTCCAAAACATACTTGCCAACCAGCACATTAGCCTACAAACCTCCTGGATCAACCCATTTTAGAGGCTGTTGGAAGAGGACCATTCGTTTTGATTGAGACTTAAAGGCTCATTAATGCAAAGCCCCTTGGCTACACTTTGTCAAATGTTCCCGACCCAGATACTGTCAGGCCCAACAGTCTCATCATGGGGCAGAGGGACGCATCCTTATCCCAGATTATCCATGAGTTTTCTTGCCCTTCCTGAAGTGGACTGATTGATAACCATTCCTCAGTACTTTGGCCTTTTCAAATGTTCAAATTTTGGGGTGGCAGTTGAAAAGGCTGCCTGTTGCTTTAAGACAATGGAGACTACGCAACAAGTATCAAGGGATTTCAGTCATTTTCCCAACATCGTTTGGGATCATTTTATCAAAACTTCTTATAACATGAGATATTAAAAAAAATCTTCACAGATGAAATGATTAGATTTTGGTCAGACAGCAAAGGTTGCCCATAATCAGAAAACACACAAATGATTCTAACTGGCAAATATTTCGAATAACATAAAATGATCAGGTGATAAAAAAACATTGTTCATACATGAAAGTAAGCTGGATCCCATTGCAACTGCACATTTCTAATGCATTCCAGATCATGATTGATACATTTTGCCCTGCAGTTTTTGAGAATGCCATGTCCTTCATTTTTAAACCCTAGAATCATGGCTCATATATCACTCCTCCTCTCTACTGGATTATTTGAGCTGAATTTTACTCTAAAATGCACATAAAAATCACTTAAAATCTAACATTGGACACTGGAACATGTTGAATAGGAATCCACTGAAAATGTCATCACTCTTATGAAGGATATTTTTAATGACAGATATAAGTAGTGAATAAGTATGAATGTGTGATTATGTAATTTAAACTGAATTACCCTCCAATGCTCTCATGAACTTCAGTCAATCAAAGCCAAAGTCATCCTGATCTATGGATTCTAATGACAAGTTTAATATTTTACCTAACTTTTTTGAAATTAGTGGCATTATTTCTTTTTAATTTGCTGGCTGGGCTTTGTGTTGATTGGTAATGTTGATGCAGAAAAAAAAATCCATCATTCCTGCACATGCCCTCCCTTGTTGGTACATACAAACACAAGCACATGTTGAAGCATGGGAAGCCTCAAGTATCCTTGTTGTGTGTCCGATGAAATCTAATCCTGCCGGTGCCACTAACTGGATTCAGATTGTGCAAAATTTCATTTTAACTAATTTTAAACGTGTTGTAAAAAAAGCTGAAGGCCTTGATAATTTTTGGTAATTTCAAGCAACCATGCCACACCACAAACACACAAGCATCACCATCTACAGCAGCAGACATGACAACAGTGGCATATTGAGATCCATTTCAGAAAGACAGGAATATGACATCTAATGGATTCTCAGTGTAAATCATAATGTTAATTTTATAGTTCATATGGCAGAAAATGCGTAATCATCGTCATCCCAGCTTTCCATAGTCACAACCTAACTCCAAAGAAATGTTTTTATTTATGAACTAGATTAATTTCAAGGATACAAAATGTTATATATATATATATATATACATACATACACAAATATATGTATACATACGTAGATAAATATATGTATAAATATATACACATATACATATAAACACATATACATACACACATACACTATATATACATGTATATATACACATATATACATGTATATATATACACACATATATACACACATATATACATTATATATATGTATATATACACATGTGTATATATATACATATATACATGTATGTATATATACATACATGTATATATACATATATACATGTATATATGTATATATACATGTATGTATATATACATAAATACATGTATATATACATACATGTATATATATACATATATACATGTATGTATATATACATAAATACATGTATATATACATACATGTATATATATACATATATACATGTATATACACATATATACACATATATACATATATATATACACATATATATATATAAACATATAGTATGTATGTGTACACACACACACAGACACAGACACACAGACACACACACACACACACACACACACACACACACACACACACACACACACACACAGCCTGGCCCCAAAAAAGAGTCACCACCAACAAGGTCACACACTCCAATAATTATTCATTGGGCCGCCTTTAGCTTCGACTACGGCACACATTCGCTGTGGCGTTGTTTCCGTGAGCTTCTGCAATGTCACAAGATTTATTTCCATCCAGTGTTGCATTAATTTCTCACCAGGATCTTGCATTGATGATGGTAGAGTCTGACCTTCTCCAGCACATCCCAAAGATTCTCAGTGGGGTTCAGGCCTGGACTCTGTGGGGGCCCATCCCTGTGTGACAATGATGTCTCCCTGAACCACTCTTTCACAGTTTGAGCCCGATGAACCCTGGCATTGTCACCTTGGAATACGCCCGTGCCATCAGGGAAGAACAAATCCATTGATGGAATCACCTGGTCACTCCTCATTCTTTGAGTCATGCTGTTTCTGAACCTGGACCTGACCAGCTGCAGCAGCCCCAGACCGTAGCACTGCCCCCACAGGCTTGTCCAGTAGGCACTAGGCACGATGGGTGCATCGCTTCATCTGCCTCTCTTCCTACCCTGATGCCCCCATGACTCTGGAACAGGGTAAATCAGGACTCATCAGACCCCATGACCTTCTTCCACTGCTCCAGAGTCCAATCTTTATTCTCCCTAGCAAACTGAAGCCTTTTGTTCCGGTAAGCCTCACTGATTCGTGGTTTTCTCAAGGCTACACGGCTGTTCAGTCCCAGTCCCTTGAGTTCCCTTCCCATTGTGGCAATGCTCTTACTTTCATGATCAAACGGAGCCCTGAGTTCTGCTGGTGTTTGTCTTCTATTTGATTTCACCAAACGTTTAAGTGATCGCTGATCACGATCAATCAGGATTGACCACGTTTCTCTCTGGAAGACGATGGGTCCCCACAATTCTTCCAGTTTGTAATCATGCGTTGGACAGTTCTTCACCATATTTCAGTTTCTGCAGTCTCCTTAGATGTTGTCTCTGCTTGATGCTGCCAATGATTTGAGCCTCCTCAAACAGACTAGCATCTTCTCCACGACCACGGGATGTGTCCTTCAACATGGTTGTTTAAGAAATGAGAAGTAACTCATTGCACCAGTTGGGGTTAAATAACTTGTTGCCAGCTGAAAGATAATCGCCCATGCAGTAATGATCCAATAGGAGGCTCGCACCTGTTTGCTTGGTTCAGTCCAGGTGGCGACTTTGTTTTTTTAAACTTATATATACATATATATATATATATATATATATATATACATATATATATATATATATATATATATATATATATATATATATACACACACACACACACACACACACACACACATATACACATATATACACATATATACATATATATATTTATATATGTATGATCTATAAATCTCCATCTATCTCTCTCTCTCTATATATATAGAGAGAGATGTTCAGACATACTCCATGTAAAAGTTAAAAAACATATGCAATGATGTTCTCCATAAAATGATCATCTAAGTTTTAGTCTTTTTTTAAGCCATGATTCACAAATTTGTTCTTCTGTCCTTCTCTGTTTCTCAGAGGCCAAGCTGATGTCTACAAACAGTTTTATTTCACAACCCAACAATATCCGATGTACTTTTGTCTATTATTCTATCCAAATGATGAATTTACTCTTTTCAGGTGCTAGAACCAATTTTGGAAGGTCTTTCCACAGCAGGGTTTTTTTCATTCTCTCACTATAATTACTTTAAACTGTTCTGTAACAGAACAGAAAGTTAATAGTCATCTAGCAAGAGTGCCATTAATTTTTTGTCAATCTGAGGTTGATTTTGAACCTCTGTACATTTTACAAATGCATCAACCAATCTTGATGAACCAATGTTACAACCCTGGTGGTCCTGATAAATGTTTGTGTTTCTGATCAACCTGGATTTCTTAACATAGCACTAGAATCAGGACCTCACTGTCCCACCAATCTAAAATATTTTGAAATCAGCTTTGGTGGCACTTTGGCTACGATATGAAGCAGATGGTCCCAAAATGTCATGTCTGTTGGTTGTCCAGCAGCAAGTGGACAAGATTATCAGCAGTGACTGGGACTTTATTTGAAGCTCTTTTAAAGTGCTGCAACTGTCCCACATTCAAACCACTGCCAGTAGATATTCTTTTGATGCACATACTGGGGAACACATCCCTGTTGTATTAAGACCTTAATTGATTCACTGATTTTAGATGAGGTTGCCTCTAAATGTCTGGTCATGATGTCCTGAACAATGAAGGGAAGTCCCATTAAAAAGGTCATGCTGGTAGAGAGGGGTTGGACCATGGCTTTGTTCAGTGCTGGATCTTTTGATGTCTCTTGAGGTTGCTGGGGTGAGAGAAGCGTCGGTTGCACACAGAACAGCTGAAGGGCCTCTCACCCGTGTGAACATTGCGGTGGATGTCCAACTGGCTTTGGCACACAAAGCTCTTGCCACACAGCACACAGCTATAGGGCTTCTCCCTGTTGTGGCGAGCTGTGTGCTTCTGCAGGTCAGACTCCAGGAAGAAGCGCTTGGTGCAACTTGTGCAGCCAAACGGACGCTCCATGGTGGCGGCATGATAAAACACCGAATGGAGACCACTGGAGGAAGGTTTCTGGTAGCTGCAGTTGGGACCGCTCACAGGGTGCTGCAGCACCAGGTTCAGGGAGTGTGCATCATTGACACTGGAAGTATTTTCATCACTATGTGCTCCTTGAATACTGGGATAAGGAAAAACAGATGCTACCTGCTGACTGGACTTCACCTGCACTGCAGTCTGTCCTGTCAGTTCCAGCCCAACACACTGAATCATGGGTAATGCAGTTTGTTCACATCTGTCTCGCTCTCGGCCTGTTTCTGTCTTGTTTGAGTCTAAGGCTGTGTTCCCTCCTTGCTTGTCTGACACACTCTCTCCATCAATGATTATCACCTCTGACAGGGAGGAGTCTGAGTTTCTGCCATCCGTGACACCATCACAGGAAGCAGGTGTGTCTGAGCTTGGTAGCTGATTCCCCACTGCTCTGACATTACCTCCTGTTAATGCCAGTTGGGGATCATACGAAGTGTCACTGGTGCTGTTGCTGTCTGTTTCAGCTGTCCTTCTGACAACAAAGGTGATGACATCGGATCCACTGACCTCGGTTTCGCTGCGAAGTCTGGCTGGTCGGACATCACTGTCGTGCTTCGAAGCACTGTTGGGTGATGTAGTGTAGTCAGTGTCTTCTCTGGTGGTGATGAGGGCATCCACTGGAACCTCATGTTTCGTGGCGCTGCTCTCAATCGCTCCCTCCACCTTGATGATCAGAAGCTCCCCCTCCTCCCCAGGTTCCGTTAACTGGAAAGAACAGAACAGAGTTACATCCCTGATCAAGTGCATTGTTGCAGCCTTCAAAATAATGCTAACCCTAACCCAATTATGATGTGATGAACCCAAATGCAAAACAATCTGTTCAAATAACTTCATGAGTGTGTTTGTGAGCTGTAAAATGTCCCACTTGGGTGAGCAATACATTTGTTGTGAAAGCCTATTAACATTCAGGTTCTCCTGATGTAACTAATCATTCAGAAATAGAGGACAAAGACGTTGTAGCAGATATGAACTTATATCCATTCTGGAGACAAATATTCAAATGGCTGCCTTCTCGGCATGTTGATGGCAGATATTCTGTTGTCGCTAAACTTCTGTTTTACATGAAAATACATCAGAAAACACATTATAGGGGTGGATCCTCTATTCATGTGTCAATCCAATTCCAGGAATCATGTTGATGTCGTTTTATTTCTTCATATTATTATTCAGACTGGCCATCCATTGTCCAGGACGACCCCTCTCTTACCCGATGACAGCTGTGATGGGCTCCAGCCCCCATGACCCTAAACAGGATAAGCAGTTGATAATGGATGGACATGTCATTTATTCAACAGGTCTATGGCTCAGGCGAATATGATCAACTTTTATTTTCGTATTTTAAACAACTAATATGAGACGAGCACCTCACAGTTGCTTTTAGAACATCCAAATTAAACTAGGTTGAAAAGTCTCTTGCTTCGATAGCTAACCCAATCGTAGTACATACATATCATATTTACCAGGTCAAAACTGTAAAACTTAAATGTCTTTATGAGATGAAAGCCTGACACCAAAGTTTAAATCAAACTCTTCAGACCCTTAATTGGAAAGCATGTGGACTGGCAATTATCCACCAACATCAATAATTTCCTTTGGACATTTTGAATGGCCCTTTGTCTTGGTGCATGCACCCAGTTAATGTTGCAGATTTACAACCTGATGTCAGACACTGGTTGTAATAAGCCTTTAACACTTTCAGTGTTTATGGCCACATTTAATTATCGGGTATGCCTTTTGAGTAGGGCAACGGGTGGAGCAGTGGTCCTCACTGTGGCCCCCCATCAAGAAGGTTGTGGGTGGAGCAGTGGTCCTCACTGTGGCCCCCCATCAAGAAGGTTGTGGGTGGAGCCCCGGCTGCAGCACGGGGTCTTTCTGGGTGAGTCTCCATGTTCTCCCTGTTCCTGCTGGGTTCTCTGTGGTACTCCAGCTTCCTCCACAGTCCAAAGACATCAAGAGGGACCAGGTTAATCCAGACTCTAAATTGACTGTAGGCGTGGCTGGGAGAGCCAATGCTTGTCTGTCTCTATGTGTTGGCCCTGCCATGGACTGGTGACCTGTCCAGGGGGAAGGCTGCTGGGATAGGCCCCACCCCCACCACCCTCAACAGGAGAAGAGGGAGAAGATGGAGGGATGAATGGATGATGGATGGATGGATGCCTTGTGAATAATGACATAATAGTGATTACATAAAGTTAGCTATTTAAATTACAAAGTTGACACTAAAAGATTATTAACACCAATAACAAAAATGCCCTGTGAAAGGGAAGACTACATTTGCGACACAATGTGTCTATTAAGTATACATGCATCAGGAGGGGCATCAGAAAACTAGAAAAGTATCATAATGAATTGTGAAGAGCTAATGTGATTAGTGAAGTTGTAAGTTCATGCGTCAAGTATAAAATGTAGGGAAAAAATAGCATACTAATGCTAATTCACTCTAATGGTAATGCCCAGGGGACGTAATTCCTCCTGCATTCAAAAACCAAAAACTCAAAATTGTGTAGCCATGCTTTAGTCGTACAAAAAAAAAAAAACAATATCAACAGTAGCATGAAAATGCTAACACACGCTAATGCTCAGGGTGCAAATCAATGAACTATGAGACTTTATGACTTGGCGTTTTTCATGTTTCTGACACACACAATGGGGCAACAGGCTAACAAACAGGGGCTCTTCTTTCTTATCAAAGCAGCAACTCCATTTCTAACCGTTGGCTTACTGACATTATCAGGAACAAGTGGAAGTATTTTATAACAGAAATGATGACATGAGGGCAAATAAGAAAAAGTTGGGCTTTTATAATCTGCCAAAAATATAACTAAAGAAAAATAACACAGAATCAGCGCGCCAGTTGAAGCTCTCTCATGGTCCCTCCTGCTACTGATAAAGCAAACTTTGCAAAAAAAAGCAAAAAAAATTAGAATGGAGTGAGAATGTAGCTCTCTGGGTGATTTCAGCAGAAAATGTAAAGAGGAATTTCAGCCTTTCTTCCACCCAGTTATGATGCAACCCACTCCAGCCTGCACAAGACAAAATGTAAAAATGAAAACCCTCCAAAATCTTCTAAAACACAAGCTCTGATTTTGTCAAAAGGGTAGTACATATCTAAATAAGACTTAAGACCAGTGAATCTCAGTGTTGTATGAGTAGTACTACGTGGACGAATCCAGCGGTGGCTGCTGGTCTATCAAGGAGGAGAAGCTTATTTTTCCAGCCTACATCATGACAGACAGAACAGAGTCGCCAAACACAACGCTAGTCGTTTTTAACAAAGACAAAGTCGCTGGGGATCAGTAAAGTCTCCGGATCAGTTCAGAACAACGGAATGAAACACTTGGAAAATGCATCGGTGGATGTTTATTCTTCAAGATCGCTGATTCGCTCATTTAGCTGTCAATCAAAAAAGGATTCTGCCTCAAACAGCTTATCATCAGTATATTCTCATGTAGCACTTTCATAATAGCAGACTCAGACTCACAAACCCGAGTGGGTTAGTGGCACTTCCTCTGTAGAAGACCCAGACGCACTGATCTGAGTGGATCCACTGCACTTAAATAATAGCAGACTTGGACTCACCGACCCAAATGGGTCAGTGGCACTTCCTCTTTAGAAGATCCAGACCCTGACCAAGACCCACTGATCGCAGTGGATCCATTGCACTTCCGCAGTCGCAGCAAATAATGGTGTTGTTACATTTTGTTTTTGAGATGCTGATTAAGTTTCTAATGCTTAGTTCCATTCAATAATTGCTCTTACATGGCCCTAAGTGTGAGGAACTCTTTTTTTCCAAGTTTGGCCACTCTAATCATTTCAGCACTTAAAAAAAAAAAATCGTAGGGTGGAGTGGCAGTTATCCAGTATCTGAGATACTGATTTTTAATTAAAAGTTTTTAATTAAACTTGCCTGCTCAGGATGTAGGGATGACTATCTCTGTTCTGGTAGCAACTGTTTGGGCGATAATGCTTTACCCTATTTTGATTAGTATAAGAGGATGCAGCTGCAAGGGTCGGTGGGGTCTCTGTTGGGATTAAATAAGAGTCATACCAGCAGCAGTCATATGTGCGGTATTGTTGAGGTGGGTAACAGCTGTGATAAATGTCCCAGAACTCGTAGTAGAAATAGTAGAAATGGGCCTGAAATCTCCCCAGACCAGGTGATTTATTGTTTGGTAAGGCAGTCACTCTTCATTTAATCTCGAATGTTCATTTGAAAGTGGGATGAAAAGTTCACCTTTGAATTTTAATAACTTAGTACTACCGCAATAAGGAAAGAGGAAAGGGGGACCTCACTCCCCCAAATCAAAATGAAATATCCACCATCTTTTTTTCATCACTGTGTGGAGACCCAAAAGTAACAGTTTAACCAATTACAACAATGGCAGAGGGCAGATTTAGCCCTCGCTTATATGCAAAAATAAGGTTTTGTAAATCTACTGCTTCAGTCAGACATACATAGCTGGGATACAGTGAGGAAGGACTGAGGAACAAGTGCTGTATATTGATGAAGATGAGCCTGAGTCTGTACACTGAGGCTCACATATTTTTTCCCCGACAACTGATATACTGGCCATTACATTTTTTAATTTTTCATGTAAAAAAAACAACAACACAAAATACCTGCTTTTGATGGCTTAGATACAGTTCCAAACACTTGTTGCACAGATTTAAATTGAAGGGCAACACCCCCTATCATCTCACTCAACATAAAGAAGTCTCTCTGACAGAGTCAACATTTACAAAGTGATACATTTATTGAGGTGGCGGCAGGGCGATGAAGCGTCATCCTGATTTGGTCAGGTCTGATCTCGTCTGGTAGCAGCAGCTGCCTAGTGAACATAACATTACTTTGAGGTACTGTAACGTTACCGTTACATCATCCATGGGGCCGTGACTGACTCGGTTAAATAGTTTAGCAAGGCAGCTAATATTCAAGCTAGGCTATCCTAACTTTCTTTAGCTTGCTAACATATCATGTCACGCTCAACTGAAAGCATGACAGACACTACGAGGCAAGTCATCAGAAACTTACGATATTTTTATTTCACAAACTAGTTATCATAAACTTAGCATTGTGGCTCGGTTTTAGTACGCATGCGCTTTTGGCTTTTCAATTCCGTACACTATTCCCCTCTCAGTCTGGGGGGGTTTGTGGTGGAGCGTGACATAAGAGGAGTCAAAGCGCCCTCGACTGGATACACAAAGACAACATTTGTAAGAATTAGAAATAGACATTAATGGCATTTTAATCCTGAAAATTGCGTATTAAAATTAGCGTCAATACGCCATTATGGGCTGATTAGTGCTTATACTCTAATGGCTAGAATCAGCTGATTAAATCAGCCAGCCAATTAATCAGTCGGGCTGTAGCTGGATGGTACCAATGCTGGTATTGTCAGTCTCTGGAAATTTAAATTAATTGCTGTGCTGACATTGCTGATTCTGCTGAAAACGGGGTTAATAAGTGTAATGCCAGCCAAAACCCACTGGGAGAAATGGATATGGGGTAAGTTTTTCTGTTATTACCATAGCAATTTACAAGTTAATTTATACAATACCTAGTTAGGGCCTGAGCCAGAAGGTACTTCTGGCGAAGACCCTATTATGTTTGCTCGTTAGGGCCTGAGCCAGAAGGTACTTCTGGCGAAGACCCTATTATGTTTGCTCGGCAGAGCAACACATTAGCAGCACTAAAAACACTAAAAACACACACTAAACAGTGTCCCAGGCCCCCCCAACACCCATGAGGCAACTGGGCCAGACGGCCCGGAGCCAGTTTTCACATACACACCCATTCAAAACCTGGTATTATACTGTTCTTGCTCTCAATGAGTGCGCGCTATATGCCCATAATGCGCATAACGCGCATAATCTAATTTGACCCCCTGAACATGCATGAAATTCGCTGAATTTCGGCACAATCGTTCGGTATGTCTCAACATTCACTAATCAAATACAAAAACGCCACAAAAGTCTATAGCGCCACCTAGGGAGCCACACAAAAAAAAGATAATTTTTTTAAATTTAGAGCGCTATAACTCCTCACACAAAACTCCCACAAACATGGGACCAACACCGTTGGACTCGTCTCATGAAGACGAACAATTCTTACACTCTGACCCCTCACCTATCTCTAACAGAATGTCCACAAATTGGACAAAACTGTCAAAATCAGGACTTTTTTTACTCCCCGAACAAAATCTATCTCCTCCTAAACCGTAAATGCCAGGGCTTCCAAACTTTCACACATTACTCTCCCAACTGTGCTCTTCAAAAATCTTTAAAGGCTAATATACTACGCGCTCGGTTCCCATTTTATAAGCCGTCAAAGTCGGGGAGACACGTTTCACGCTTACAATGGAAGTCAATGGGGAGGCCGTGTCCTCTCATGGTACATACTCTCAAACAAATGCTTCTCACGTCTATACCATACATCGCACAGCTTTTAAAAACATATCACTGTATTCCTGACAAAAATCCCTACAAAAATATGTTATTTTGTGTTAATTTTGACCAACATATGCCGAGTTATTCAGCTTTTACACACTACATTTCTCTGAATCCTCCGCTCTCTCCACTCTAGCACAGATCGAAGAAAGTGCAGCGGGGGAGGGGTTCTTAAAGGGCCAGCTGGCAGCTCTGCTCTCAGCTCTGCTCTCAGCTCTGACACAGATGGCAGAGATTTGTTTACTGTAGTCATGGAAACCACAATTGGAGAGTCTCTGCCCTCATGTACATTCTCTCAAACAAACACTTGTAGCTTCTAAACTAAAACACTCACACCTTCAAAAAACACACCATTGAATTCCTGACAAAAAACTCTACGCACTGATGTCTTTACATTACACTTTTGACCAACATATGCTGAGTTATGATTGTGTTTCACAGTAAAACTGCCAAATCCTCCTCTGCTCTCAGCTCTGACACAGATGGCAGAGAGCGAGCAGAGAAGGGAGGGGCTCTTAAAGGGCCGGCTCTCAGCTCTGCACTCGCACTGTGCAGCGCACTGAGGCTGGTATCTCCTAAACTACAAGGCCTAGGGATTTGCCGACTACACCATTGGATTCGGGCCGGTGTCAAGGACGCGGCCGTAGGCCGCACGGGGGCTCAGGCCCTAACAACACTGCTTGCAGCTTTAATTAGGGCCTGAGCCAGAAGGTACTTCTGGCGAAGACCCTATTATTAGGGCCTGAGCCAGTCCCTGGCGAAGACCCTATTATGTTTCGAAGTCACACTCGCCACTTCAAAAGTAAATTTGACCCCCTAAACATGCATGAAAACTCACCAAATTTGGTAAGCACATCGGGTGCGGCGAAAAATTCGATAATTAAAAAAAAAAGAGGCGCTCTACTCAATAGCGCCACCTACATACACAAAAAACCACGCCACAGACTGTAGGAATGTCCTACAGACATGGGACAAACACCATTGAACTCGTCTCATCAAGACGGATAAATCATACACTCACACCCCTGACCTAACTGTAACAGGATGTCCACAATTTGGACACGAATGTCTAATTTTGGACAATTTTGCGCCCCGAACAAAATCTATCTCCTCCTATACCGTAAATGCCAGGGCTTCCAAACTTTCACACATTACTCTCCCAACTGTGCTGATTAAAAGTTGTTCAAGGTTAATATACTACGCGCTCGGTTTGGATTTTATGAGCCGTCAAAGTGGGGGAGACACTTTTCGCCTTACAATGGAAGTCTATGGGGAGAGCGTGTCCTCTCAGGGTACATACTCTCAAACAAATGCTTCTCACATCTACACCATACATTCCACAGCTTTTAAAAACACACCACTGTATTCCTGACAAAAATCCCTACAAAAATATGGTATTTTGTGTGACTTTTGACCAACGTATGCCGACTTATTCAGCTTTTCCACACTACATTTCTCTGAATCCTCCACTCTCTCCACTCCAGCACAGATCAGACACAGTGCAGCGGGGGAGGGGTTCTCAAAGGGCCAGCTCTCAGCTCTGCTCTCAGCTCTGCTCTCAGCTCTGACAGAGATGGCAGAGAGCGAGCAGAGAAGGGAGGGGCTCTTAAAGGGCCGGGTCTCAGCTCTGCTCTCACACTGTGCAGCGCACTGAGGCTCGTATCTCCTAAACTACAAGGCCTAGGGATTTGCCGATTACACCGTTGGATTTGGGCCGGTGTCAAGGACGCGGCCGTAGGCCGCGCGGGGGCTCAGGCCCTAACAACGCTGCTTGCAGCTTTAATTTTTTACTGTCTTTTAAGTATTCTGTAATCATGTTTTATTGTTTTTATAAAGTGAGTGTGTGTGAACTGTCAGTGCTTCAATCATGCAGATCAGTGGAACAGTCGTGAAGCTTTTGGCGCTTTTTTGTGTGACAGCACTTCTCTTGGATTTCACCAGTTGGGTCACGGGAAATGGCGGTTATGGGAGAGCCGTCAGCCAGGAGCCTCTCCTTTGCCTTCGGACCTCAACAGCCAGGGCTGTACCATCAGGCATCCCGCGTGAGCTCAGCAGGCAGGCATATAAGCCAAGTCATTGGAAACAGGGAAGCAGAGGGGGTCTACGTCAGAGACTTAAGACTTTTTGACCCGACAACCACTGTAATTTACCGCCACTTCCTTCAGTCCTGCTGTCTAATGTTCAGTCCATCTGGAATAAGATGGATGAGCTGGAGACGTAAAAGTTCAAACAAATAAAGGACACGTCTACTTTCCTACCATGTAACGTGGTTCAGTGACTCAGACTTGGACCTGATCTTCACTGGGTTTGGAAGCCCAATTCGCATGGACAGGTCACCGGGGATTATTGGTAAAAATTGTGAAGGAGGCGTGTCCATTTATTTGAACCAGAGGTACTGTAACACTGTAGTGATCAGAGAGGGAATATGTACTGCAGATATCGAGCTATTGACTATTTCTCTTCGTCCTTTCTATCTCCCTCGCCAATTACAGCAGCTCTTTTACACTCTTGTGTACATTCTTCTGCTCGCTAACGAGTCAGCTGTTGCACAGCTGCCTGATGATGTCACGCATAAACACAACAATATCTGCCCAGAGGTACCCAAGTTGTCTCTAAAGCCCCTTTCATACTGCACCAAAAACGCGGGTGAACACGGGTGTTTGGGCACTCTGAAAGGGTCAACTCAACATTTCGACCTGCGTTGACTGACTCCCCAAGCATCCAGGGTGTTTCGTGGCTCGGCTCGGCTGTAGTGTGAAAAAGGCAACCTGCGTTGTCTCAGGTTTCCTGCAACCGTCCTGTCGCATTCTGATTTTGCCACTGTGCTGCCTGGCAGGCCATCATTGTGGAAGGTCTGGGAAATAAAGAAATAAATAGGGCTGTGCTGCGAGAGCTGCTCACTCATCTCTCAATAAAGTTTGGGCCTCTGCCATGAGATCAGTCCTCCTGTTGATGTCCCAAGACTCCACTTCACTCCTTTTGTTCTAACAGTTTCCATGTTGATGATCTTAGTGGAATTAATCTCTGCTTGGGAACTCCCACCAACCTGAAACCCTAATGTGAACTGAGCCGGTGCGACCCTGTTTATAAACAACTTGTACCGCCATCTTGCACATCTTTTTTATCGATCATGGCAGCGCACTGGCAAGATTGTGAAGTCCACGAGCTGCTTGCCATCCACAGTGAAGAGGAGATCCGGTGGCAGGTTTCTGGAACCATAGGGGACACGGTGATTTATGGGAACATTAACGGCCTTTTGAGACACGGCGCACTTTTGCATGTAATGATGACGTTATCAGCGCGATGACGTACAAAAGAGATAAACAGGCACGCAGCCTCACAGCGGGAGCTCAGACCCACAAAAACCCACACTGACACGCATTTTTCAGTGTGAAAGGCGTATAAGTGAGGGCTACATGACTTCCTCAACACTGACATCCATACACCAACCTTCATTCAGGGAGAAGCAGATTCCACCTCCCTTCGTTTTCCCTAAGAGCTCTGCGCTGCAGTCCGCTCAGAAAAAGATCTCCACGAAACTTTATGGTTCGGTGAAGAAAACCAAGAAAAAGTTCCCGGAGAGCATACTCTGATGTTTGAAAGTTCGTCTCTGGTGAAAGTGACCACATAGGGGCAACAGAAAACTAGATTAACACACAAAAACTTGCAAAGTATCAGAGAGCGAAGCACCGAGGCTGCCATCCACGGCGTCATACTGCAGTTATCCGTAACTCTTACTCCTACCATAACAGCATGTATCTCATGCCTGAATATCAACCTGGTCAGAGGCCAGCATCTCCTCCCTTCAGACATGCCTTGAATGCACAGACTGGCACAGTCTGTATGATGGACACGAGGATATTAACGAACTTGGGGACAAGGTGCATCATACATTACATTCTGTGTAGATTTAGTAATCCCAACTAAAAAAAGTAATCACTTACCCCAATAATAAATCCTGGGTAACCAAAGAACTTAAATCAGTTATCAATAAAAAAAGAAGAAGAAAAAAAAACAAGTCTCCAAGGAAGTTAGGAACGAGGTAAAAAAAAAAAGGCCAAAACTATGTATAAGAATAACATTGAAAGCCAATACTATAGCAGTGACCTGTGAGCTGCCTGGTATAAAATACATGGCATTAATCAATTAGTCTACCACTGGGACAGAGCAGGCTGTTCGAGTAAATGGGGTGGATGATGCCAACCTGGCAAATGGTTTGAATGCATTTTTCTATCGGTTTGAAAGATCTGACTTTTTTAATGACATCACTGAGTTGTGGGAATCTCTCAGCCCATGGAAGGATTTGGTAAAATCTCAGGAAGAAGTTACAAATCTTTTCAAGAGAGGACACACGCACAAAGCAGCTGGCCCTGATTCCATCTGTGGACGCACACTGCGCCACTGTGCTGACCAGCTCAGTTGGGTCACCACTCTGTTCCAGAGGTGTACTGAGTGTGGACTGTTACCAGCTATTCGGAAAACATCTACCATTTTTCCACTCCTAAAATCAAATAATCCAGGAGAACTGAATGAATTCAGACCAGTTGCTCTCTCTCTGAATTGATGGGAACTTAGACCCACTCCAATTCGCTGGGAGAGGTGTGGATGTTGCGAAGATTTTTTATCTCAGACAGGTTATATTAGCGCCTGAAAAAAACCCAACTCTCACGCTAGACTTTTATTTGCTAACTTCTCATCAGCTTTTAATAAGATGCAGCCTCACATTGTAATTGAGCAACTTGCTGTTTATTTTAATCTACCAGACCAGATTTTATTGTTGCTTTTAAGCTTCTTAACAGACAGAATTCAGCAGGTGTTCATGAATGGTCACGTCAGACAGCATCACCTCAAACACAGGTTCCCCACAGGGCTGTGTCCTCTGTCCTCTGCTCCTTATCAAGTACACAGACAGCTGCAGGTCCTCCCTAGAAGGCAGCCATCCTGTCAAGTTCTCTGATGACACGACATTCCTGTCCCTCCTCCAGGGGGCTCAATCAAGTCATGGTAGCAGAGACCAGGTCTCTCCTGGACTGCTTCTCTGCATGGCTCCCTGTCAGATTCAGAATAGAATTTAAAATTCTTCTTCTACCATCAAAGTCCTCAACAATCAGGATCCTTCATCCCTGACAGAGCTCCTAGTCCCCTATGATCCAGCTAGAACCCTTCACTCCCAGGATGCAGGGTTCCTGCTGGTTCCTAGAGTTCTAACAGTAGAATGGAGCCAGAGCCTTCAGCTATCAGGCTCCCCTCCTGTGGAACCGTCTCCCAGTTTCAGTCCAGGACCCAGACCCCATGTCTAGGTTTAAGAGCAGACTTAAGACCTTCCTTGTTGATCAGGCTTATAGTCAGGACTGCTTAGGCTGGTCCTTAGATCTGCTGCTCTAGGCTCAGACTGCTGGGGATCTCCCATGATGCACTGGGCTTCTCTCTCCTCCTCCTGTCCTCAGACGTGTTACTAACTCCTCTTCTTCTCCCCTCATCCCAGATCCTGGTGCTGCTGGAGGAGGCTCCAGACCTGAAGAGGCTCCAGCTGCCACCCGTAGCTCCACCTGCTCACGTCTGTCCATCAGTCTCTCCTCCTTTCTCTCTGTCCCTCTCTTTCCTTCCGTCCCTCTGTCCTCCTGCATTCTCTGTCTTTGTCTCTGTCCATCAGTCTCTCCTCCTTTCTCTCTCTCTTTTTCTCTGTCCCTCTCTCTCCTTCTGTCTCTCTGTCCTCCTCCATTCTCTGTCTCTGTCCTGCTCTCCTGCTCTCTCTCTGTCCCCACTGATCCTGGATCTGCTCCACCTTCCTGCTGGTAAAGGAAGGTTCTGGTGGCTGCTGTTGCAGGATGTGCTGCTGATGGAGAATTGTTGGGTGGAGGTTCATTGAAGGAGGGAGGTGCTGGACCTGCTCTACTTGGACAGAGTCAGGACAGGACTTTGGTTGGGGTTTGGTGCCACAAATAAAACAGCCTTATCATCAGTGTGGGGCAGATAAGCTGCTAACTGGCACACTGCTGAACTTTCTGGGTTTTCAGAGCTTTTCAAGATTCAGATTCGGAAAAATTTGTCGTAACAGAAAAACTTCTTTTACATGGCTCTTCATACAAAACAAGACAATACACTAATTAGAAACAATTGAAGGGATTCTGAGATCACACACAGAGTTCATATTTTTCAGTTAGGAAATCTCTCTTCACTAAAGCCAGTGTCATTGCTTATGAAACGGATTAACTTGGAATTTTAGAGAAAAAAAATCCTCCCACTCTGAATAAAAATGATACATTTTCACTTTATTGCATTCCATTACATTTGCGCAGTGAAAGCACAGCTAGTTAATGAATGATGTACAACTATTAGCTTACAGTCACAGCAAGGCCCCAACAGGTTAACTCTACTTAGCTAAGCAACACACTCAGAGTGCCGCATGACAAATGGCAAGTTTTTGTGTTTTTGGTGTGTCTTTTTTAGGTAGAAAGCTTGAAGAGTAGAGCTCAGGCAGGGAAACACATTTAACAAGCTAAATGGAAAAAAATTCTACTCCTCTTGCAATCATCTGAGAATCAGTCTGTTGTCAGTTGGTCTGTTGTGATTGACTCACTGACCTCCATGGATAGACATCCAGAAATATAACTGAAAGGAAGGTCCAGCTGACATTTCATGTTTGGTCACCTGACACACATCATATATATGTTAGTTTAGACACTATGAACTTTGTTGGACTATCACATATGTGTTTGTGTGGTGTATCACACATCTGACACAGTGTTTGCTACAGGCTGCAGCCTTGTGGTTTTCCTAGGTTGCCTTGATTACTGCCTCACTACCACAATGCTTCTTTTCATTGCAGTTATGGCCAGCACCTATATTCTCTGGCTGCACGGTGGTGCAGTGGTCAGCACTGTTGCCTCACAGCAAGAAGGTTCCAGGTTCGAGTCCTGGCTCGGGCTCTTTCTGTGTGAGTCTGCATGTTCTCCCTGTTTCTGCTGGGTTCTCTCTGGTACTCCAGCTTCCTCCACAGTCCAAAGACATCAAGAGGGACCAGGTTAATCCAGACTCTAAATTGACCGTAGGCGTGGCTGGGAGAGCCAATGGTTGTCTGTCTCTATGTGTTGGCCCTGCCATGGACTGGTGACCTGTCCAGGGTGAACCCCGCCTCTCGCCCGTAGCTGCTGGGATAGGCTCCACCCCCCACAACCCTTGATAGGAATAAGTGGAAGAAAATGGATGAATGGATGGAAATATTCTCTTCAAGTGATGGTGGATGGATGATGGATGTTTTATATGCATTTGCAGATTTGAATGGCATATGAGTCAATCGATGCATCGCTAGAGTGCACCAGTAAACCCTAACCTGGCTTGTCTTCATGTATGACAACGAGAAAAGTTCCACACAGGCCCCTCATGGTCACTGTGGATGAGCTACCTCTATCTTTGTGGTGGTGACAACCTCCTGATCAGGGTCCTGGTCCAGGTTGATGGGCTGCGCCTTCTTCACTGACTGCTGAGCCCCTTGACCCCGGTTCAGAAATGTGGTCCTTCCATGCACTGAGGGGCCTGTTAGAGGAAGAACAGAAGGATCACAACTAAACTCAATGGAACCTTCATGTTCAAAAGCAGATGTGGGACTCGTGGAGGTCTCTCTGAGTCTGGAGCCTAAATTACAACTATTGATCACTCATGTGACTCTCACACACCAGTTTCTTCTTCTGACCCATCCACCTGTCTCCTAGACCCCATCCCAACTAAGCTGCTCCAAGACTCTCTCCCCTCGTTAGTCCCTCCCTCTTAGATATGATCAATGTGGCGCTGGTATCTGGTTCCGTCCCACAGTCCTTTTAAAGTAGCAGGACTTAAACCCTCCTCAAAAACAAGCCTGGATCCAGAAGTTCTACCAACTACAGACCAACTTCACATCTTCCTTTTCTCTCCAAGGTTCTGGAGAAAGCAGCTGCTAAACAGCTCTGTGACTTCTCCACAGCAACAGCTGATTGGAGGATTCAGTCAGGTTCCAGGTTCATCCTAGCACAGAAACAGAACTAGTCAAAGGTACCAGTGACCTCCTACTGGTACCAGATGAGGGACTGGTCTCTGTGCTGGTCTGATTAGATCCATCCATCATCCCTCCATCTTCCCCCTCTTCTCCTGTTCAGGGTGGTGGGGGTGGAGCCTATCCCAGCAGCCTTCCCCCTGGACAGGTCACCAGTCCATGGCAGGGCCAACACATAGAGACAGACAACCATTGGCTCTCCCAGCCGCGCCTACGGTCAATTTAGAGTCTGGATTAACCTGGTCCCTCTTGATGTCTTTGGACTGTGGAGGAAGCTGGAGTACCAGAGAGAACCCAGCAGGAACAGGGAGAACATGGAGACTCACCCAGAAAGACCCCGTGCTGCAGCCGGGGCTCCACCCACAACCTTCTTGCTGGGGGGCCACAGTGAGGACCACTGCTCCACCGTCACAGGGCCATCAGGAGAAATTAGGGGTTCAGTATCTTGCTCAAGGATACTTGGACATGGTCACCAGGGGAAGTAGGGATCAAACCAAGGACCGTTCATTTGCTAGACAGCCAAGCTACCACTGAGCCATGTTGCCCCCAGCTGGCAATACCCTTCCTTGTTTATTGGTCAAGGACTAAAAGTAGAGAGAGAAATCATTACAACTGTTACTCACAAACCAACCACCAAAGATGTTTGTTGCAGGCATAATAATAATAATAATAATAATAATAATAATAGTTATCACTATGAACTTCTCACATGATCAGATGTTGTATTTTCCCATTGGAGCAGAGCCAACATGTTTTTGATCTTTGTTGAACAATAAATGTCGCTGCAATGTCAGATACTCATGTTCAACAAGGCCAGAGCATCACATAATGAGGTACATATATTGGGAAGCTCGGAGGAGTTTTTCAGCTGGCTTTGAACACTGTTACCAGCTTTTACCTGTGACGTCAAGACATCCCAACTCCTATGGGAATGCTCCCTGTATGTCCACTGCCCTATACCCCTCCACCCACTCTGCTTTGATAGCTTTTTAGCTTTACACCTGTGAGCTTCACAGTGTAACACCACGCAGTGGCTCCCAGAAAAATGTTTTTTGGGTGAGAAGCAAAGTCAACTTTACTGAGCTTCTTAAATGAGTGAGCACCAGGCAAACGTGGTAGAGCTGCTGTTTTTGTTGTAGGTATAAGTCCACGTTCTCTACCTACACTGACCTCCTGCACAGGAGAAATGAGGAGGGGGGCTCGGCAGCCTCGCAGAAGTCTTCAGAACGGTGACCAATCACAGCAGAGTGGGTGTGTCGGGGGCATACACAGAGGGGGGTTCAGGGGAGCGGTATATAACATGGACCATTTTCATGGGACACAGAAAATACCAGGAGAAGAAACAGCAAGAGGGACGCAGCCTGGAGATCTAGGAGGCTTCCTCTGAGGTTGCTGGGTCGAGCTGCTTCAGAGGGGTCCAGGACCAATCAGGGACCCCCACAGGAGGAGGATAGCTCATCTTTGAACAGAAGACCTCTGATGATGCGGTCCTTCATTAAGGGGAGGACACAGTAGAGTGTCTCCACACACAACTCTGATACAATATACTGTGTATATATATATATATATATATATATATATATATCACGATATTCAGCTCCCGATACGATTCGCTACACTTCCATGCTTTTCTGAAAGGTTGTAAAGGGACAAAGTGATTTTGATGACATCTTGTGAGTTCCCTTGACTTGGATTGAATGAACTGAACTGAAAGCATCAATTAAACAACATGAGGCTCCGACTGGCAGCTTGCAAATGCTGGACAAAATGAATCAAAGATGTGCTGAGAAAATTAGTTTCATTTTTTGAAACTGAGTGCAAATTGTAGCTTTCAAGCTTTAGAGAAGTGAACATTGAGAGTTAAAGTGCAGCCAGTGGCCTTCTGAGGCAGCTTTTTAGCTGGATACTGAACATAGGAGGGAGCTGCTGGCCAGTCCAGCCACCAGCTTCACCAAAAATAAACCATGGCAGCCAATAATTCAACTGGTGGGTGACAGCAGCATAGCGGGGCTCCATCGCGTTCACCAGGCGCCTCAAGCCGGTGTTTGCCACCACCCAGTAAGCTCTCAAATCCTGACGACAAAAGCAGCAATGGACTCCATCACTGTCCAGTGTGGTTTGTTTCGTGTCGCGCCACAGCTTCTTGGGCTCGGTCTCAGGTAGCATTTCCTTGTCCAGGTGGTGACGTTTTAGGAGGCTCGCAGGTTGGTGGTGCTTCCACAGTACTTAACGTTTGTGTGACTCAGCTCACAAACCGCCACACTTTTGTCCAAATCATCACTTTCTTTTTTGTCTTTGAACCCAAAATGCTCCCACACATCTGTGTTTAAGTGTGCAGGCACTGGATTTATACTCGCCGCCATTCTCCTGAATCTCTCAGCTCTCACCTGATGAGAAAGGCGTCGGCGTCTGGGTAACTAGAAATGCTCTACAGCCACACCAGTGGCTGGCAGACAGAACTGCTCTTCCTGCAAAGTGCAGGACTCGAGGGATTGGAATCGGGCTCAATGTATCGATACTAACGGATGAAAAATAGATACTCTGAGGAAACAAACTATCGATAAATGTATTGCAGAATCAATAAAATTGGTCAGCCCTATTCTGAATGTAGTTTCAGATCTCAGGTTGCACCGAGTGTGTTCACACCTGGTATTCAGGCTGAGCACTAGAGATCGCATCACTCAAGACAGACCTAAATGAGACAGGCCTCTGTACTGTCTCATCTCCCAGATCCCTGACTTATGCTGCAGACTATTAGTATTCATAGCAGCACAGTAAACGTATTAGCATTTTTGTTGTTCCATTAATACAGCTTTTTGTTCGTACTAGAATCAGTCCTAGTACTTTAATGCTCATATCCTACTGAAGTGGATGCTCCAATAGATGGTAGACATTATTGTTGGTAGCTAGTTTACTGTTATTACTGTCGAGTGTGTCTTAACCCTCCTGGCCTCCATCCCGGTGTGCTTCTCTCTGTTCTTATCTATCTGCTTCTGTCTCTTTCTTGGTCCTTGTCTCCATCTTCCCTTGTCTCAGAACCTATCTGCCTTTGTGTGTCTCTGTCTTTCCCGTCGAGGCAGATGGCCACCACCCAGCCAGGATCTGTTGGCTGTTTCAGACGTGCTTGTTGATGGGGAACAGTAGGGTGTCAATGAAATGACAGAGTGCAGTTCTGGATCTGCTCCACCAGTAAGCAGGCAAAGTACAACAAAGTTAAGATAACTTTGTTGTACTTTGCTGCTTTTAAAACAAAATTGTCTGGGGTTATTTAAACCTCATCCCACCTCCAGCTCCTTTTTCCTGCAGGAAATCAACCCTCATGGTCACATCCCCTGCCAGAGTGAAGAGGTAGATTTCCTGTCTAATATTCATTCAACGCAAACGAATCAAACTTCAATCCAAGCTCCAGTAGCTCCTGAGCAACACTGACATCGCTCCACATTTGTAGCTACACCGTAGTTCCTGCGATCGGCTGAGTACCAAACTACATGGATCTAGACCTACTTAGATATTCCAGAAAAGCGTCTTAGAGTTGCTGGGGATTTACTCGAAGTAAAAGAGCAGGAATTAATGATTAAAAACGCGTGGATTTAGCGTGGAAGAGACGTGCAGTTGGCTGCTGTGACGGTGTCGCAACTGACGGACCAACCATCGGTGTTACACCGTTTCTGCGCCGCTCCCCTCGGGCTGAGCACAGCCCCGAGGCTTCAGCTTCTTACCCGCCGGCGTGTTCCTGCTTTGCCGGTGGAGGAGGCGGACTCCGTGGAGGTGCAAGCGGCTGCCGATGGAGCCCTCGGCGCCCCTCGCTCTCTCCGCTCGGTACCGGGCTATCTGCAGCTCCAGCAGCTTGATTTTCCGCCGCAAGAACTCGTTCTCCTTCTGGCTCCGGGACATTTCCAGATGGACCACAGCGTATTCGTCGTCCACAACTTTGCAAATTTCTGCAACGGCCGCGTTGGCTAGAACCTCCATGATGGAGGCAATCTGAGAGTGGAAGTCCACAGAGGCCGACATGGTCCCGGTGAGCCGAAACGGTCTAAGTCCTGGAAACGACAGGGACTTAGATGCAGGCGTGATAGCGCTATCTGTGATGCATGGCCCACTGGCTCTGAGACTGAGAACCCGCGTGGAGAACCAGAGCAGAACAAGTCTTTGTTGGTTCCACACAGCAGCTCGAGTTCCGCTGTGCAGTGTTGGAGTCGCACAGCGCCCCCTTCCGTCGGTGAGCGGACCCGCATTCTCCTGCTCCCTGCGGGGTTGTTCTTCCTTCTTCTTCCTTGGTTTTACGGCGGTTGGCAACCAACCAGATGGAGCATTACCGCCCTCTTGTGTCCCATCGCGGAACACCATCTTTCCCTACTTCTAACCCCTACACCTAAATCCTACCTTTAAATCCTAAACATAACCCCTAAACCTAAATCCTATCATACAATCCTGTATCCCTCAAATACTCTGAAAGAACCCTAACACTCTCCCTATCCTCCATCCTCAGAACTCCCTCCAGACTGATCTCACCCTTCCCCATGTTCCTCCACCTGTCCCTCATCACCCTCCTCACCACCTCATACCTGCCACACCTCAGGAGTACGTGCTCTACTGACTCTTCCTCACCACAGCCCTCACACAGCCCTGTGTCGTGCTTCCCCAACACCTTCAAAGTCCCGTTCAGCCCACAATGTCCCAGCCTCAGCCTCACCTTCACTACTTCCTCCCTCCTCTGCCCACCTCCACCCCAACACCCTCCAGCCCGCACACTCCTCTGAACCCTATACAAGTGCCTACCCTTCTTCTCTTTGTCCCACCTTCCCTGCCACATGTCCATCACCCTCTCCCTCACTATCACCTTCACCTCCACCGTCCTCTTCACCAACGCCCCCTTTGCCAACTCATCTGCCTTCTCGTTCCCCTCCACCCCCACATGTGCTGGTACCCATACTCCCTGCGGGGTTCTTCCGTCACACAGCAGTACCCATGTTCTCCTGCTCAAGTTCATTTCCCTCCAGAACCCTGGATCCTCCACCAGTCACAAAAAATAAAATAAAATCTATTTTTAAAGTCTACTTAGTGTCCCATGATTGAGGTTGTGTTCTAAGCTGGACATTGTAAGAACCTTTTTGGTCAGATGTTTGGCATCATGACGTAGAATCTTGCTTAATTTCCTATGTTGGTTATGCATTTCCCCTGTTATGTTTCTGTGTTTTTCTTTTATTAGATGTGAGTTATCAAGTAATGAGCTAATGGTAATGCATAACTCCTATGAACTGTGCAGTTCAAAGAAGAAATGTATAACCAGCTTCAACTATTTTAGTGTTAGTTTCTGTGTTTCTCTGGAAAGGATCAGGCAGGATGTGGTGAATCGTCAATCATGAATCGCTGAGACTAACTGCAGACTTAGGGAATCTCCACTCATACTGTTAAAACGCTGACACAGCATTAAGGATGCTCATGTGCTGACTTTAAGAATGTATTTTGAAGGACAAACCAGAGGTGCTGACATGTATACCCCTATGGTCTAGGTTTCAAAGTCTAAAAACACTTACTTGACAGATTAATGATTTTCTCTGCTGATTCTAAAAACTTGAACCAAAAGTCCAGGAACTCTTTTAACTCTTGTTCATGAACTGTGTTTGACCCCAACCTGCATGCCTCTTCCCCAGAAGAGATGTATAAATGACTGATGGTGGAGTAAGCCTGGGGTGAAGAGGAGCAGACTCTGAAGGAGATAAGAGACTGGGGAGGAGAAGAAGCAGATCTAGGAGCAGGTGGAGCATGTGTGGGAGGAGGGGAAGCAGGTCTGGGATGAGGTGAGGCAGGTCTGGAAGGAGACAGAGTAGGCCTGGGAGGAGGAGGAGCGGGTCTGGGGTCCCTTAGGAGGTCCCTCTGCCACTTGAAGCAACATTTGTGCTCCTGACAGAATAGATTTATGAGGTTGAGTACATTTTGTGTCAGTGTATTTTCCCTTTGACTCTTAATCACGCGAGTGCTGCAGTTGCTGAGGGGTCAGGATGAGGGTGAAGCAGCCGCTGAGGGCTGAGGACCAGGGGGCTGCTGTCGCTGAGGGATGAGGACCAGGGGGCTGCAGGTGCGGAGGACTTAGGACCAGGGGGCTGCAAATGCTGAGGGGTGAGGATGAGGGTGCTGCAGCCGCTGAGGGCTGAGGATCAGGGGGCTGCAGCTGCAGAGGAGTTAGGACCAGAGGGCTGCAAATGCTGAGGGGTGAGGATGAGGGTGCTGCAGCAGCTGAGGGGTGAGGATGAGGGTGCTGCAGCTGCTGAGGGGTGAGGATGAGGGTGCTGCAGCTGCTGAGGGGTGAGGACCAGGGGGCTGCAGCCGCTGCTGTGGTCAGGGGTGGGATGTCACTGACTTTTATGAAAGTGGTGTTTAGAAGTTCTGTGAATGATCTAATGTAAATATTGAGAAGTTGCATGGCTCACATCAGATTTCTTGAACTGACAATGACAAGGGGTACAAGACTCTCTGGCTCGGCTCTGCCCCTTACCCCCACCCATCCAGGCACACACCTGGCCAGCGATAGGCAGAGTGAGCCAACTGATGAGCCGACACCTCAGTGAGCTACCACCGAGCTAAATCTTGTTTAGACCCTTCACCACGAATGTCCCCCCGTTGTTCATCATGCTGGCTAACACTGGAGGCTGATCCTTGGTAAGGGTGGTGGTGTGAAAGCTCTGGGACACTTATGATGACCCCTGCTGCAACAGGCAGATGTCATCACCATGGCAATGTCCCTTCCATTTTTATTCTAGTGACATGCTTTTGAGGCTTGGTTCTGGACCCGATGAGGGCTCTAGTCCTCCAGCGCTGCGTGTTGTACAGTGAAGCTGCTGCCGACTCTTCAGGTCAGGAAGCATCAGCAAACTCTCACATTGTTGAGTTCTTCTGAATGACCTCCACTCTTAAGGGCTCCATGGTTCAGAGGTAGAGTGGCCATCCAGTAACCGAAGAGTAGCTGGTTCCATCCCCACTTCCCCCAGTGACCATGTCCAAGTGTTCTTGAGCAAGATACTGAACCCCTGATTGCTCCAGATGGCCCTGTGATTGACTGGTGACCTGTCCAGGGTGAACCCTGCCTCTCACCCAATGACAGCTGGGATAGGCTCCGCCTCCCATGACCCTCAACAGATGAGAATAGAAAATGAATGGATGGATGGACCTCAACTCTTAATTAACAACAGAGACAGAAAACTTCAGGTTTGTGGTGGTTCTGTGGAGCCGAGAGCTCGTTGCCCACATGCCTGCAGCATCCATGTCCCCTGGCTGATTAAGGGCTTTGGTGTCCACTCTCTCTATGGCACCTTAAACCAAGTGGGGTGGAGAGGGAGTGGATAGGGGCTGGTCTGGGATTGGGCCCCTCGTTACCAGTTATGGCAATGACCCCCCTGACTGTAGTGGTCTCTTTATTGATACCTGAGTCCAAATCTTCTGGCCTCAATGAGGGAAATAACATGAATGAATAAAGGAAAGACAAGAAGATCAATATCAACAAAACAGATGAGTGGCTGCAGTAAATGATATTAATGTATGAGCCTGCAGTTTGATGGATTTGTGTGGGATTTTTTACTGTCTTGATTCATTTGTTCACGGAGTAAAACCTGTGAACTATCGAGGGGCGACATGGAAGTCGGTTACACCCGGAAGGAGGTTTTATAACGGCTGAGACGTACAATCCTGCAGGTGGCAGTAGGGCAACACGGATGCAACTGACATAAAGCATCACTGAAGAAGAGCCTTCTCGCCCTGTCCCTGAGAATTGCACATGCGCAGTAGTGATTAATGTGAACGAACAAGGTCATTTACACGTGCACCGCTACTGCGGTCAGAACTTTGTGGAAACTCAAGTGCGCGTGTCGCCCCGCAGCTCCCGTTAACTTTCACTGCTTTCCAGTTTCCTCATCGAACCGTGAGCCCGTGAGCTCGGCCGGTGTTGGCAGCGATGGCCAGAGGCAGCCGCGGCCGGCCGCCGGCTCCAGCCAGGTAACTGGTAACTGAATAACTCGGATCCAGTCAGCAGGTGTAGATATCGGAGGGCGTGTGTGCATGTATATTATTATTATTCATACCTATATTTACATGTCTGTTCATATCCGTGCAAGTGTCAGCAACTTAGGACTCAAGATGCATTCAGTGTTTTAGGAAAGTCTGAATTTCCTAGTTGTGACTCGGTTGTTTCGCGACTGTGGTTGAGCTTGAAAGTCGTAACGTTGAATCAACATGGACGAAGATGAGTTTGGTTGTAATGCTCTGAACGTGTCATCGGACATGAGAGTCTGTTACACAGTTTGATGTAGTGAATCTAGCCCAGCCACGCGGACTGCAGGAAGCACTAGCACCGTATTACACGTTATATAGGAGCACGTCTTCATATTCCGTTTGAAAAGAAGTCTTAAACATTTTACCCATATATGTCTAAGTTTTTACCAGCCAAAAATGGACTTTGCGTATTTTGGAACTCGTACGTCCCTTTTGTCCAACATCTCTTGAATGCAGCAGCAGGGCTTCCTCCACAGTTGCGTCAGTGAGGGGGCGGGGTCAGTACTGGACAAGGTCATTCCAGTGTGTGCGTGTGTGTCCCACCTGGTCGGGTGTTACCGGTAAATCATGCGGACCATTCCGCCCGCCTGGCACACAGGGCTGGCAGGTATCTTGGAGTTATGGAGCATCTCTTTTTTTATATTAACTCATTGGCTGCCAGCCACGTTCAGAGGAACCAACCTCATCCTGCCAGGCATTTTACAGAATTTTCATTGATTTTCAAGACCCACAGAATATTGTGTGCTATGAATATGTAAACACTGAACCCCCCAAAAGAAAGATTAGATTCTCTTTCATCAGAAAAGGAATTATGTCCACCTTTTTCCATTCTTTAGTTATAGGCAATAGAACAAATGGTGCTTTCACCAAATAACACCTTTTTCTGACCAAAAAACCTAGAAAACAAGGTTTTTGTAAAAAGAAACATAATCCAAGAGGAACATTGACCAACAGTAAAATTTTTTGGATTTAGTGACACGTCAATGTGTGACATTGTCATTCACATTGTCATAGTATAAAATTACAATGACAAAGTTATAAAAAAAGTATAAATAAAAATAAAGCAAAGTGAATGAACTTCAAAGTGTCAACAAAGTACAATTTTGTCATCTTTTCTGCTCTTGACCAAAAGTCATCCTTCTCTCCTCATCCCCCTCCTCCTCACCTCGTCCTCTCTTCCTTCTTTTTTCCTCTCCGTTGGGCCCATACCCGGCCGTCGCCGGCAACAGGGGCTTCAAGGGCTACACCGCGACGAGTAGGCGGGCCGCCGCGGTGTAGCCCTTGAAGCCATGGGCGCGGGCCCGGGTGGAGCCGCCGCGGGTGCAGATCTTGGTGGTAGTAGCAAATATTCAAACGAAAACTTTGGAGGCCGAAGTGGAGAAGGGTTCCATGTGAACAGCCGTTGAACATGGGTCAGTCGATCCTGAGAGTTGGGCGAACGCCGTTTGGAAGTGCGGGGCGATGGCCTACGTCGCCCCCGGCCGATCGAAAGGGAGTCGGGTTCAGATCCCTGAATCTGGAGTGGCGGAGATGGGCGTGTAAGGCATCCAGTGCGGTAACGCAAACGATCCCGGAGAAGCTGGCGGGAGCTCCGCCCGCTCGTTTGCTGGTCAATATAATAGTGTCTACAAGTGGGATCAGCACCACGTTCACACAGAAGGTGGATGAGGCTTTCCTACGCCGCCCCCACTGAAAAACGTCATTTGCTCGTCATTCTTGTCAATGGGAGTCAACCTTACAAACCCAGTGAATGAGTTAACAAATACAAATAAACAGAACAAAGCTGTTTAGCCATCTCAGCATCCTACCAACCGCTGAACTCTGGCTCGCACCACAGTGCCACCTGGTGGACTAACCCTACTCTATCCTCCTTAAGTCATACACTCAAAAGAAACATGACCAAACATCTTAAACATTTCCTTCTTGTTTTTTTTCTTTTTTTTAAATGTCCACCAACACTATGTCATGAGCCTGTCCATAGTGCAGCTCATCTTCTTTCAGAAAACTGGGTAACTTTGTTTCTCTTGTTTCTCCTCACTGGACTTTCATTTCCTCAGTTTCTCCCATCTGCCTCTGATGCTCCCATAGCTCCTGTAGCTGCTGGCTCCTCCACTCGTCACCTCCTGTGTGGTGTCCTGACTTAGCTGACTTGAGTCGAACTGTTCCGTTGTCCCTCATTTCCTTCTCCTGGGGATTCACAAGAATCTGGTCCACATGTCTCCTGAGTATGCTCTCATCTCCCAGCATCACTTGCACTGGCATTCTGCTAAAGTGGCAGAGCTCACTGGATACACATCCATTCATTTTGAATGTTCATCAACGAGCACAAGCACCTGTCCCATAAATGCTCCTGCATTATCCACATTAATTGAATCTGGGGTTCGTCAGGCCAGTCCCAGGGGCATGGCTGCAACATGACGTTGCTTCTGACATGTTTTACAGGCCTTGACAGCATCCTCCACTTCTTTGTCCAGATTTGGCCACCACACGTAGCTCCTTGCCAGTGCTTACATCCTGGACACACCTGGGTGGCACTGATGAAGCTGTTTCAGAACATTTCCTTGACCTGGGCTTAGAACAATCACTCTTGCTCCGCGCAAAACCCACCTTTTCTGCATGCTGAGCTCACAGACTGGTTCACTACAGTTACGCCGCTGCCTGAGTCCACCTCAAACCGCATTTTATGGGTTTTACTGTCAGTGATTCCACAAATGACTCCACTGCTGGGAGATCTGTTTCTTCTTCTTTGTACAGTGTAAACATTACCTCATCGCCCCCCAGAGCTTCACCATCTCATTCTCACAGTCCCTCCTGGTGGACGAACCTGGCACTCTATCCTCGTCATTACGTGTGAAAACGCTGTAGCGACATATCAGTAGTTCAAATATGAACAGTAGCGTTTGCACAACTGACTTAATGTCGAATGCTAAAACCTACATTTTCAAAGCCTTTGTGCGACTGATTTACAGAGCAGCCATTTTGACTTGTGGTGTTTTGACCACACAGAGTGACATAGTCTTCTGCTCTGTTTGTGTTGGTCTGGTCTAGAAATGCCGATGTTGACAGGCCAGAAAATCGTGCAGCTGCAGCTTTGATCAGGTCTCTTTGTAGCTCTTCTGGAAGTGGTTCCACAAACCAGCGGACTGGTGCAAAAGTCCTCATCAGAGCTGCAGATCTGTCTGACCAACTCAACTGGCTATGTTGAGATTTGAATCGGTGGACGCCGGGTGACGTGATGGCCCTGGAGCAGAGAGTTTCTAGCTGTTGCTTTTTTGATTAATCGATGAATCGGATTAAGAAAAATCTAAAGGGCATTAATTTCCAACCCTTCGTTTAAAAACAGAACTGACAGTGCATATTCACAGTGCAGAAAATCTTCAGAAAGTGGACAGACAGGCCGCCCTTTGAACATCCCTGAGCTGTTGAAGTAATAATTTAAAAAACAACTAAATGGACAAACACAGGAAACAAACTCATGTATACCTTCGTATTTATATTATTTATATTTTACAAAAGTGTGAAAACAAGATTTAAGTTAAAAACATTTATGAACTGGGGTAGGAAGGCTTGTAATACTGTGCTTAATTTGTCCATGGGACAGTGGAGTGTTGATCATTACAGGAAGCTGCTGCAGTATTTCTTTGCACTTCATTTCAGAAAATTAACACTTGAAGCTCATTCATTAAATTATTACTATCATAGTAGTTACTGCAAGTAGTTTATTTATACACTACATTTAGACCCAGCCTAAGCTGACTAAGTGCTATAGAAGAACTTAAAAATTAAATAAAAAAGAAGAACACACACAAATGTATTTGTGTCAAACTGACCAATACAGGACAAATCACAGAATAAATAAATAACAACAAACTGAAAAATTAATGGGCCAAAAAAGGCCAGTGAGTAAAAATTAGTCTTTAGTCTTTAATCTATCCCACCCCCGCTGTCACTAACGAGCTCATGCTACCCTCAGTTTTATTAAGTTTTCATGCTCGTCAAGCAGGATAACGAGCCGACACCAGCACCAGAGGGACATCAGGTGTCATCACACCACGACTTTATGCGTGACATAATTGTTGTGTAACACAAGAGAGTGATGACTAAATTTGTTGCCAACACTTTTTATAATCACTTTTATTGATTCATTTTTGCTGCCCTAGAGTGTAGTGTGTCTGGTAGTCACACTACATCAACAATCAGGATTTGTTCCACACCTCCAGTCAGTCAGCATCAAGTCAGTGGCAGCAGAAGCTCAATTCGAGCTGTAAACGTTTGTCTAAAGCTCAAAATGAGCTGCTGATGTTAGTCTAAATCTCAGTCTGAGCTGTTAATTTAGTCTAAATCTCAGTCTCAGCTGTTAATTTAGTCTAAAACTCAGTCTGAGCTGTTAATTTAGTCTAAACCTCAGTCTGAGCTGTTAATTTAGTCTAAATCTCAGTCTCAGCTGTTAATTTAGTCAAAACCTCAGTCTGAGCTGTTAATTTAGTCTAAACCTCAGTCTGAGCTGTTAATTTAGTCTAAAACTCAGTCTGAGCTGTTAATTTAGTCTAAACCTCAGTCTGAGCTGTTAATTTAGTCTAAATCTCAGTCTCAGCTGTTAATTTAGTCTAAATCTCAGTCTCAGCTGTTAATTTAGTCTAAAACTCAGTCTGAGCTGTTAATTTAGTCTAAACCTCAGTCTGAGCTGTTAATTTAGTCTAAAACTCAGTCTGAGCTGTTAATTTAGTCTAAATCTCAGTCTGAGCTGTTAATTTAGTCTAAATCTCAGTCTCAGCTGTTAATTTAGTCTAAAACTCAGTCTGAGCTGTTAATTTAGTCTAAACCTCAGTCTGAGCTGTTAATTTAGTCTAAATCTCAGTCTGAGCTGTTAATTTAGTCTAAATCTCAGTCTCAGCTGTTAATTTGGTCTAAATCTCAGTCTCAGCTGTTAATTTAGTCTAAACCTCAGTCTGAGCTGTTAATTTAGTCTAAATCTCAGTCTGAGCTGTTAATTTAGTCTAAATCTCAGTCTGAGCTGTTAATTTAGTCTAAATCTCAGTCTGAGCTGTTAATTTAGTCTAAATCTCAGTCTCAGCTGTTAATTTGGTCTAAATCTCAGTCTCAGCTGTTAATTTAGTCAATCTCAGTCCAAGCTGTTAATTTAGTCTAAATCTCAGTCTCAGCTGTTAATTTAGTCTAAATCTCAGTCTCAGCTGTTAATTTAGTCTAAATCTCAGTCTCAGCTGTTAATTTAGTCTAAATCTCAGTCTCAGCTGTTAATTTAGTCAATCTCAGTCCGAGCTGTTAATTTAGTCTAAAACTCAGTCCGAGCTGTTAATTTAGTCTAAATCTCAGTCTCAGCTGTTAATTTAGTCTAAATCTCAGTCTCAGCTGTTAATTTAGTCTAAATCTCAGTCTCAGCTGTTAATTTAGTTTAAATCTCAGTCTCAGCTGTTAATTTAGTCTAAATCTGTCTGAGCTGTTAATTTAGTCTAAATCTGTCTGAGCTGTTAATTTAGTCTAAAACTCAGTCTGAGCTTTTAATTTAGTCTAAATCTCAGTCTGAGCTGTTAATTTAGTCTATATCACAGTCTGAGCTGTTAATTTAGTCCAAAACTCAATCTGAGGCTGTTAAATTAGTCTAAATCTCAATCTGAGGCTGTTAAATTAGTCTAAATCTCAGTCTGAGCTGTTAATTTAGTCTAAATCTCAGTCTGAGCTGTTAATTTAGTCTAAATCTCAGTCTGAGCTGTGAATTTAGTCTAAAACTCAATCTGAGCTGTGAATTTAGTCTAAAACTCAGTCTGAGCTGTGAATTTAGTCTAAAACTCAGTCTGAGCTGTTAATTTAGTCTAAAACTCAATCTGAGCTGTTAATTCAGTCTAAAACTCAATCTGAAGCTGTTGTAGTTATTGATAGTGTTGGATTTGTTTGGACTGTAATTGCTGGGTTTGTGGTCAGATATGTCACCGTGACTGAGAGGATTAATGAGTTTCCACACTGTCTATGCTATGCTATTCATCTTATCCTTTTTATTCATCATCTGTGCTCTTCCACAAATGTACGCAGATCTAGATGTGTCCCTGGTTTCGATAATACTGGTTTTGTTGTCTTTGTAGCCCACCTCCATCCCATGCTCCTGCTCCACCACCCCCTGCCTCCCTGGCCCCTGCTCCATCCCAGGGGCCAGGCCTCATGGCCCAGATGGCTACCACAGCCGCTGGCGTTGCAGTAGGTTCGGCTGTGGGCCATGTTGTTGGCAGTGCCCTCACGGGGGCCTTCAGTGGAGGCAGCAGCAGTCAGGAGCCAGCTAAACCTACACACCAGGTAAACGACTTTGTTTCTTAGTCTGGGGCTTCTATTGAAGCTCCACTGCCTGATTACTGTTGCAAACCTGCCACTCAGGACGACTGTTATGGCGCTCTTGTTGTTCATAACCAACCCTATGGAGTCACATAAGTCAACAACAGCATCATCAGACAGATCTGACTTTCATTACTTGCTATTGGGGAAGGGTTGGAAACCAAGAACCATTCACTTTTTTCTCATGATGGGAGATTGTGGAGTGTTTGTGACACACAATATGTGCATCAGTCAGTGTAATCAGACATTTAATCAACGACTAATCACAATGTCTGTGAAACCCAAGGACAAAAAGAAAATAATTAAATATTTATGCACAAAACTGAGGAAAGAAAGTTACTAAATAATATCTTAATTAATTAAGTCCTTCCTGTTTTAAACACGGAGCAAGGCAGCACTCAGTCAAGCGTAAGCATCATCGCCGGGTTTAAGCCAACACCAATAATGTTTTCATTTCAAGCATCCTCGGCCCCTAACCAGCTAGTGAACCTCCTCCACCTGCACCAGGTGCCCCAGCATGCAAAGGAGGCTGGTCTAGTGTCTCCATGGTGCCTTGATGTCGAGGAGCAGCAGAGACGTTGGCTCCATAGACAGGCACAGACACACAAGCCCACGTACTTGGATCACACTGGACAAGGAATGACCCAAATTCAAGACATGGGAAGAATGGTTTAAGATTGCTTGGTGGTGGCTGGCCTCCTGATAAACCCTCAGCCGCTAACTCTGGCTGCTGACCTGGGGTCATCCCAGCCAGTGGTGAGACATATCTCGTCTGTGTCTTCGTAGGAGCCCCCTCGGCATGCGCAGCCTGGACCGTGTCACTTGGAGGTCAGACAGTTCCTGGACTGTGCCACCACCCAGAATGACCTGAGTTTGTGTGAGGGCTTCAGCGAGGCCCTCAAACAGTGCAAATATTCGCACGGTGAGTTTGTGCTGCAGGTTTGGACAGGACATTGGTGGGTGCGGAGTGTTTCGCACAGGATGAGGACTTTTGGATTGGGGGGCAGATTAAATGGGCTTTATTTACATTTCCACGCAGACGATTGTTCACTAACGCCATTGTCCACAGCAGAAAACTAGTTACAGTAACTAATTTGATGAACTTTGTACTTCAAGAGTCCTGTTGGATTTGACTTGGTTCTGGGCAACCAGTCTGAACCAGTTTTTCTGAACCAGGATTTGTCATGATGACGTCCTATGGCCACTGCATCACAGTGTTAAATCTTGCTTCCATTGGAAGTAACAGTGGTGATAATGTTAGTAGTAACATTTGTAATAACAGTAGCAACATTAGTAGTAAGCAGTAAGACAACATCATCTGACGGTGGACTGGCGATGGTCTGATGCAGGATCAGATCAGAGGGAGCGTCTTTACCTCTTTTGCTTTTATTTGAGTTGATGAGGAAATGAGACATGGAAGATTGTTGCAAAAAAATCCAAAATGGTGGCAGTGGGGTGGGTGGTTGCTCTGTTGCAGCTTATTCAGTGTTTGCTGGTGGTTGGCAAACCAGCTGAAAGCTGCAATCATGCCATCTAGTGGACTGGAGTCTCTTCATGTACCTGTCAGGAGCCGATTACTCCTGAGTTGAAAAATGATTACAACAGTACCATGCTAGTCACCATGCAGACGGTGTTTTTCCTGCATCTTCCCTCCTTATGTAGATAAAAGTGCCAGTCCTTCATCCATCAGGAAGCATTTTGTGATGGAGTCTGACTCAAGTTTCTGACATCATCATGAGGACTAGAGCAGGTGTAGTGGTGGCCAATGAAACGAGGTGTGTTTCTCTGCAGGTGTAACTTCGCTGGTGTGAAGGTTCAGCAGCTGCCATGATGGACAAACTCTTCTGTGAGGCTTGGATGTAGCAATGCACATGTTGGATGTCAGGCAGTCGCCATCCTGGTGTTTGAAAGACAACTGTGAAATGTAACAAATTGTAATAAAACAGCTGCTACCTGCTTGTTCTGCTAGCATGTGCTGTGTTGTGTTGATTTCCCTTGTCACTCATTGATGCGCCGAACTGTGTTCATGAAACGGGGAGCGTTCTGCGTTGATGAGACAATTCAGGAGGACTCTGCTGCTACTTTCCTGAATCCCAACTGAAGGTAGCATGCAGGAAGCCCGTTTCCTCCAAAACTGTGAAACCAGATCCTGCAAGTCCAGTTGAAGGAATCCTTTGGTAAACTAATTAATTTGAGATTGTGTTGAGGTTTTTCAGTGTTCAGCAATTAACTCATCTAAAAATTAACTTGATGTATTCATCGCTGTCAAAGGTTTCTATTTTTTGTGAAATACATAATTCAAAGATTTAATCGTTGTGAGGTTTTCACACAATGAGAGAGATGAACCCCAAGGCTTTTAATTTGTGAGATTCTTTTGGGGAAGAAGTTTTAGGTGTCGTGCGTCGCTGTGACCCTCGGACGTGTTCCAAACGTCCTCTCGCGGTAGTACTATAGAAAGTACAGCCGGAAGCTTTGCAGCAACGTCACATTGGAGTGTAACACCAGTCGGAAGTAGCGGAGACGACCTCGCTGCTGCTCAACCCACGACCGAGATGCCGTTCATCGAGCTGCAGAGCAACCTGCCGGCCAGCTCCTTCCCCGAGGAGTTCGTGAGGCGGCTGGCCTCCAGCGCCGCGAAGGCTCTGGACAAACCCGAGGACGTGAGTACCGAGAAGGTCGAGGCTCTGGAGAGCCGCCGGCCTAAGACCCAAAAGGAGAAAAGCTCGAACCGGATAGGAACGTAGGGTATCTCCGACATGCGTAAAAACCCTGGAAAAGTTACAGAATCTGAAATAAGTTTCCAGGCCTGGAAAAGTTTTTGATGAAAAAATAAAACTAAAAAAAAAAATTTCCGTGACTTTTTAGAAAAATGCTTGAACGTGAGAAGCGCTGAGATCGATTTATTTGATGTTTGAAGTACATCACAAAGCTTGGTTTTAATCTTCGTCGAATATGTGGTGGTAACGAGGCTTCTGTCTTATTTTAGTGTGTGAACTCACAATGTCTGGTCATGAAAATTTAAATCAATAGTGAAGAAACATCATCTTCAAAGCCCTGAACCCCCTCCAACAGTGGAGCTGACCGCTGTGTCCCAGCTCCAACCAGAACTTCATCCAGGATACGTCAGCAGGAAGTAATGATCTCAAGATGTGCAGGCTCAGCTGTTCCAGGACACACAGGACTCAGACCCCGGTCCTGGAGCTTCTCCTCTGCCCTCATCCGAATGGTGGCTCTGGTCTGAGATACTTTACTGGTCGCTGTCTTTCAGAGGATGAACGTGGTGGTGCAGCCTGGGCTGCCCATGCTTATTGCCGGCTCCAGCTCTCCCTGTGTGATGCTATCAGTCTCTGCTATCGCTGTGACCGACACTGCAGACAAGAACAAGGAGCACAGTGCCAAGATCTTTGAGTTTCTGACCCGAGAGCTTGGGCTGCCTCAGGACAGGTGAGAGGTCCACACTCAAATAACATGGATACGAGCATAAAATACCG